>NC_137463.1:147551064-148092395 GCF_964235325.1 Thermobia domestica
TGTCGGTTATTGGATACTTCAAAGACAAACTCAAATGTTACATTATAAATTGATACAACTCCGTAGTACCTCTTAACGGACAAAGTCACTTTGGCCAAGATGGCTTTAAATCTGAAGATTTGGTAAAGGTGTAAAAATTTCTTAGAAAATTATTATATCCTTGTCGGTTATTGGTTACTTCAAAAACAAACTAAATGTTATATTATAAAGTGATACCACTCCGTAGTATCTCTTAACAGACACAGTCACTTTGGCCAAGATGACTTTAAATCCGAAGACTTGGTAGGGTGTAAAATTTCCTAGGAAATTATTACCTCCCTGTTGGTTAATGATTACTTGAAAGACAAACTCAAATGTTATATTATAAATTGATACCACTCTGTAGTATCTCCTAGCAGACATAGTCACTTTGGCCATGATGGCTTTAAATCAGAAGGTTTGCTAGGGGGTAAAAATTAACTAGGAAATTATTACCTCCCTGTCGGTTATTGGTTACTTCAAAGACAAACTCAAAGGTTATATTATAAATTGATACCACTCTGTAGTATCTCTTAACAGACACAGTCACTTTGGCCAAGATGGCTTTATATACGAAGATTTGGTAAGGGGTTAAAATTCCCAAGGAAATTATTACCTCCCTGTCGACTATTGGTTACTTCAAAGACAAACTAAATGTTATATTATAAATTGGTACCACTCTGTAGTATCTTTTAACAGACACAGTCGCTTTGACCAAGATGACTTAAAATCCGAAGATTTGGTAGGGGGTAAAATTTACTAGGCAATTATTAACACCCTGTCGGTTATTGGTTACTTCAAAGACAAACTCAAATGTTATATTATAAATTAATACCAGTCTGTAGTATCTCTTAACAGACACAGTCACTTTGGTCAAGATGGCTTTAAATCCGAAGATTTGGTAGGGAGGGTAAACATTTTTTAGAAAATTATTACCTCACTGTCGGTTCTTGGTTAGTTCATAAACAAACTCAAATGTTACATTATAAATTGATACAACTCCGTAGTATCTCTTAACAGACACAGTCAATTAGGCCCAGATTGCATTAAATCCGAAGATTTGGTAAAGGGTAAAAATTTCCTAGAAAATTATTATATCCTTGTCGGTTATTGGTTACTTCAAAGACAAACTAAATGTTATATTATAAATTGATACCGCTCTGTAGTATCTCTTAACAGACACAGTCTCTTTGACCAAGATGGCTTTAAATCCAAAGATTTGGAAGGGGGTAAAAATTTTTCTAAGAAATTATTATCCCCTGTCGGTTATTGGTTACTTCAAAGACAAACTTAAATGTTATATTATAAATTGATACCATTCTGTAGTATATCTTAACAGACACAGTCACCTTGACCAAGATGGCTTTAAATCCGAGGATTCAGCAGGGGGGTAAAAATTTCCTAGGAAATTATTAACACCCTGTCGGTTATTGGTTACTTCAAAGACAAACTCAAATGTTATATTATAAATTGATACCACTCTGTAGTATCTCCTAACAGACATAGGCACCTTGGCCAAGATGGCTTTAATACGAAGATTTGGTAGGGAAATAAAAATTTCCTAGGAAATTATTACCTCCCTGTCTTTTATTGGTTACTTCAAAGACAAACTCAAATCTTATAATACAAATTGATACAACTCTGTAGTATCTCTTAACAGACACGGTCACTTTGGCCAAGATGACTTAAAATCCGAAGATTTGGTAGGGGGTAAAATTTACTAGGAAATTATTACCTCCCTGTTGGTTATTGGTTACATCAAAGACAAACTCAAATGTTATATTATAAATTGATACCATTCTTTGTATCTCTTAACAGACACAGTCACTTTGACCAAGATGGCTTTAAATCCGAAGATTTCGTAGAGGGGTAAAAATTTCCTAGGAAATTATTAACACCCTTTCGGTTATTGGTTACTTCAAAGACAAACTCAAATGTTATATTATAAATTAATACCAGTCTGTAGTATCTCTTAACAGACACAGTCACCTTGGCCAAGATGGCTTTAATACGAAGATTTGGTAGGGAAATAAAAATTTCCTAGGAAATTATTACCTCCCTGTCTTTTATTGGTTACTTCAAAGACAAACTCAAATCATATATTAAAAATTGATACAACTCTGTAGTATCTCTTAACATACAAGGTCACTTTGGCCAAGGTGACTTAAAATCCGAAGATTTGGTAGGGGGTAAAATTTACTAGGAAATTATTACCTCCCTGTTGGTTATTGGTTACAACAAAGACAAACTCAAATGTTATATTATAAATTGATACCACTCTGTAGTATCTCTTAACAAAGTCACTTTTGCCAAGATGGCTTTAAATCCGAAGATTTGGTAGGGGGTAAAAATTTCCTAGGAAATTATTACCTCCCTGTCGGCTATTGGTTACTTCAAAGACAAACTCAAATGTTACATTATAAATTGATACAACTCCGTAGTACCTCTTAACAGACACAGTCAATTAGGACCAGATTGCATTAAATCCGAAGATTTGGTAAAGGGTAAAAATTTCCTAGAAAATTATTATATCCTTGTCGGTTATTGGTTACTTCAAAAACAAACTAAATGTTATATTATAAATTGATACCGCTCTGTAGTATCTCTTCACAGACACAGTCTCTTTGACCAAGATGGCTTTAAATCCAAAGATTTGCAAGGGGGTAAAAATTTTTCTAAGAAATTATTATCCCCTGTCGGTTATTGGTTACTTCAAAGACAAACTTAAATGTTATATTATAAATTGATACCATTCTGTAGTATCTCTTAACAGACACAGTCACCTTGACCAAGATGGCTTTAAATCCGAGGATTCAGCAGGGGGGTAAAAATTTCCTAGGAAATTATTAACACCCTGTCGGTTATTGGTTACTTCAAAGACAAACTCAAATGTTATATTATAACCTCCTGAGACCCAAGACAAGACTAAAATGAATTTTGTCATCAAAAATGCATTTCTTAGATGAAAATCAGATGTAAAAGTCAATTCAAGAAAAAATTATCAACTCAGATTTTTTATGGTGTCATAATTGAATGTTCCCTATAGGGAACATTGGGCCTCCAGCTCATGTTTTGTGAGAGTATTTTTTAAAGAATAAGTCAATGTTTATTTCAACTATTTTACTATTTTTTGTCAATTATATGTACAATATATCATTACAAGGATTAAGAATAGAGTGTAAATTTTATCATATATACATAGTTATAGATACACTTAAAATACGTACAATAAACTACCTTTATATGATATCGTTGAAATTTGACCTTTTCGTCTACTTTTATATATATTGTTCCCAAAAATTACAGCATGTTGTGGTACTCTTTGAAGCAATTTCTATTAGCTACCAGGCACAAGTGAACATTACATGCCTTGAACAGAACTCTGGCTTTATTGCTCTTACATCCAGGAAGTCGACATCTATGTGCTTCGCTATCCATAATTTTCGGGATATGAAGAGAACCTTCCTGAACTGAGCTGAGGAATGGGACTTGTTGCTTGGCGTTTTCGTGGATTTCTTGTCATTTCACTTTCTTCATCGGTTTAGTTCTCTGTCTCTAGCTCTCCATAGTCCTTCATTTTCGTTGTATCGTGGAGAGGGGATTCTGCAAGAGACATTTTGAAGTCAAGAAACTGGAAACTGTTCTTTCTAGGTGTGCCTCTTACTATTTCATCTCGCCTCATTTCTAACCAACTGGCTGCAATGGCAGTCATAGAGATGCATAATAACTCTGACTGTCCATTTCCTCGTTCGTGTTTGAGTTCAGTAGTATGAGATAACTCCGTCCAAAAGATCAACACCTCCCATTTCGGAATTGTAACTTCTTACAATTTTTGGCCTCTGGACAGTCACATACTTTTTTTTTCTTACACCATCTCTTACACTCATCGAATGGTAAGCAACCATCTACGGAAGATGTCAAGAGTACAGGCTTATTATCAAACCATTTTGTTATGCATATTTGTCCATCATTTCTAACCACCTGATCAATTGATCCCCTACCTAGGGATTGCAACTCCCTCTCAGATTTTAAACGTACAGCTTGGAGAATATTTCCTTTTCTTATGGTACCCGTTCCCTGCATCTTGGCTTCCAAATGAAGTAAATCAAGGAGTGTAATGGACGTAAAAAATCGATCCATATATATTGTACAACCTTCCGGAAGAGATGATGTTAGTTTCGTAACAGCCTTTTCACCGATAGTCAGATTCTTCATTTCAGGATTATCTGATTTTAAAATTGTGTCCAGTGAAGGATACTTCAAATACGACATCATAACTATAACTCCAAATATTTTTTTTGATCTCGTCAGGCGTAGTGTTTAAGATCTTACCAGTCTTAACATGATATATTTTGTTAGTTGCTTTACTAACGTCTTTGTAAAAAACACCAGGAAATTACTTTTCAAAATGTTGGATCGGGCGAGGCATTTTCTTACATCGCAGACATCTGGTTGAAAATCAGGAGCAGGGGGGCAAAGGTTACAAAACATCTGTATGCTTCCACCGTGTAGAACGTCCTATACCTTCTAGGTGAACTGGAGAGCCTTGTTCTTCAAAATCTGACTCATCTTGATTTACAAATTGAATGCTGTCCTCTACATAATCCCGTGGAATCAGGTCCAAGTACTCCTCTTCATCTTCATCAGAGAGATCCCAATTGAGTCATTTCCATCGAACAATAGTTCCTCTTGAATTTCTTTGTCTGTCAGAAAAAATAAATTCTGAACCTACGAAATAAAAATAGATTACAATATATTAGGTCTGATATACTCGAAACGAGTTAGATTAATTTGCAAAATATTTTTTTTCAAATCCTAGGAGCTGTTTCCATTTAGATTGGGTGAAGATACTATGCATCTCAATTTAAATTCAGTGTGTATTTTCTTAGCTGCGTAAAGACAAAATACGGAAAAATAAACCTTGAATTATAATCAAAGAGTAGATAAAGCCGAATTGATTAGAATGGGGATTTTTGCTCAGATATAGATTTTGGAATCAATTTAAAAATTATCCTAAAACAATAATACAAAATGTCTCACAAAATCACAAAATATATATTTCGCGTTCGAAGAAATAAGTGAGATATTGGAACTTTGAAACAACGTATGCAAGAAACACTGAAAACGGCCCCTCACCAATTTGATTGGTGTGGTGTCAAGATCAGCTTCTGCATATATGCAAGTTATATGAGAATTGAGTGATCCATTCACGATTTTTTAGTCAGATGTCAAATGTGATGGTTGAATTCCGATCCAAATATTGCATATATACAAAAGCTAAGTAAGGCAATTTTGAAGCCAATCAAATCAAATTGGCGCGGATTCGTTTCTAGTATTTTTAGCTTATGTCATTTTCAAATTCTTATATTACTTTTATTTGTGTGAACTTAAAAATATCGATATATTTATTTATTCCAGATAATTTCAAATTGAAATAAATTTTTAAAAATAGTGGAAATCACCATTTTAGGTTAATCTTATGCACGATATTCTATCATCATTTCTGTCAATTCATGCACTAAGCTTGCTTTTCCAAGATAGAGGGACATTTCTCTTGGTTGCAATCGTCCCCTCTGGTTATAGAATTAGACCATGTGGAAATAGTGGAAATTTAACATTTACCAGGAAGGAATTTTGGCTACAACAGTTCTTTAATTAGATAAATTTTAAATAGTTTAAAACATAGCATAAATTTAGACCATTACTTACGTAAATTAACGTATTGCATAGAGGTAGGCTAAATATTTATCAAGGGCATACACATTATTTTCAGAAAACCTACTCTATCATCTATATGTACTTTCGTGAATTTGGTGACCCAATGTTCCCTATAGGGAACATCGAAAATAAGGACTCGTTTTTTAAATGTTTGTAAGTCGTAAGAAATTACTGATACGATAATTCAACAATACACTACTTATGCGTATATAAAGCAACAATACATAAAATCAAATAAAATAATCATATTTCTAAACAAATATTTACCTTTACGAGATGCAGCCGCGAAGTTTTCTGTCATCTTTGTTGACTTTCCACTGTCTGATGTCCTAAGAAAACAAATGAACATCGATATTCGCTACGCTGTCACATAGTTGCCAGCTTCAAGTACATGTTCAAGAAAAATACCCGCCTTCCTATTACTGTTATAAAGAAAAACACCAAACATATACATGTTCCCTATAGGGAACGCTGGGTCTCAGGAGGATAAATTGATACCACTCTGTAGTATCTCCTAACAAGCACAGTCACTTTGGCGAGGATGACTTTCAATCCGAAGATTTGGCAGGGGGTAAAATTTCCTAGGAAATTATTACCTCCCTGTTGGTTATTGGTTACTTCAAAGACAAACTCAAATGTTATATTATAAATTGATACCACTCTGTAGTATCTCCTAACAGACACCGTCACTTTGGCGAAGATGGCTTTAAATCAGAAGATTTGGTAGGGGGTAAAAATTTCCTAGGAAATTATTACCTCCCTGTCGGCTATTGGTTACTTCAAAGACAAACTTAAATGTTATAATATAAATTAATACCACTCCATAGTATCTCTTAACAGACACAGTCACTTTGGTCAAGATGGCTTTAAATCCGAAGATTTGGTAGGGGGGTAAACATTTTTTAGAAAATTATTACCTCACTGTCGGTTCTTGGTTAGTTCAAAAACAAACTCAAATGTTACATTATAAATTGATACAACTCCGTAGTATCTCTTAACAGACACAGTCAATTAGGCCCAGATTGCATTAAATCCGAAGATTTGGTAAAGGGTAAAAATTTCCTAGAAAATTATTATATCCTTGTCGGTTATTGGTTACTTCAAAGACAAACTAAATGTTATATTATAAATTGATACCGCTCTGTAGTATCTCTTAACAGACACAGTCTATTTGACCAAGATGGCTTTAAATCCAAAGATTTGGAAGGGGGTAAAATTTTTTCTAAGAAATTATTATCCCCTGTCGGTTATTGGTTACTTCAAAGACAAACTTAAATGTTATATTATAAATTGATACCATTCTGTAGTATCTCTTAACAGACACAGTCACCTTGACCAAGATGGCTTTAAATCCGAGGATTCAGCAGGGGGGTAAAAATTTCCTACAAAATTATTAACACCCTGTCGGTTATTGGTTACTTCAAAGACAAACTCAAATGTTATATTATAAATTGATACCACTCTGTAGTATCTCCTAACAGACACAGTCACTTTGACCAAGGTGGCTTTAAGTCAGAAGATTTGGTAGGGGTAAAAAATTCCTAGGAAATTATTACCTGCCTGTCGGTTATTGGTTACTTCAAAGACAAACTCAAATGTTATATTATAAATTGATACCACTCTGTAGTATCTCTTAGCAGACAGAGTCACTTTGGCCAAGATGACTTTAAATCCGAAGATTTGGTAGGGGGTGTAATTTCTTAGGAAATTATTAACACCCTGTCGGTTATTGGTTACTTCAAAGATAAACTCAAATGTTATATTATAAATTGATACCACTCTGTAGTATCTCCTAACAGACACAGTCACTTTGACCAAGATGGCCTTAAATCCGAGGATTCAGCAGGGGGGTAAAAATTTCCTAGGAAATTATTAACACCCTGTCGGTTATTGGTTACTTCAAAGACAAACTCAAATGTTATATTATAAATTGATACCACTCTGTAGTATCTCCTAACAGGCACAGTCACTTTGGCCAAGATGACTTTAAATCCGAAGATTTGGCAGGGGGTAAAATTTCCTAGGAAATTATTACCTCCCTGTAGGTTATTGGTTACTTCAAAGACAAACTCAAATGTTATATTATAAATTGATACCACTCTGTAGTATCTCCTAACAGACACCGTCACTTTGCCAAGATGGCTTTAAATCAGAAGATTTCGTAGGGGGTAAAAATTTCCTAGGAAATTATTACCTCCCTGTCGGCTATTGGTTACCTCAATGACAAACTGAAATGTTATATTATAAATTGATACCACTCTGTAATATCTCTTAACAGACACAGTCACTTTGGCCAAGATGGCTTTAAATCAGAAGATTTGGTAAGGGGTTAAAATTTCCTAGTAAATTATTACCTCCCTGTCGGCTATTGGTTACTTCAAAGACAAACTAAATGTTATATTATAAATTGATACCACTCTGTAGTATCTCTTAACAGACACAGTCGCTTTGACCAAGATGGCTTTAAATCCAAAGATTTGGAAAGGGGGTAAAAATTTCCTAGGAAATTATTATCCCCTGTCGGTTATTGGTTACTTCGAAGACAAACTCAAATGTTATATTATAAATTGATACCATTCTTTGTATCTCTTTACAGACACAGTCACTTTGACCAAGATGGCTTTAAATCCGAAGATTTCAAGGAGGGGTAAATATTTCCTAGGAAATTATTAACACCCTGTTGGTTATTGGTTACTTCAAAGACAAACTCAAATGTTATATTATAAATTGATACCACTCTGTAGTATCTCTTAATAGACACAGTCGCTTTGGTCAAGATGGCTTTAAATGCGAAGATTTGGTAGGGGGGTAAATATTTGCTAGGAAATTATTACCTTACTGTCGGTTATTGGTTACTTCAAAGACAAACTCAAAAGTTAGATTATAAATTGATACAACTCTCTAGTATATCTTAACGGACAAAGTCACTTTGGCCAAGATGGCTTTAAATCTGAAGATTTGGGAAAGGTGTTAAAATTTCTTAGAAAATTATTATATCTTTGTCGGTTATTGGTTAGTTCAAAGACAAACTAAATGTTGTATTATAAAGTGATACCACTCCGTAGTATCTCTTAACAGACACAGTCACTTTGGCCAAGATGGCTTTAAATACGAAGATTTGGTAGGGTGTAAAATTTCCTAGGAAATTATTACCTCGCTGTTGGTTATTGATTACTTCAAAAACAAACTCAAATGTTATATTAAAAATTGATACCACTCTGTAGTATCTCCTAACAGACACAGTCACCTTGGCCAAGATGGCTTTAATACGAAGATTTGGTAGGGAAATAAAAATTTCCTGGGAAATTATTACCTCCCTGTCTTTTATTGGTTACTTCAAAGACAAACTCAAATCTTATATTATAAATTGATACAACTCTGTAGTATCTCTTAACAGACACGGTCACTTTGGCCAAGATGACTTAAAATCCGAAGATTTTGTAGGGGGTAAAATTTACTAGGAAATTATTACCTCCCTGTTGGTTATTGGTTACATCAAAGACAAACTCAAATGTTATATTATAAATTGATACCATTCTTTGTATCTCTTAACAGACAAAGTCACTTTTGCCAAGATGGCTTTAATACAGAAGATTTGGTAGGGGGTAAAAATTTCCTAGGAAATTATTACCTCCCTGTCGGCTATTGGTTACTTCAAAGACAAACTCAAATGTTATATTATAAATTGATACCACTCTGTAGTATCTCTTAACAGACACAGTCGCTTTGACCAAGATGGCTTTAAATCCAAAGATTTGGAAAGGGGGTAAAAATTTCCTAGGAAATTATTATCCCCTGTCGGTTATTGGTTACTTCGAAGACAAACTCAAATGTTATATTATAAATTGATACCATTCTTTGTATCTCTTTACAGACACAGTCACTTTGACCAAGATGGCTTTAAATCCGAAGATTTCAAGGAGGGGTAAAAATTTCCTAGGAAATTATTAACACCCTGTTGGTTATTGGTTACTTCAAAGACAAACTCAAATGTTATATTATAAATTGATACCACTCTGTAGTATCTCTTAATAGACACAGTCGCTTTGGTCAAGATGGCTTTAAATGCGAAGATTTGGTAGGGGGTAAAAATTTGCTAGGAAATTATTACCTTACTGTCGGTTATTGGTTACTTCAAAGACAAACTCAAAAGTTACATTATAAATTGATACAACTCTCTAGTATCTCTTAACGGACAAAGTCACTTTGGGCAAGATGGCTTTAAATCTTAAGATTTGGTAAAGGTGTTAAAATTTCTTAGAAAATTATTATATCCTTGTCGGTTGTTGGTTAGTTCAAAGACAAACTAAATGTTATATTATAAAGTGATACCACTCCGTAGTATCTCTTAACAGACACAGTCACTTTGGCCAAGATGGCTTTAAATACGAAGATTTGGTAGGGTGTAAAATTTCCTAGGAAATTATTACCTCGCTGTTGGTTATTGATTACTTCAAAGACAAACTCAAATGTTATATTAAAAATTGATACCACTCTGTAGTATCTCCTAACAGACACAGTCACTTTGACCAAGGTGGCTTTAAGTCAGAAGATTTGGTAGGGGTAAAAAATTCCTAGGAAATTATTACCTGCCTGTCGGTTATTGGTTACTTCAAAGACAAACTCAAATGTTATATTATAAATTGATACCACTCTGTAGTATCTCTTAGCAGACAGAGTCACTTTGGCCAAGATGACTTTAAATCCGAAGATTTGGTAGGGGGTGTAATCTCTTAGGAAATTATTAACACCCTGTCGGTTATTGGTTACTTCAAAGACAAACTCAAATGTTATATTATAAATTGATACCACTCTGTAGTATCTCCTAACAGACACAGTCACTTTGACCAAGATGGCTTTAAATCCGAGGATTCAGCAGGGGGGTAAAAATTTCCTAGGAAATTATTAACACCCTGTCGGTTATTGGTTACTTCAAAGACAAACTCAAATGTTATATTATAAATTGATACCACTCTGTAGTATCTCCTAACAGGCACAGTCACTTTGGCCAAGATGACTTTAAATCCGAAGATTTGGCAGGGGGTAAAATTTCCTAGGAAATTATTACCTCCCTGTTGGTTATTGGTTACTTCAAAGACAAACTCAAATGTTATATTATAAATTGATACCACTCTGTAGTATCTCCTAACAGACACCGTCACTTTGGCCAAGATGGCTTTAAATCAGAAGATTTCGTAGGGGGTAAAAATTTCCTAGGAAATTATTACCTCCCTGTCGGCTATTGGTTACCTCAATGACAAACTGAAATGTTATATTATAAATTGATACCACTCTGTAATATCTCTTAACAGACACAGTCACTTTTGCCAAGATGGCTTTAAATCAGAAGATTTGGTAAGGGGTTAAAATTTCCTAGGAAATTATTACCTCCCTGTCGGCTATTGGTTACTTCAAAGACAAACTAAATGTTATATTATAAATTGATACCACTCTGTAGTATCTCTTAACAGACACAGTCGCTTTGACCAAGATGGCTTTAAATCCAAAGATTTGGAAAGGGGGTAAAAATTTCCTAGGAAATTATTATCCCCTGTCGGTTATTGGTTACTTCGAAGACAAACTCAAATGTTATATTATAAATTGATACCACTCTGTAGTATCTCTTAATAGACACAGTCGCTTTGGTCAAGATGGCTTTAAATGCGAAGATTTGGTAGGGGGGTAAAAATTTGCTAGGAAATTATTACCTTACTGTCGGTTATTGGTTACTTCAAAGACAAACTCAAAAGTTAGATTATAAATTGATACAACTCTCTAGTATCTCTTAACGGACAAAGTCACTTTGGCCAAGATGGCTTTAAATCTGAAGATTTGGGAAAGGTTTTAAAATTTCTTAGAAAATTATTATATCTTTGTCGGTTATTGGTTAGTTCAAAGACAAACTAAATGTTATATTATAAAGTGATACCACTCCGTAGTATCTCTTAACAGACACAGTCACTTTGACCAAGATGTCTTTAAATCCGAAGATTTCAAGGAGGGGTAAATATTTCCTAGGAAATTATTAACACCCTGTTGGTTATTGGTTACTTCAAAGACAAACTCAAATGTTATATTATAAATTGATACCACTCTGTAGTATCTCTTAATAGACACAGTCGCTTTGGTCAAGATGGCTTTAAATGCGAAGATTTGGTAGGGGGGTAAAAATTTGCTAGGAAATTATTACCTTACTGTCGGTTATTGGTTACTTCAAAGACAAACTCAAAAGTTAGATTATAAATTGATACAACTCTCTAGTATCTCTTAACGGACAAAGTCACTTTGGCCAAGATGGCTTTAAATCTGAAGATTTGGGAAAGGTTTTAAAATTTCTTAGAAAATTATTATATCTTTGTCGGTTATTGGTTAGTTCAAAGACAAACTAAATGTTATATTATAAAGTGATACCACTCCGTAGTATCTCTTAACAGACACAGTCACTTTGGCTAAGATGGCTTTAAATACGAAGATTTGGTAGGGTGTAAAATTTCCTAGGAAATTATTACCTCGCTGTTGGTTATTGATTACTTCAAAGACAAACTCAAATGTTATATTAAAAATTGATACCACTCTGTAGTATCTCCTAACAGACACAGTCACTTTGACCAAGATGGCTTTAAATCAGAAGATTTGTTAGGGGTAAAAATTTTTCTAAGAAATTATTATCCCCTGTCGGTTATTGGTTACTTCAAAGACAAACTTAAATTTTATATTATAAATTGATACCATTCTGTAGTATCTCTTAACAGACACAGTCACCTTGACCAAGATGGCTTTAAATCCGAGGATTCAGCAGGGGGGTAAAAATTTCCTAGGAAATTATTAACACCCTGTCGGTTATTGGTTACTTCAAAGACAAACTCAAATGTTATATTATAAATTGATACTACTCTGTAGTATCTCCTAACAGACACAGTCACCTTGGCCAAGATGGCTTTAATACGAAGATTTGGTAGGGAAATAAAAATTTCCTAGGAAATTATTACCTCCCTGTCTTTTATTGGTTACTTCAAAGACAAACTCAAATCTTATATTATAAATTGATACAACTCTGTAGTATCTCTTAACAGACACGGTCACTTTGGCCAAGATGACTTAAAATCCGAAGATTTTGTAGGGGGTAAAATTTACTAGGAAATTATTACCTCCCTGTTGGTTATTGGTTACATCAAAGACAAACTCAAATGTTATATTATAAATTGATACCATTCTTTGTATCTCTTAACAGACACAGTCACTTTGACCAAGATGGCTTTAAATCCGAAGATTTCGTAGGGGGGTAAAAATTTCCTAGGAAATTATTAACACCCTGTCGGTTATTGGTTACTTCAAAGACAAACTCAAATGTTATATTATAAATTAATACCAGTCTGTAGTATCTCTTAACAGACACAGTCACCTTGGCCAAGATGGCTTTAATACGAAGATTTGGTAGGGAAATAAAAATTTCCTAGGAAATTATTACCTCCCTGTCTTTTATTGGTTACTTCAAAGACAAACTCAAATCTTATATTATAAATTGATACAACTCTGTAGTATCTCTTAACAGACACGGTCACTTTGGCCAAGATGACTTAAAATCTGAAGATTTGGTAGGGGGTAAAATTTACTAGGAAATTATTACCTCCCTGTTGGTTATTGGTTACATCAAAGACAAACTCAAATGTTATATTATAAATTGATACCACTCTGTAGTATCTCTTAACAGACAAAGTCACTTTTGCCAAGATGGCTTTAATACAGAAGATTTGGTAGGGGGTAAAAATTTCCTAGGAAATTATTACCTCCCTGTCGGCTATTGGTTACTTCAAAGACAAACTCAAATGTTATATTATAAATTGATACCACTCTGTAGTATCTCTTAACAGACACAGTCGCTTTCGCCAAGATGGCTTTACATGCGAAGATTTGGTAGGGGGGTTAAAATTTCCTAGGAAATTATTACCTCCCTGTCGGCTATTGGTTACTTCAAAGACAAACTTAAATGTTATAATATAAAATAATACCACTCCGTAGTATCTCTTAACAGACACAGTCACTTTGGTCAAGATGGCTTTCAATCCGAAGATTTGGTAGGGGGTGTAAACATTTTTTAGAAAATTATTACCTCACTGTCGGCTCTTGGTTAGTTCAAAAACAAACTCAAATGTTACATTATAAATTGATACCATTCTGTAGTATCTCTTAACAGACACAGTCAATTAGGCCCAGATTGCATTAAGTCCGAAGATTTGGTAAAGGGTAAAAATTTCCTAGAAAATTATTATATCCTTGTCGGTTATTGGTTACTTCAAAGACAAACTAAATGTTATATTATAAATTGATACCGCTTTGTAGTATGTCTTAACAGACACAGTCTCTTTGACCAAGATGGCTTTAAATCCAAAGATTTGGAAGGGGGTAAAAATTTTTCTAAGAAATTATTATCCCCTGTCGGTTATTGGTTACTTCAAAGACAAACTTAAATGTTATATAATAAATTGATACCATTCTGTAGTATCTCTTAACAGACACAGTCACCTTGACCAAGATGGCTTTAAATCCGAGGATTCAGCAGGGGGGTAAAAATTTCCTAGGAAATTATTAACACCCTGTCGGTTATTGGTTACTTCAAAGACAAACTCAAATGTTATATTATAAATTGATACCACTCTGTAGTATCTCCTAACAAGCACAGTCACTTTGGCGAGGATGACTTTCAATCCGAAGATTTGGCAGGGGGTAAAATTTCCTAGGAAATTATTACCTCCCTGTTGGTTATTGGTTACTTCAAAGACAAACTCAAATGTTATATTATAAATTGATACCACTCTGTAGTATCTCCTAACAGACACCGTCACTTTGGCGAAGATGGCTTTAAATCAGAAGATTTGGTAGGGGGTAAAAATTTCCTAGGAAATTATTACCTCCCTGTCGGCTATTGGTTACTTCAAAGACAAACTTAAATGTTATAATATAAATTAATACCACTCCATAGTATCTTTTAACAGACACAGTCACTTTGGTCAAGATGGCTTTAAATCGGAAGATTTGGTAGGGGGGGTAAACATTTTTTAGAAAATTATTACCTCACTGTCGGTTCTTGGTTAGTTCAAAAACAAACTCAAATGTTACATTATAAATTGATACAACTCCGTAGTATCTCTTAACAGACACAGTCAATTAGGCCCAGATTGCATTAAATCCGAAGATTTGGTAAAGGGTAAAAATTTCCTAGAAAATTATTATATCCTTGTCGGTTATTGGTTACTTCAAAGACAAACTAAATGTTATATTATAAATTGATACCGCTCTGTAGTATCTCTTAACAGACACAGTCTATTTGACCAAGATGGCTTTAAATCCAAAGATTTGGAAGGGGGTAAAAATTTTTCTAAGAAATTATTATCCCCTGTCGGTTATTGGTTACTTCAAAGACAAACTTAAATGTTATATTATAAATTGATACCATTCTGTAGTATCTCTTAACAGACACAGTCACCTTGACCAAGATGGCTTTAAATCCGAGGATTCAGCAGGGGGGTAAAAATTTCCTACAAAATTATTAACACCCTGTCGGTTATTGATTACTTCAAAGACAAACTCAAATGTTATATTATAAATTGATACCACTCTGTAGTATCTCCTAACAGGGACAGTCACTTTGGCGAAGATGACTTTAAATCCGAAGATTTGGCAGGGGGTAAAATTTCCTAGGAAATTATTACCTCCCTGTTGGTTATTGGTTACTTCAAAGACAAACTCAAATGTTATATTATAAATTGATACCACTCTGTAGTATCTCCTAACAGACTCCGTCACTTTGGCCAAGATGGCTTTAAATCAGAAGATTTGGTAGGGGGTAAAAATTTCCTAGGAAATTATCACCTCCCTGTCGGCTATTGGTTACTTCAAAGACAAACTTAAATGTTATAATATAAATTAATACCACTCCATAGTATCTCTTAACAGACACAGTCACTTTGGTCAAGATGGCTTTAAATCCGAAGATTTGGTAGGGGGGGTAAACATTTTTTAGAAAATTATTACCTCACTGTCGGTTCTTGGTTAGTTCAAAAACAAACTCAAATGTTACATTATAAATTGATACAACTCCGTAGTATCTCTTAACAGACACAGTCAATTAGGCCCAGATTGCATTAAATCCGAAGATTTGGTAAAGGGTAAAAATTTCCTAGAAAATTATTATATCTTTGTCGGTTATTGGTTACTTCAAAGACAAACTAAATGTTATATTATAAATTGATACCGCTCTGTAGTATGTCTTAACAGACACAGTCTCTTTGACCAAGATGGCTTTAAATCCAAAGATTTGGAAGGGGGAAAATTTTTCTAAGAAATTATTATCCCCTGTCGGTTATTGGTTACTTCAAAGACAAACTTAAATGTTATATTATAAATTGATACCATTTTAGTATCTCTTAACAGACACAGTCACCTTGACCAAGATGGCTTTAAATCCGAGGATTCAGCAGAGGGGTAAAAATTTCCTAGGAAATTATTAACACCCTGTCGGTTATTGGTTACTTCAAAGACAAACTCAAATGTTATATTATAAATTGATACCAGTCTGTAGTATCTCCTAACAGGCACAGTCACTTTGGCGAAGATGACTTTAAATCCGAAGATTTGGCAGGGGGTAAAATTTCCTAGGAAATTATTACCTCCCTGTTGGTTATTGGTTACTTCAAAGACAAACTCAAATGTTATATTATAAATTGATACCACTCTGTAGTATCTCCTAACAGACACCGTCACTTTGGCCAAGATGGCTTTAAATCGAAAGATTTGGTAGGGGGTAAAAATTTCCTAGGAAATTATTACCTCCCTGTCAGCTATTGGTTACCTCAATGACAAACTGAAATGTTATATTATAGATTGATACCACTCTGTAATATCTCTTAACAGACACAGTCACTTTGGTCAAGATGGCTTTCAATCCGAAGATTTGGTAGGGGGTGTAAACATTTTTTAGAAAATTATTACCTCACTGTCGGCTCTTGGTTAGTTCAAAAACAAACTCAAATGTTACATTATAAATTGATACAACTCCGTAGTATCTCTTAACAGACACAGTCAATTAGGCCCAGATTGCATTAAGTCCGAAGATTTAGTAAAGGGTAAAAATTTCCTAGAAAATTATTATATCCTTGTCGGTTATTGGTTACTTCAAAGACAAACTAAATGTTATATTATAAATTGATACCGCTTTGTAGTATGTCTTAACAGACACAGTCTCTTTGACCAAGATGGCTTTAAATCCAAAGATTTGCAAGGGGGTAAAAATTTTTCTAAGAAATTATTATCCCCTGTCGGTTATTGGTTACTTCAAAGACAAACTTAAATGTTATATTATAAATTGATACCATTCTGTAGTATCTCTTAACAGACACAGTCACCTTGACCAAGATGGCTTTAAATCCGAGGATTCAGCAGGGGGGTAAAAATTTCCTAGGAAATTATTAACACCCTGTCGGTTATTGGTTACTTCAAAGACAAACTCAAATGTTATATTATAAATTGATACCACTCTGTAGTATCTCCTAACAAGAACAGTCACTTTGGCGAGGATGACTTTCAATCCGAAGATTTGGCAGGGGGTAAAATTTCCTAGGAAATTATTACCTCCCTGTTGGTTATTGGTTACTTCAAAGACAAACTCAAATGTTATATTATAAATTGATACCACTCTGTAGTATCTCCTAACAGACACCGTCACTTTGGCGAAGATGGCTTTAAATCAGAAGATTTGGTAGGGGGTAAAAATTTCCTAGGAAATTATTACCTCCCTGTCGGCTATTGGTTACTTCAAAGACAAACTTAAATGTTATAATATAAATTAATACCACTCCATAGTATCTCTTAACAGACACAGTCACTTTGGTCAAGATGGCTTTAAATCCGAAGATTTGGTAGGGGGGGTAAACATTTTTTAGAAAATTATTACCTCACTGTCGGTTCTTGGTTAGTTCAAAAACAAACTCAAATGTTACATTATAAATTGATACAACTCCGTAGTATCTCTTAACAGACACAGTCAATTAGGCCCAGATTGCATTAAATCCGAAGATTTGGTAAAGGGTAAAAATTTCCTAGAAAATTATTATATCCTTGTCGGTTATTGGTTACTTCAAAGACAAACTAATGTTATATTATAAATTGATACCGCTCTGTAGTATCTCTTAACAGACACAGTCTATTTGACCAAGATGGCTTTAAATCCAAAGATTTGGAAGGGGGTAAAAATTTTTCTAAGAAATTATTATCCCCTGTCGGTTATTGGTTACTTCAAAGACAAACTTAAATGTTATATTATAAATTGATACCATTCTGTAGTATCTCTTAACAGACACAGTCACCTTGACCAAGATATCTTTAAATCCGAGGATTCAGCAGGGGGGTAAAAATTTCCTACAAAATTATTAACACCCTGTCGGTTATTGATTACTTCAAAGACAAACTCAAATGTTATATTATAAATTGATACCACTCTGTAGTATCTCCTAACAGGGACAGTCACTTTGGCGAAGATGACTTTAAATCCGAAGATTTGGCAGGGGGTAAAATTTCCTAGGAAATTATTACCTCCCTGTTGGTTATTGGTTACTTCAAAGACAAACTCAAATGTTATATTATAAATTGATACCACTCTGTAGTATCTCCTAAAAGACTCCGTCACTTTGGCCAAGATGGCTTTAAATCAGAAGATTTGGTAGGGGGTAAAAATTTCCTAGGAAATTATCACCTCCCTGTCGGCTATTGGTTACTTCAAAGACAAACTTAAATGTTATAATATAAATTAATACCACTCCATAGTATCTCTTAACAGACACAGTCACTTTGGTCAAGATGGCTTTAAATCCGAAGATTTGGTAGGGGGGGTAAACATTTTTTAGAAAATTATTACCTCACTGTCGGTTCTTGGTTAGTTCAAAAACAAACTCAAATGTTACATTATAAATTGATACAACTCCGTAGTATCTCTTAACAGACACAGTCAATTAGGCCCAGATTGCATTAAATCCGAAGATTTGGTAAAGGGTAAAAATTTCCTAGAAAATTATTATATCTTTGTCGGTTATTGGTTACTTCAAAGACAAACTAAATGTTATATTATAAATTGATACCGCTCTGTAGTATGTCTCAACAGACACAGTCTCTTTGACCAAGATGGCTTTAAATCCAAAGATTTGGAAGGGGGAAAATTTTTCTAAGAAATTATTATCCCCTGTCGGTTATTGGTTACTTCAAAGACAAACTTAAATGTTATATTATAAATTGATACCATTTTAGTATCTCTTAACAGACACAGTCACCTTGACCAAGATGGCTTTAAATCCGAGGATTCAGCAGGGGGGTAAAAATTTCCTAGGAAATTATTAACACCCTGTCGGTTATTGGTTACTTCAAAGACAAACTCAAATGTTATATTATAAATTGATACCAGTCTGTAGTATCTCCTAACAGGCACAGTCACTTTGGCGAAGATGACTTTAAATCCGAAGATTTGGCAGGGGGTAAAATTTCTTAGGAAATTATTACCTCCCTGTTGGTTATTGGTTACTTCAAAGACAAACTCAAATGTTATATTATAAATTGATACCACTCTGTAGTATCTCCTAACAGAGACCGTCACTTTGGCCAAGTTGGCTTTAAATCGAAAGATTTGGTAGGGGTAAAAATTTCCTAGGAAATTATTACCTCCCTGTCGGCTATTGGTTACCTCAATGACAAACTGAAATGTTATATTATAGATTGATACCACTCTGTAATATCTCTTAACAGACACAGTCACTTTGGCCAAGAAGGCTTTAAATCAGAAGATTTGGTAAGGGGTTAAAATTTCCTAGGAAATTATTACCTCCCTGTCGGCTATTGGTTACTTCAAAGACAAACTAAATGTTATATTATAAATTGATACCACTCTGTAGTATCTCTTAACAGACACAGTCGCTTTGACCAAGATGGCTTTAAATCCAAAGATTTGGAAAGGGGGTAAAAATTTCCTAGGAAATTATTATCCCCTGTCGGTTATTGGTTACTTCGAAGACAAACTCAAATGTTATATTATAAATTGATACCATTCTTTGTATCTCTTTACAGACACAGTCACTTTGACCAAGATGGCTTTAAATCCGAAGATTTCAACGAGGGGTAAAAATTTCCTAGGAAATTATTAACACCCTGTTGGTTATTGGTTACTTCAAAGACAAACTCAAATGTTATATTATAAATTGATACCACTCTGTAGTATCTCTTAATAGACACAGTCGCTTTGGTCAAGATGGCTTTAAATGCGAAGATTTGGTAGGGGGGTAAAAATTTGCTAGGAAGTTATTACCTTACTGTCGGTTATTGGTTACTTCAAAGACAAACTCAAAAGTTACATTATAAATTGATACAACTCTCTAGTATCTCTTAACGGACAAAGTCACTTTGGCCAAGATGGCTTTAAATCTGAAGATTTGGTAAAGGTGTTAAAATTTCTTAGAAAATTATTATATCCTTGTCGGTTATTGGTTAGTTCAAAGACAAACTAAATGTTATATTATAAAGTGATACCACTCCGTAGTATCTCTTAACAGACACAGTCACTTTGGCCAAGATGGCTTTAAATACGAAGATTTGGTTGGGTGTAAAATTTCCTAGGAAATTATTACCTCGCTGTTGGTTATTGATTACTTCAAAGACAAACTCAAATGTTATATTAAAAATTCATACCACTCTGTAGTATCTCCTAACAGACACAGTCACTTTGACCAAGATGGCTTTAAGTCAGAAGATTTGGTAGGGGTAAAAATTTCCTAGGAAATTATTACCTCCCCTGTCGGCTATTGGTTACCTCAATGACAAACTGAAATGTTATATTATAAATTGATACCACTCTGTAATATCTCTTAACAGACACAGTCACTTTGGCCAAGATGGCTTTAAATCAGAAGATTTGGTAAGGTGTTAAAATTTCCTAGGAAATTATTACCTCCCTGTCGGCTATTGGTTACTTCAAAGACAAACTAAATGTTATATTATAAATTGATACCACTCTGTAGTATCTCTTAACAGACACAGTCGCTTTGACCAAGATGGCTTTAAATCCAAAGATTTGGAAGGGGGTAAAAATTTTTCTAAGAAATTATTATCCCCTGTCGGTTATTGGTTACTTCAAAGACAAACTTAAATGTTATATTATAAATTGATACCATTTTAGTATCTCTTCACAGAAACAGTCACCTTGACCAAGATGGCTTTAAATCCGAGGATTCAGCAGGGGGGTAAAAATTTCCTAGGAAATTATTAACACCCTGTCGGTTATTGGTTACTTCAAAGACAAACTCAAATGTTATATTATAAATTGATACCAGTCTGTAGTATCTCCTAACAGGCACAGTCACTTTGGCGAAGATGACTTTAAATCCGAAGATTTGGCAGGGGGTAAAATTTCCTAGGAAATTATTACCTCCCTGTTGGTTATTGGTTACTTCAAAGACAAACTCAAATGTTATATTATAAATTGATACCACTCTGTAGTATCTCCTAACAGACACCGTCACTTTGGCCAAGATGGCTTTAAATCAGAAGATTTGGTAGGGGGTAAAAATTTCCTAGGAAATTATTACCTCCCTGTCGGCTATTGGTTACCTCAATGACAAACTGAAATGTTATATTATAGATTGATACCACTCTGTAATATCTCTTAACAGACACAGTCACTTTGGCCAAGAAGGCTTTAAATCAGAAGATTTGGTAAGGGGTTAAAATTTCCTAGGAAATTATTACCTCCCTGTCGGCTATTGGTTACTTCAAAGACAAACTAAATGTTATATTATAAATTGATACCACTCTGTAGTATCTCTTAACAGACACAGTCGCTTTGACCAAGATGGCTTTAAATCCAAAGATTTGGAAAGGGGGTAAAAATTTCCTAGGAAATTATTATCCCCTGTCGGTTATTGGTTACTTCGAAGACAAACTCAAATGTTATATTATAAATTGATACCATTCTTTGTATCTCTTTACAGACACAGTCACTTTGACCAAGATGGCTTTAAATCCGAAGATTTCAACGAGGGGTAAAAATTTCCTAGGAAATTATTAACACCCTGTTGGTTATTGGTTACTTCAAAGACAAACTCAAATGTTATATTATAAATTGATACCACTCTGTAGTATCTCTTAATAGACACAGTCGCTTTGGTCAAGATGGCTTTAAATGCGAAGATTTGGTAGGGGGGTAAAAATTTGCTAGGAAGTTATTACCTTACTGTCGGTTATTGGTTACTTCAAAGACAAACTCAAAAGTTACATTATAAATTGATACAACTCTCTAGTATCTCTTAACGGACAAAGTCACTTTGGCCAAGATGGCTTTAAATCTGAAGATTTGGTAAAGGTGTTAAAATTTCTTAGAAAATTATTATATCCTTGTCGGTTATTGGTTAGTTCAAAGACAAACTAAATGTTATATTATAAAGTGATACCACTCCGTAGTATCTCTTAACAGACACAGTCACTTTGGCCAAGATGGCTTTAAATACGAAGATTTGGTTGGGTGTAAAATTTCCTAGGAAATTATTACCTCGCTGTTGGTTATTGATTACTTCAAAGACAAACTCAAATGTTATATTAAAAATTGATACCACTCTGTAGTATCTCCTAACAGACACAGTCACTTTGACCAAGATGGCTTTAAGTCAGAAGATTTGGTAGGGGTAAAAATTTCCTAGGAAATTATTACCTCCCCTGTCGGCTATTGGTTACCTCAATGACAAACTGAAATGTTATATTATAAATTGATACCACTCTGTAATATCTCTTAACAGACACAGTCACTTTGGCCAAGATGGCTTTAAATCAGAAGATTTGGTAAGGTGTTAAAATTTCCTAGGAAATTATTACCTCCCTGTCGGCTATTGGTTACTTCAAAGACAAACTAAATGTTATATTATAAATTGATACCACTCTGTAGTATCTCTTAACAGACACAGTCGCTTTGACCAAGATGGCTTTAAATCCAAAGATTTGGAAGGGGGTAAAAATTTTTCTAAGAAATTATTATCCCCTGTCGGTTATTGGTTACTTCAAAGACAAACTTAAATGTTATATTATAAATTGATACCATTTTAGTATCTCTTAACAGACACAGTCACCTTGACCAAGATGGCTTTAAATCCGAGGATTCAGCAGGGGGGTAAAAATTTCCTAGGAAATTATTAACCCCCTGCCAATCTTCGGATTAAAGGTCATCTTCAAGCCAAAGTGAACTGTTGCCTGTTATAGGATGATACTATCTCCTAACAGGCACAGTCACTTTGGCGAAGATGACTTTAAATCCGAAGATTTGGCAGGGGGTAAAATTTCCTAGGAAATTATTACCTCCCTGTTGGTTATTGGTTACTTCAAAGACAAACTCAAATGTTATATTATAAATTGATACCACTCTGTAGTATCTCCTAACAGACACCGTCACTTTGGCCAAGATGGCTTTAAATCAGAAGATTTGGTAGGGGGTAAAAATTTCCTAGGAAATTATTACCTCCCTGTCGGCTATTGGTTACCTCAATGACAAACTGAAATGTTATATTATAGATTGATACCACTCTGTAATATCTCTTAACAGACACAGTCACTTTGGCCAAGAAGGCTTTAAATCAGAAGATTTGGTAAGGGGTTAAAATTTCCTAGGAAATTATTACCTCCCTGTCGGCTATTGGTTACTTCAAAGACAAACTAAATGTTATATTATAAATTGATACCACTCTGTAGTATCTCTTAACAGACACAGTCGCTTTGACCAAGATGGCTTTAAATCCGAAGATTTCAACGAGGGGTAAAAATTTCCTAGGAAATTATTAACACCCTGTTGGTTATTGGTTACTTCAAAGACAAATTCAAATGTTATATTATAAATTGATACCACTCTGTAGTATCTCTTAATAGACACAGTCGCTTTGGTCAAGATGGCTTTAAATGCGAAGATTTGGTAGGGGGGTAAAAATTTGCTAGGAAGTTATTACCTTACTGTCGGTTATTGGTTACTTCAAAGACAAACTCAAAAGTTACATTATAAATTGATACAACTCTCTAGTATCTCTTAACGGACAAAGTCACTTTGGCCAAGATGGCTTTAAATCTGAAGATTTGGTAAAGGTGTTAAAATTTCTTAGAAAATTATTATATCCTTGTCGGTTATTGGTTAGTTCAAAGACAAACTAAATGTTATATTATAAAGTGATACCACTCCGTAGTATCTCTTAACAGACACAGTCACTTTGGCCAAGATGGCTTTAAATACGAAGATTTGGTAGGGTGTAAAATTTCCTAGGAAATTATTACCTCGCTGTTGGTTATTGATTACTTCAAAGACAAACTCAAATGTTATATTAAAAATTGATACCACTCTGTAGTATCTCCTAACAGACACAGTCACTTTGACCAAGATGGCTTTAAGTCAGAAGATTTGGTAGGGGTAAAAATTTCCTAGGAAATTATTACCTCCCTGTCGGCTATTGGTTACCTCAATGACAAACTGAAATGCTATATTATAAATTGATACCACTCTGTAATATCTCTTAACAGACACAGTCACTTTGGCCAAGATGGCTTTAAATCAGAAGATTTGGTAAGGTGTTAAAATTTCCTAGGAAATTATTACCTCCCTGTCGGCTATTGGTTACTTCAAAGACAAACTAAATGTTATATTATAAATTGATACCACTCTGTAGTATCTCTTAACAGACACAGTCGCTTTGACCAAGATGGCTTTAAATCCAAAGATTTGGAAAGGGGGTAAAAATTTCCTAGGAAATTATTATCCCCTGTCGGTTATTGGTTACTTCGAAGACAAACTCAAATGTTATATTATAAATTGATACCATTCTTTGTATCTCTTTACAGACACAGTCACTTTGACCAAGATGGCTTTAAATCCGAGGATTCAGCAGGGGGGTAAAAATTTCCTAGGAAATTATTAACACCCTGTCGGTTATTGGTTAGTTCAAAGACAAACTAAATGTTATATTATAAAGTGATACCACTCCGTAGTATCTCTTAACAGACACAGTCACTTTGGCCAAGATGGCTTTAAATACGAAGATTTGGTAGGGTGTAAAATTTCCTAGGAAATTATTACCTCGCTGTTGGTTATTGATTACTTCAAAGACAAACTCAAATGTTATATTAAAAATTGATACCACTCTGTAGTATCTCCTAACAGACACAGTCACTTTGACCAAGATGGCTTTAAATCAGAAGATTTGGTAGGGGTAAAAATTTTTCTAAGAAATTATTATCCCCTGTCGGTTATTGGTTACTTCAAAGACAAACTTAAATGTTATATTATAAATTGATACCATTCTGTAGTATCTCCTAACAGACACAGTCACCTTGGCCAAGATGGCTTTAATACGAAGATTTGGTAGGGAAATAAAAATTTCCTAGGAAATTATTACCTCCCTGTCTTTTATTGGTTACTTCAAAGACAAACTCAAATCTTATATTATAAATTGATACAACTCTGTAGTATCTCTTAACAGACACAGTCACTTTGGCCAAGATGACTTAAAATCCGAAGATTTTGTAGGGGGTAAAATTTACTAGGAAATTATTACCTCCCTGTTGGTTATTGGTTACATCAAAGACAAACTCAAATGTTATATTATAAATTGATACCATTCTTTGTATCTCTTAACAGACACAGTCACTTTGACCAAGATGGCTTTAAATCCGAAGATTTCGTAGGGGGGTAAAAATTTCCTAGGAAATTATTAACACCCTGTCGGTTATTGGTTACTTCAAAGACAAACTCAAATGTTATATTATAAATTAATACCAGTCTGTAGTATCTCTTAACAGACACAGTCACCTTGGCCAAGATGGCTTTAATACGAAGATTTGGTAGGGAAATAAAAATTTCCTAGGAAATTATTACCTCCCTGTCGGCTATTGGTTACTTCAAAGACAAACTTAAATGTTATAATATAAATTAATACCACTCCGTAGTATCTCTTAACAGACACAGTCACTTTGGTCAAGATGGCTTTCAATCCGAAGATTTGGTAGGGGGGGTAAACATTTTTTAGAAAATTATTACCTCACTGTCGGTTCTTGGTTAGTTCAAAAACAAACTCAAATGTTACATTATAAATTGATACAACTCCGTAGTATCTCTTAACAGACACAGTCAATTAGGCCCAGATTGCATTAAATCCGAAGATTTGGTAAAGGGTAAAAATTTCCTAGAAAATTATTATATCCTTGTCGGTTATTGGTTACTTCAAAGACAAACTAAATGTTATATTATAAATTGATACCGCTCTGTAGTATCTCTTAACAGACACAGTCTCTTTGACCAAGATGGCATTAAATCCAAAGATTTGGAAGGGGGTAAAAATTTTTCTAAGAAATTATTATCCCCTGTCGGTTATTGGTTACTTCAAAGACAAACTTAAATGTTATATTATAAATTGATACCATTCTGTAGTATCTCTTAACAGACACAGTCACCTTGACCAAGATGGCTTTTAATCCGAGGATTCAGCAGGGGGGTAAAAATTTCCTAGGAAATTATTAACACCCTGTCGGTTATTGGTTACTTCAAAGACAAACTCAAATGTTATATTATAAATTGATACCACTCTGTAGTATCTCCTAGCGGGCACAGTCACTTTGGCGAAGATGACTTTAAATCCGAAGATTTGGCATGGGGTAAAATTTCCTAGGAAATTATTACCTCCCTGTTGGTTATTGGTTACTTCAAAGACAAACTCAAATGTTATATTATTAATTGATACCACTCTGTAGTATCTCCTAACAGACACCGTCACTTTAGCCAAGTTGGCTTTAAATCAGAAGATTTGGTAGGGGGTAAAAATTTCCTAGGAAATTATTACCTCCCTGTCGGCTATTGGTTACCTCAATGACAAACTGAAATGTTATATTATAAATTGATACCACTCTGTAATATCTCTTAACAGACACAGTCACTTTGGCCAAGATGGATTTAAATCAGAAGATTTGGTAAGGGGTTCAAATTTCCTAGGAAATTATTACCTCCCTGTCGGCTATTGGTTACTTCAAAGACAAACTAAATGTTATATTATAAATTGATACCACTCTGTAGTATCTCTTAACAGACACAGTCGCTTTGACCAAGATGGCTTTAAATCCAAAGATTTGGAAAGGGGGTAAAAATTTCCTAGGAAATTATTATCCCCTGTCGGTTATTGGTTACTTCGAAGACAAACTCAAATGTTATATTACAAATTGATATCATTCTGTAGTATCTCTTAACGGACAAAGTCACTTTGGCCAAGATGGCTTTAAATCTGAAGATTTGGTAAAGGTGTTAAAATTTCTTAGAAAATTATTATATCCTTGTCGGTTATTGGTTAGTTCAAAGACAAACTAAATGTTATATTATAAAGTGATACCACTCCGTAGTATCTCTTAACAGACACAGTCACTTTGGCCAAGATGGCTTTAAATACGAAGATTTGGTAGGGTGTAAAATTTCCTAGGAAATTATTACCTCGCTGTTGGTTATTGATTACTTCAAAGACAAACTCAAATGTTATATTAAAAATTGATACCACTCTGTAGTATCTCCTAACAGACACAGTCACTTTGGCCAAGATGGCTTTAAATCAGAAGATTTGGTAGGGGTAAAAATTTCCTAGGAAATTATTACCTTCCTGTCGGTTATTGGTTACTTCAAAGACAAACTCAAATGTTATATTATAAATTGATACCACTCTGTAGTATCTCTTAGCAGACAGAGTCACTTTGGCCAAGATGACGTTAAATCCGAAGATTTGGTAGGGGGTGTAATTTCTTAGGAAATTATTACCTCCCTGTTGGTTATTGGTTACTTCAAAGACAAACTCAAATGTTATATTATAAATTGATACCACTCTGTAATATCTCCTAACAGACACAGTCACTTTGGCCAAGATTGCTTTAAATCAGAAGATTTGGTAGTGGGTAAAAATTTCCTAAGAAATTATTACCTCCCTGTTGGCTATTGGTTACTTCAAAGACAATAAATTGATGTAACTCTGTAGTATCTCTTAACAGACACATTCACTTTGGCCAAGATGGCTTTAAATGCGAAGATTTGGTAGAAAGGTAAAAATTACCTAGGAAATTATTACCTCCCTTCGGTTATTGGTTACTTCAAAGCAAACTCAAATGTTATATATACATTATAAATAGATACCACTGCGTAGTAATCTCTTAAGCGACACAGTCACTTTGGCCAAGATGGATTTAAATCCAAAGATTTTGTAGGGGGTAAAATTTTTTTAGGAAATTATTACCTCCCTGTCGGCTATTGGTTACCTCAATGACAAACTCAAATGTATTATTATATGTTGGTACCACTCTGTAGTATCTCTTAACAGACACAGTCGCTTTCGCCAAGATGGCTTTACATGCGAAAATTTGGTAGGGGGGTTAAAATTTCCTAGGAAACTATTACCTGCCTGTCGGTTATTGGTTACTTCAGACACAAACTCAAATGTTATAATATAAATTAATACCACTCTGTAGTATCTCTTAACAGACACAGTCACTTTGGTCAAGATGGCTTTAAATCCGAAGATTTGGAAGGGGGGGTAAAAATTTCCTAGGAAATTATTACCTCACTGTCGGTTTTTGGTTAGTTCAAAAACAAACTCAAAAGTTACATTATAAATTGATACAACTCCGTAGTATCTCTTAACAGACACAGTCAATTTAGCGCAGATGGCTTTAAATCCGAAGATTTGGTAAAGGGGGTAAAAATTTCCTAGAAAATTATTATATCCTTGTCGGTTATTGGTTACTTCAAAGACAAACTAAATGTATTATTATAAATTGATACCACTCTGTAGTATCTCTTAACAGACACAGTCACTTTGACCAAGATGGCTTTAAATCCGAAGATTTGGTAGGGGGGTAAAAATTTCCTAGGAAATTATTAACACCCTGTCAGCTATTGGTTACTTCAAAGACAAACTCAAATGTTATATTATAAATTGATACCACTCTGTAGTATCTCCTAACAGACACAGTCACTTTGGCCAAGATGACTTTAAATCCAAAGATTTGGTAGGGGTAAAATTTCCTAGGAAATTATTACCTATCTGTAGGTTATTGGTTACTTCAAAGACAAACTCAAATGTTATATTATAAATTGATACCACTCTGCAGTATCTCCTAACACACACCGTCACTTTGGCCAAGATGGCTTTAAATCAGAAGATTTGGTAGGGGGTAAAAATTTCCTAGGAAATTATTACCTCCCTGTCGGCTATTGGTTACTTCAAACACAAACTCAAATGTTATATTATAAATTGATACCACTCTGTAGTATCTCTTAACAGACACAGTCACTTTGGCCAAGATGACTTTAAATCCGAAGATTTGGTAGGGGGTAAAATTTACTAGGAAATTATTACCTCGCTGTTGGTTATTGGTTACTTCAAAGACAAACTCAAATGTTATATTATAAATTGATACCACTCTGTAGTATCTCTTAACAGACACAGTCACTTTGGCCAAGATGGCTATAAATCAGAACATTTAGTAGGGGGTAAAAATTTCCTAGGAAATTATTACCTCCCTGTCGGGTATTGGTTACTTGAAAGACAAACTCAAATGTTATATTATAAATTGATACCACTCTGTAGTATCTCGTAACAGACACGGTCACTTTGGCCAAGATCGCTTTAAATCAGAATCTTTATTAGGGGGTAAAAATTTCCTAGGAAATTATTACCCCCCTGTTGGTTATTGGTTACTTCAAAGACAAACTCAAATGTTATATTATAAATTGATACCACTCTGTAATATCTCCTAACAGACACAGTCACTTTGGCTAAGATTGCTTTAAATCAGAAGATTTGGTAGTGGGTAAAAATTTCCTAAGAAATTATTACCTCCCTGTTGGCTATTGGTTACTTCAAAGACAATAAATTGATACAAATCTGTAGTATCTTTTAACAGACACATTCACTTTGGCCAAGCTGGCTTTAAATGCGAAGATTTGGTAGAAAGGTAAAAATTACCTAGGAAATTATTACCTCCCTGTCGGTTATTGGTTACTTCAAAGCAAACTCAAATGTTATAAATACATTATAAATAGATACCACTGCGTAGTAATCTCTTAAACGACACAGTCACTTTGGCCAAGATGGCTTTAAATCCAAAGTTTTTTTAGGGGATAAAAATTTTTTAGGAAATTATTACCTCCCTGTCGGCTATTGGTTACCTCAATGACAAACTCAAATGTATTATTATATGTTGGTACCACTTTGTAGTATCTCTTAACAGACACAGTCGTTTTCGCCAAGATGGCTTTACATGCGAAGATTTGGTAGGGGGGTTAAAATTTCCTAGGAAACTATTACCTGCCTGTCGGTTCTTGGTTACTTCAGACACAAACTCAAATGTTATAATATAAATTAATACCACTCTGTAGTATCTCTTAACAGACACAGTCACTTTGGTCAAGATGGCTTTAAATCCGAAGATTTGGAAGGGGGGGGGTAAAAATTTCCTAGGAAATTATTACCTCACTGTCGGTTTTTGGTTAGTTCAAAAACAAACTCAAAAGTTACATTATAAATTGATACAACTCCGTAGTATCTCTTAACAGACACAGTCAATTTGGCGCAGATGGCTTTAAATCCGAAGATTTGGTAAAGGGGGTAAAAATTTCTTAGAAAATTATTATATCCTTGTCGGTTATTGGTTACTTCAAAGACAAACTAAATGTATTATTATAAATTGATACCACTCTGTAGTATCTCTTAACAGACACAGTCACTTTGACCAAGATGGCTTTAAAGCCGAAGATTTGGTAGGGGGGTAAAAATTTCCTAGGAAATTATTAACACCCTGTCGGCTATTGGTTACTTCAAAGACAAACTCAAATGTTATATTATAAATTGATACCACTCTGTAGTATCTCCTAACAGACACAGTCACTTTGGCCAAGATGACTTTAAATCCAAAGATTTGGTAGGGGTAAAATTTCCTAGGAAATTATTACCTAACTGTAGGTTATTGGTTACTTCAAAGACAAACTCAAATGTTATATTATAAATTGATACCACTCTGCAGTATCTCCTAACACACACTGTCACTTTGGCCAAGATGGCTTTAAATCAGAAGATTTATTAGGGGGTAAAAATTTCCTAGGAAATTATTGCCTCCCTGTCGGCTATTGGTTACTTCAAACACAAACTCAAATGTTATATTATAAATTGATACCACTCTGTAGTATCTCTTAACAGACACAGTCACTTTGGCCAAGATGACTTTAAATCCGAAGGTTTGGTAGGGGGTAAAATTTACTAGGAAATTATTACCTCGCTGTTGGTTATTGGTTACTTCAAAGACAAACTCAAATGTTATATTATAAATTGATACCACTCTGTAGTATCTCTTAACAGACACAGTCACTTTGGCCAATATGGCTATAAATCAGAAGATTTAGTAAGGGGTAAAAATTTCCTAGGAAATTATTACCTCCCTGTCGGGTATTGGTTACTTCAAAGACAAACTCAAATGTTATATTATAAATTGATACCACTCTGTAGTATCTCGTAACAGACACGGTCACTTTGGCCAAGATGGCTTTAAATCAGAATCTTTATTAGGGGGTAAAAATTTCCTAGGAAATTATTATCCCCTGTCGGCTATTGGTTACTTCAATGACAAACTCAAATGTTATATTATAAATTGATACCACTCTGTAGTATCTCTTAACAGACACAGTCACTTTGGCCAAGATGGCTTTAAATATGAAGATTTGCTAGGGGGTTAAAAATTTCCTAGGAAATTATTATCCCCTGTCATTTATTGGTTACTTCAAAGACAAACTCAAATCTTATGTTATAAATTGATAAAACTCTGTAGTATCTCTTAACAGACACGGTCACTTTGGCCAAGATGATTTTAAATCCGAAGATTTGGTAGGGGTTAAAATTTACTAGAAAATTATTACCTCCCTGTTGGTTATTGGTTACTTCAAGAAAAAATCAAATGTTATTTTATAAATTGATACCACTGTGTAGTATCTCTTAACAGACACAGTCACTTTGGCCAAGATGGCTTTAAATCAGAAAATTTGGTAGGGGGTAAAATTTTCCTAGGAAATTATTACCTCCCTGTCGGCTATTGGTTACTTCAAAGACAAACTCAGATGTTACATTATAAATTGATACCAACTGTAGTATCTCTTAACAGACACAGTCACTTTCGCCAAGATGGCTTTACATACGAAGATTTGTTAGGGGGGTAAAAATTTCCTAAGAAATTATTACCTCCCTGTAGGCTATTGCTTACTTCAAAGACAAACGCAAATGTTATAATATAAATTAATACCACTCTCTAGCATTTCTTAACAGACACAGTCTTTTTGGTCAAGGTGGCTTTAAATCCGAAGATTTGGTAGGGGGGGTAAACATTTTTTAGAAAATTATTACCTCACTGTCGGTTATTGGTTAGTTCAAAAACAAACTCAAATGATACATTATAAAGTGATACAACTCCGTAGTATCTCTTAACAGACACAGACAATTAGGCCCAGATGGCTTTAAATCCGAAGATTTGGTAAAGGGGGTAAAAATTTCCCAGAAAATTATTATATCCTTGTCGGTTATTGGTTACTTCAAAGACAAAGTAAATGCTATATTATAAAATGATACCACTCTGTAGTATCTCCTAACAGACACAGTCTCTTTGACCAAGATTTCTTTAAATCCAAAGATTTGGAAGGGGGTAAAAATTTCTTAGGAAATTATTATACCCTGTCGGTTATTGGTTACTTCAATGACAAACTCAAATGTTATATTATATGTGGTATTATAAATTGATACCACTCTGTAGTATCTCCTAACAGACACAGTCACTTTGGCCAAGATGATTTTAAAACCAAAGATTTGGTAGGGGGTAAAATTTCCTAGGAAATTATTAACACCCTGTTGGTTATTGGTTACTTCAAAGACAAGTTCAAATGTTATATTATAAATTGATACCACTCTGTAGTATCTTCTAACACAAACCGTCACTTTGGCCAAGATGGCTTTAAATCAGAAGATTTGGTAGAGAAATAAATATTTCCTAGGAAATTATTACCTCCCTCTCGGCTATTGGTTGCTTCAAAGACAAACTCAAATGTTATATTATAAATTGATACCACTCTGTAGAATCTCTTAACAGATACAGTCACTTTGGCCAAGACGGCTTTAAATACGAAGATTTGCTAGGGGGGTAAAAATTTCCTAGGTAATTCTTATCCCCTTTCGGTTATTGTTACTTCAAGGAAAAACTCAAATGTTATATTATAAATTGATACCACTCTGTAGTATCTCTTAACAGACACAGTCACTTTGGCCAAGATGGCTTTAAATCAGAAGATTTGGTAGGGTGTAAAAATTTCCTAGGAAATTATTACCACCCTGTCGGCTAATGGTTACTTCAAAGACAAACTCAGATGTTATATTATAAATTGATACCACTCTGTAGTATCTTTTAACAGGCACAGTCACTTTCGCCAAGATGGCTATACATACGAAGATTTGGTAGGGGAGTTAAAATTTTCTAGGAAATTATTACCTCCCTGTCGGCTATTGGTTACTTCAAAGACAAACTCAAATGTTATAATATAAATTAATACCACTCTGTAGTATCTCTTAACAGACACAGTCAGTTTGGTCAAGATGGCTTTAAATCCGAAGATTCGGTAAGGGGTTAAAATTTCCTAGGAAATTATTACCTTACTGTCGGCTATTGGTTACTTCAAAAACAAACTAAATGTTATATTATATATTGATACCACTCTGTAGTATCTCTTAACAGACACTGTCGCTTTGACCAAGATGGCTTTAAAACCAAAGATTTGGAAAGGGGGTAAAAATTTCCTAGGAAATAATTATCCCTTGTCGGTTATTGGTTACTTCAAAGAGAAACTCAAATGTTATATTATAAATTGATACCACTCTGTAGTATCTCGTAACAGACACAGTCACTTTGGCCAAGATGGCTTTAAATCAGAATCTTTGGTAGGGGACAAAAATATCCTAGGAAATTATTGCCTCCCTGTCGGCTATTGGTTACTTCAAAGACAAAATCAAATGTTATATTATAAATTAATACCAGTCTTCAGTATCTCCTAACAGACACAGTCTCTTTGGCCAAGATGGCTTTAATACGAAGATTTGGTAGGGAAATAAAAATTTCCTAGGAAATTATTACCTCCCTGTCATTTATTGGTTACTTCAAAGACAATCTCAAATCTTATATTATAAATTGATACAACTCTGTAGTACCTCTTAACAGACACGGTCACTTTGGCCAAGATGACTTTAAATCCGAAGATTTGGTAAACGGGGTAAAAATTTCCTAGAAAATTATTATATCCTTGTCGGTTATTGGTTACTTCAAAGACAAACTAAATGTTATATTATAAATTAATACCACTCTGCAGTATCTTTTAACAGACACAGTCACTTTGGCCAAGATGGCTTTAAATCAGATTTGGTAGGGGGTAAAAATTTCCTAGGAAATTATTAGCTCCCTGTCGGCTATTGGTTACTTCAAAGACAAACTCAAATGTTATATTATAAACTGATACCACTCTGTAGAATCTCGTAAAAGGCACTGTCACTTTGTCCAAGATGGCTTTAAATCAGAATCTTTGGTAGGGGGTAAAAATTTCCTAGGAAATTATTACCTCCCTGTCGGCTATTGGTTACTTCAAAGACAAACTCAAATGTTATATTATAAATTGATACCACTCTGTAGTATCTCTTAACAGACACAGTCACTTTGGCCAAGATGGCTTTAAATCAGAAATTTTGGTAGGGGTAAAATTTTCCTCGGAAATTATTATCCCCTGTCGGTTATTGGTTACTTCAAAGACAAACTCAAATGTTATATTATAAATTGATACCATTCTGTAGTATCTCTTAACAGACACAGTCACTTGACCAAGATGGCTTTAAATCCGAAGATTTGGTAGGGGGGTAAAAATTTCCTAAGAAATTATTAACACCCTGTCGGCTATTGGTTACTTCAAAGACAAAATCAAATGTTATATTATAAATTGATACCACTCTGTAGTATCTCTTAACAGACACAGTCACTTTGGCCAAAACGGCTTTAAATAGGAAGATTTGCTAGGGGGGTAAAAATTTCCTAGGAAATTCTTATCCCCTTTCGGTTATTGGTTACTTCAAGGAAAAATTCAAATGTTATATTATAAATTGATACCACTCTGTAGTATCTCTTAAAAGACACAGTCACTTTGGCCAAGATAGCTTTAAATCAGAAGATTTGGTAGGGGGTAAAAATTTCGTAGGAAATTATTACCTCCCTGTCGGCTAATGATTACTTCAAAGACAAACTCAGATGTTATATTATAAATTGATACCACTCTGTAGTATCTTTTAACAGACACAGTCACTTTCGCCAAGGTGGCTATACATACGAAGATTTGGTAGGGGAGTTAAAATTTCCTAGGAAATTATTACCACCCTGTCGGCTATTGGTTACTTCAAAGACAAACTCAAATGTTATAATATAAATAATACCACTCTGTAGTATCTCTTAACAGACACAGTCCAGTTTGGTCAAGATGGCTTTAAATCCGAAGATTCGGTAAGGGGTTAAAATTTCCTAGGAAATTATTACCTTACTGTCGGCTATTGGTTACTTCAAAAACAAACTAAATGTTATATTATATATTGATACCACTCTGTAGTATCTCTTAACAGACACAGTCGCTTTGACCAAGATGGCTTTAAAACCAAAGATTTGGAAAGGGGGTAAAAATTTCCTAGGAAATTATTATCCCTTGTCGGTTATTGGTTACTTTAAAAAGAAACTCAAATGTTATATTATAAATTGATACCACTCTCTAGTATCTCGTAACAGACACAGTCACTTTGGCCAAGATGGCTTTAAATCAGAATCTTTGGTAGGGGGTAAAAATATCCTAGGAAATTATTGCCTCCCTGTCGGCTATTGGTTACTTCAAAGACAAACTCAAATGTTATATTATAAATTAATACCAGTCTGCAGTATCTCTTAACAGACACAGTCACTTTGGCCAAGATGGCATTAATACGAAGATTTGATAGGGAAATAAAAATTTCCTAGGAAATTATTACCTCCCTGTCATTTATTGGTTACTTCAAAGACAAACTCAAATCTTATATTATAAATTGATACAACTCTGTAGTATCTCTTAACAGACACGGTCATTTTGGCCAAGATGACTTTAAATCCGAAGATTTGGTAAAGGGGGTAAAAATTTCCTAGAAAATTATTTAATCCTTGTCGGTTATTGGTTACTTCAAAGACAAACTAAATGTTATATTATAAATTGATATCATTCTGTAGTATCTCTTAACAGACACTGTCTCTTTGACCAAGATGGTTTTAAATCCAAAGATTTGGAAGGGGGGTAAAAATTTCCTAGGAAATTATTATTCCCTGTCGGTTATTGGTTACTTCAAAGACAAACTCAAATGTTATATTATAAATTGATACCATTCTGTAGTATCTCTTAACAGACACAGTCACTTGACCAAGATGGCTTTAAATCCGAAGATTTGGTAGGGGGGTAAAAATTTCCTAAGAAATTATTAACACCCTGTCGGCTATTGGTTACTTCAAAGACAAAGTCAAATGTTATATTATAAATTGATACCACTCTGTAGTATCTCTTAACAGACACAGTCACTTTGGCCAAAACGGCTTTAAATAGGAAGATTTGCTAGGGGGGTAAAAATTTCCTAGGAAATTCTTATCCCCTTTCGGTTATTGGTTACTTCAAGGAAAAATTCAAATGTTATATTATAAATTGATACCACTCTGTAGTATCTCTTAACAGACACAGTCACTTTGGCCAAGATGGCTTTAAATCAGAAGATTTGGTAGGGGGTAAAAATTTCGTAGGAAATTATTACCTCCCTGTCGGCTAATGATTAGTTCAAAGACAAACTCAGATGTTATATTATAAATTGATACCACTCTGTAGTATCTTTTAACAGACACAGTCACTTTCGCCAAGGTGGCTATACATACGAAGATTTGGTAGGGGAGTTAAAATTTCCTAGGAAATTATTACCACCCTGTCGGCTATTGGTTACTTCAAAGACAAACTCAAATGTTATAATATAAATAATACCACTCTGTAGTATCTCTTAACAGACACAGTCAGTTTGGTCAAGATGGCTTTAAATCCGAAGATTCGGTAAGGGGTTAAAATTTCCTAGGAAATTATTACCTTACTGTCGGCTATTGGTTACTTCAAAAAAAACTAAGTGTTATATTATATATTGATACCACTCTGTAGTATCTCTTAACAGACACAGTCGCTTTGACCAAGATGGCTTTAAAACCAAAGATTTGGAAAGGGGGTAAAAATTTCCTAGGAAATTATTATTCCCTGTCGGTTATTGGTTACTTCAAAGACAAACTCAAATGTTATACTATAAATTGATACCACTCTGTAGTATCTCTTAACAGACACAGTCACTTTGGCCAAAACGGCTTTAAATAGGAAGATTTGCTAGGGGGGTAAAAATTTCCTAGGAAATTCTTATCCCCTTTCGGTTATTGGTTACTTCAAGGAAAAATTCAAATGTTATATTATAAATTGATACCACTCTGTAGTATCTCTTAACAGACACAGTCACTTTGGCCAAGATGGCTTTAAATCAGAAGATTTGGTAGGGGGTAAAAATTTCGTAGGAAATTATTACCTCCCTGTCGGCTAATGATTACTTCAAAGACAAACTCAGATGTTATATTATAAATTGATACCACTCTGTAGTATCTTTTAACAGACACAGTTACTTTCGCCAAGGTGGCTATACATACGAAGATTTGGTAGGGGAGTTAAAATTTCCTAGGAAATTATTACCACCCTGTCGGCTATTGGTTACTTCAAAGACAAACTCAAATGTTATAATATAAATAATACAACTCTGTAGTATCTCTTAACAGACATGGTCACTTTAGCCAAGATGACTTTAAATCCGAAGATTTGGTAAAGGGGGTAAAAATTTCCTAGAAAATTATTATATCCTTGTCGGTTATTGGTTACTTCAAAGACAAACTAAATGTTATATTATAAATTGATATCACTCTTTAGTATCTCTTAACAGACACAGTCTCTTTGACCAAGATGGCTTTAAATCCAAAGATTTGGAAGGGGGGTAAAAATTTCCTAGGAAATTATTATTCCCTGTCGGTTATTGGTTACTTCAAAGACAAACTCAAATGTTATATTATAAATTGATACCACTCTGCAGTATCTCCTAACAGACACAGTCACTTTGGCCAAGATGACTTTAATCCAAAGATATGGTAGGGGTAAAGTTTCCTAGGAAATTATTACCTAACTGTTGGTTATTTGTTACTTCAAAGACAAACTCAAATGTTATATTATAAATTGATACCTCCCTGTAGTATCTCCTAACACACACCGTCACTTTGGCCAAGATGGCTTTAAATCAGAATATTTGGTAGGGGGTAAAAATTTCCTAGGAAATTATTACCTCCCTGCGGCTATTGGTTACTTCAAAAACAAAGTCAAATGTTATATTATAAATTGATATCACTCTGTAGTATCTCTTAACAGACACAGTCTCTTTGACCAAGATGGTTTTAAATCCAAAGATTTGGAAGGGGGGTAAAAATTTCCTAGGAAATTATTATTCCCTGTCGGTTATTGGTTACTTCAAAGACAAACTCAAATGTTATATTATAAATTGATACCATTCTGTAGTATCTCTTAACAGACACAGTCACTTGACCAAGATGGCTTTAAATCCGAAGATTTGGTAGGGTGGTAAAAATTTCCTAAGAAATTATTAACACCCTGTCCGCTATTGGTTACTTCAAAGACAAACTCAAATGTTATATTATAAATTGATACCACTCTGTAGTATCTCTTAACAGACACAGTCACTTTGGCCAAGACGGCTTTAAATAGGAAGATTTGCTAGGGGGGTAAAAATTTCCTAGGAAATTCTTATCCCCTTTCGGTTATTGGTTACTTCAAGGAAAAATTCAAATGTTATATTATAAATTGATACCACTCTGTAGTATCTCTTAACAGACACAGTCACTTTGGCCAAGATGGCTTTAAATAAGAAGATTTGGTAGGGTGTAAAAATTTCCTAGGAAATTATTACCTCCCTGTCGGCTAATGATTACTTCAAAGACAAACTCAGATGTTATATTATAAATTGATACCACTCTGTAATATCTTTTAACAGACACAGTCACTTTCGTCAAGGTGGCTATACATACGAAGATTTGGTAGGGGAGTTAAAATTTCCTAGGAAATTATTACCTCTTTGTCGGCCGTTCGTTACTTCAAAGACAAACTCAAATGTTATAATATAAATTAATACCACTCTGTAGTATCTCTTAACAGACACAGTCAGTTTGGTCAAGATGGCTTTAAATCCGAAGATTCGGTAAGAAGGTAAAATTTCCTAGGAAATTATTACCTTACTGTCGGCTATTGGTTACTTCAAAAAAAATAATGTTATATTATATATTGATACCACTCTGTAGTATCTCTTAACAGACACATTCGCTTTGACCAAGATGGCTTTAAAACCAAAGATTTGGAAAGGGGGTAAAAATTTCCTAGGAAATTATTATCCCTTGTCGGTTATTGGTTACTTCAAAGAGAAACTCAAATGTTATATTATAAATTGATACCACTCTTTAGTATCTCGTAACAGACACAGTCACTTTGGCCATGATGGCTTTAAATCAGAATCTTTGGTAGGGGGTAAAAATATCCTAGGAAATTATTGCCTCCCTGTCGGCTATTGGTTACTTCAAAGACAAATTCAAATGTTATATTATAAATTAATACCAGTCTGCAGTATCACTTAACAGACACAGTCACTTTGGCCAAGATGGCTTTAATACGAAGATTTGGTAGGGAAATAAAAATTTCCTAGGAAATTATTACCTCCCTGTCACTTATTGGTTACTTCAAAGACAAAATCAAAACTTATATTATAAATTGATACAACTCTGTAGTATCTCTTAACAGGCACGGTCACTTTGGCCAAGATGACTTTAAATCCGAAGATTTGGAAAACGGGGTAAAAATTTCCTAGAAAATTATTATATCCTTGTCGGTTATTGGTTACTTCAGAGACAAACTAAATGTCATATTATAAATTGATATCACTCTGTAGTATCTCTTAACAGACACAGTCTCTTTGACCAAGATGGCTTTAAATCCAAAGATTTGGAAGGGGGGTAAAAATTTCCTAGGAAATTATTATTCCCTGTCGGTTATTGGTTACTTCAAAGACAAACTCAAATGTTATATTATAAATTGATACCACTCTGTAGTATCTCTTAACAGACACAGTCGCTTTGGCCAAGATGACTTTAATCCAAAGATATGGTAGGGGTAAAATTTCCTAGGAAATTATTTCCTAACTGTTAGTTATTTGTTACTTCAAAGACAAACTCAAATGTTATATTATAAATTGATACCTCTCTGTAGTATCTCCTAACACACACCGTCACTTTGGCCAAGATGGCTTTAAATCAGAAGATTTGGTAGGGGGTAAAAATTTCCTAGGAAATTATTACCTCCCTGTCGGCTATTGGTTACTTCAAAAACAAACTCAAATGTTATATTATAAATTGATACCACTCTGTAGTATCTCTTAACAGACACAGTCACTTTGGCCAAGATTGCTTGAAATACGAAGATTCGGTAAGGGGTTAAAATTTTTTAGGAAATTATTACCTTACTGTCGGCTATTGGTTACTTCAAAGACAAACTAAATGTTATATTATAAATTAATACCACTCTGTAGTATCTCTTAACAGACACAGTCACTTTGGCCAAGATGGCTTTAAATAAGAAGATTTGGTAGGGTGTAAAAATTTCCTAGGAAATTATTACCTCCCTGTCGGCTAATGATTACTTCAAAGACAAACTCAGATGTTATATTATAAATTGATACCACTCTGTAATATCTTTTAACAGACACAGTCACTTTCGTCAAGGTGGCTATACATACGAAGATTTGGTAGGGGAGTTAAAATTTCCTAGGAAATTATTACCTCTTTGTCGGCCGTTCGTTACTTCAAAGACAAACTCAAATGTTATAATATAAATTAATACCACTCTGTAGTATCTCTTAACAGACACAGTCAGTTTGGTCAAGATGGCTTTAAATCCGAAGATTCGGTAAGAAGGTAAAATTTCCTAGGAAATTATTACCTTACTGTCGGCTATTGGTTACTTCAAAAAAAATAATGTTATATTATATATTGATACCACTCTGTAGTATCTCTTAACAGACACATTCGCTTTGACCAAGATGGCTTTAAAACCAAAGATTTGGAAAGGGGGTAAAAATTTCCTAGGAAATTATTATCCCTTGTCGGTTATTGTTTACTTCAAAGAGAAACTCAAATGTTATATTATAAATTTATACCACTCTGTAGTATCTCGTAACAGACACAGTCACTTTGGCCAAGATGGCTTTAAATCAGAATCTTTGGTAGGGGGTAAAAATATCCTAGGAAATTATTGCCTCCCTGTCGGCTATTGGTTACTTCAAAGACAAACTCAAATGTTATATTATAAATTAATACCAGTCTGCACTATCTCTTAACAGACACAGTCACTTTGGCCAAGATGGCTTTAATACGAAGTTTTGATAAGGAAATAAAAGTTTTCTAGGAAGTTAACACCTCCCTGTCATTTATTTATTACTTCAAAGACAAACTAAATCTTATATTATAAATTGCTACCACTGTGTAGTATCTCTTAACAGACACGGTCACTTTGGCCAAGATGGCTTTTAATCAGAAATTTTGGTAGGGGGTGAAATTTTTCTAGGAAATTATTATCCCCTGTCGGTTATTGGTTACTTTAAAGACAAACTCAAATGTTATATTATAAATTAATACCAGTCTGCAGTATCTCTTAACAGACACGGTCACTTTGGCCAAGATGATTTTAAATCCGACGATTTGGTAGGGGGTAAAATTTACAAGAAAATTATTACCTCCCTGTTGGTTATTGGTTACTACAAGGAAAAACTCAAATGTTATATTATAAATTGATACCACTGTGTAGTATCTCTTAAAAGACACAGTCACTTTGGCCAAGATGGCTTTAAATCAGAAGATTTCGTAGGGGGTAAAAATTTCCTAGGAAATTATTACCTCCCTCTTGGCTATTGGTTACTTCAAAGACAAACTCAGATGTTATATTATAAATTGATACCACTCTGTAGTATCTCTTAACAGACACAGTTACTTTCGCCAAGATGGCTTTACATACGAAGATTTGGTAGGGGGTTAAAATTTTCTAAGAAATTATTAATTCCCTGTCGGCTATTGGTTACTTCAAAGAAAAACTCAAATGTCATAATATAAATTAATACCACTCTGTAGTATCTCTTAACAGACACAGTCACTTTGGTCAAGATGGCTTTAAATCCGAAGATTTGGTAGAGGGATAAAAATTTCCTAGAAAATTAATACCTCACTGTCGGTTATTGGTTAGTTCAAAAACAAAATCAAATGTTACATTATAAAGTGATACAACTCCGTAGTATCTCTTAACAGACACAGTCACTTTGGCCCAGATGGCTTTAAATCCGAAGATTTGGTAGGGGGGTAAAAATTTCCTAGGAAATTATTAACACCCTGTCGGTTATTGGTTACTTCAATGACAAACTCAAATGTTATATTATAAAATGATCCCACTCTGTAGTATCTCTTAACAGACACAGTCTCTTTGACCAAGATGGCTCTAAATCCAAAGATTTGGAAGGGGGGTAAAAATTTCTTAGGAAATTATTATCCCCTGTCGGTTATTGGTTACTTCAAAGACAAACTCAAATGTTATATTATAAATTGATACCATTCTGTAGTATCTCTTAACAGACACAGTCACTTTGACCAAGATGGCTTTAAATCCGAAGATTTGGTAGGGGGGTAAAAATTTCATAGCAAATTATTAACACCCTGTCGGTTATTGGTTACTTCAATGACAAACTCAAATGTTATATTATATGTGGTATTATAAATTGATACCACTCTGTAGTATCTCCTAACAGACACAGTCACTTTGGCCAAGATGACTTTAAATCCTAAGATTTGGTAGGGGGTAAAATTTCCTAGGAAATTATTTCTCCCTGTTGGTTATTGGTTACTTCAAATACAAACTCTAATGTTATATTATAAATTGATACCACTCTGTAGTATCTTCTAACACACACCCTCACTTTGGCCAAGATGGCTTTAAATCAGAAGATTTGGTAGGGAAATAAAAATTTCCTAGGAAATTATTACCTCCCTGTCATTTATTGGTTACTTCAAAGACAAACTCAAATCTTATATTATAAATTGATACAACTCTGTAGTATCTCTTAACAGACACGGTCACTTTGGCCAAGATGACTTTAAATCCGAAGATTTAGTAGGGGGTAAAATTTACTAGGAAATTATTACCTCGCTGTTTGTTTTTGGTTACTTCAATGACAAACTCAAATGTTATATTATAAATTGATACCATTCTGCAGTATCTATTAACAGACACAGTCACTTTGGCCAAGATGGTTTTAAATCAGATTTGGTAGGGGGTAAAAATTTCCTAGGAAATTATTACCTCCCTGTCGGCTATTGGTTACTTCAAAGACAAACTCAAATGTTATAATATAAATTAATACCACTCTGTAGTATCTCTTAACAGACACAGTCACTTTGGTCAAGATGGCTTTAAATCCGAAGATTTGGTAGGGGGTAAAAATTTCCTAGAAAATTTTTACCTCACTATCGGTTATTGGTTACTTCAAAACCCAACTCAAATGTTACATTATAATTTGATACAACTCCGTAGTATCTCTTAACAGACCGAGTCAATTTGGCCAATATGACTTTAAATCCGAAGATTTGGTAAAGGGGGTAAAAATTTCCTAGAAAATTATTATATCCTTGTCGGTTATTGGTTACTTCAAAGACAAACTAAATGTTATATTATAAATTGATACCACTCTGTAGTATCTTTTAACAGACACAGTCTGTTTGACCAAGATGGCTTTAAATCCAAAGATTTGGAAGGGGGGTAAAAATTTCCAAGGAAATTATTATCAGCTGTCGTTTATTGGTTACTTCAAAGACAAACTCAAAAGTTATATTATAAATTGATACCATTCTGTAGTATCTCTTAACAGACACAGTCACTTTGACCAAGATGGCTTTAAATCCGAAGATTTGGTAGGGGGATAAAAATTTCCTAGGAAATTATTACCTCCCTGTCGGCTATTGGTTACCTCAAAGACAAACTGAAATGTTATATTATAAATAGATATTGCTCTGTAGTATCTCTAAAAAAAACACAGTCATTTTGGGCAACATGTCTTTAAATACGAAATTTTGGTAGGGGGTAAAAATTACCTAGCAAATTATTTCCCCCCTGTCGGTTATTGGTTACTTCAAAGACAAACTCAAATGTTATATTATAAATTGATACCACTCTGTAGTATCTCTTAACAGACACAGTCACTTTGGCCAAGATGGCTTTAAATACCAAGATTTGCTAGGGGGGTAAAAATTTCCTAGGAAATTATTACCTCCCTGTCGGCTATTGGTTACCTCAAAGACATACTTGAATGTTGTATTATAAATAGATACCGCTCTGTAGTATCTCTAAAAAAAACACAGTCATTTGGGCAACATGTCTTTAAATACGAAATTTTGGTAGGGGGTAAAAATTACCTAGGAAATTATTATCACCCTGTCGGCTATTGGTTACTTCAAAGACACACTCAAATGTTATATTATAAATTGATACCACTCTGTAGCATCTCTTAACAGACACAGTCACTTTGGCCAAGATGGCTTTAAATACCAAGATTTGCTAGGGGGGTAAAAATTTCCTAGGAAATTATTACCTCCCTGTCGGCTATTGGTTACCTCAAAGACAAACTGAAATGTTATATTATAAATAGATACCGCTCTGTAGTATCTCTAAAAAAAACACAGTCATTTTGGGCAACATGTCTTTAAATACGAAATTTTGGTACGGGGTAAAAATTACCTAGCAAATTATTTCCCCCCTGTCGGTTATTGGTTACTTCAAAGACAAACTCAAATCTTACACTATAAATTGATACCACTCCGTAGTATCTCATAACAGACACAGTCACTTTGACCAAGGTGGCTTTAAATCCAAAGATTTGGTAGGGGTAAATTTTTTTTAGGAAATTAACACCTCTCTGTCGGTTATTGCTTACTTCAAAGACAAACTCAAATGTTATATTATAAATAGATACCACTCTGTAGTATCCCTTAAGAGACACAGTCACTTTGGCCAAGATGGCTTGAAATACGAAGATCTGGTAGGGTTAAAAATTTTCTACGAACTTATTACCTCCCTGTCGGTTATTGGTTACTTCAAAGACAAACTCAAATGTTATATTATAAAATAAAACCACTCTGTAGTATCTCATAACAGACACAGTCACTTTGGCCAAGATGGCTTTAAATACCAAGATTTGGTAGGGATGTATTTCCTAGGAAATTATTACCTCGCTGTCGGTTATTGGTTACTTCAAAGACAAACTCAAATGTTATATTATAAATTGATACCACCCCCTAGTAATCTCTTAACAGACACCGTCACTTTGGCCAAAATGGCTTTAAATCAGAAGATTTGGAAGGGGGGTAAAAATTTCCTGGGAAATTATTACCTCGCTGTCGGTTATTGGTTACTTCAAAGACAAACTCAAATGTTACATTATAAATTGATACCACTCTGAGGTTTCTCCTATCATACACAGTCACTTTGGCCAAGATCGTTTTAAATCAGAAGATTTGGTAGGGGGTAAAAAATTTCCTAGGAAATTATTACTTTCCTGTCGGCCATTGGTTACTTCAAAGACAAACTCAAATGTTATATTATAAATTGATACCACTCTGTAGTATCTCTTAATAGACACAGTCACTTTGGTCAAGATGGCTTTAAATCCGAAGATTTGGAAGGGAAGTAAAAATTTCCTAGGAAATTATTACCTCACTGTCGGTTATTGGTTACTTCAAATACAAACTCAAAGGTTACAATATAAATTGATACAACTCCGTAGTATCTCTTAACACACACAGTCACTTTGGCCAAGATGGCTTTAAATCCGAAGATTTGGTAGGGGGGTAAAAATTTCCTAGAAAATTATTACCTCCCTGTCGGTTATTATTATTATTATTATTATTATTATTTTTGCTTCAAAGACAAACTAAATGTTATATTATAAATTGATACCACTCTGTCGTATCTCTTAACAGACACATTCACTTTGGGAAAATGCCTTTAAATACGAAGGTTTGGAAGAGGGGAAAAATTTTCTAGGAAATTATTACCTCCCTGTCGGTTATTGGTTACTTCAAAGACAAATTCAAACGTTATATTATAAATTGATACCACTCTGAGGTATCTCCTATCATACACAGTCACTTTGGCGAAGATGGCTTTAAATCAGAAAGTTTGGTAGGGGGGTAAAAATTTTTTAGGAACTTAGTACCTCCCTGTCGGCTATTGGTTACTTCAAAGACAAACTCAAATGTTTTATTATAAATTCATACCACTCTGTAGTATCTCTTAATAGACACAGTCACTTTGTTCAAGATGGCTTTAAATCCGAAGATTTGGAAGGGGGGTAAAAATTTCCTAGGAAATTATTACCTCACTGTCGGTTATTGGTTACTTCAAAGACAAATTCAAATGTTACAATATAAATTGATACAACTCCGTAGTATCTCTTAACACACACAGTCACTTTGGCCAAGATGGCTTTAAGTCCGAAGATTTGGTAGGGGGGTAAAAATTTCCTACAAAATAATTACCTACCTGTCGGTTATTATTATTATTTTTTTTTCTTTTTTTTCCTTCAAAGACCAACTAAATGTTATATTATAAATTGATACCACTCTGTAGTGTCTCTTAACAGACACAGTCACTTTGACCAAGATGGCTTTAAATCCAAAGATTTGGTAGGGGTAAAATTTTTTTAGGAAGTTAACACCTCTCTGTCGGTTATTGGTTACTTCAAAGACAAACTCAAATGTTATATTATAAATAGATACCACTCTGTAGTATCCCTTAACAGACACAGTCACTTTGGCCAAGATGGCTTTAAATCCGACGATCTGGTTGGGTTAAAAATTTTTTAGGAACTTAGTACCTCCCTGTCGGCTATTGGTTACTTCAAAGACAAACTCAAATGTTTTATTATAAATTCATACCACTCTGTAGTATCTCTTAATAGACACAGTCACTTTGTTTAAGATGGCTTTAAATCCGAAGATTTGGAAGCGGGGTAAAAATTTCCTAGGAAATTATTACCTCACTGTCGGTTATTGGTTACTTCAAAGACAAACTCAAATGTTACAATATAAATTGATACAACTCCGTAGTATCTCTCAACACACACAGTCACTTTGGCCAAGATGGCTTTAAGTCCGAAGATTTGGTAGGGGGGTAAAAATTTCCTACAAAATTATTACCTCCCTGTCGGTTATTATTATTATTTTTTGCTTCAAAGACAAACTAAATGTTATATTATAAATTGATACCACTCTGTAGTATCTCTTAACAGACACAGTCACTTTGACCAAGATGGCTTTAAATCCAAAGATTTGGTAGGGGTAAAATTTTTTTAGGAAGTTAACACCTCTCTGTCGGTTATTGGTTACTTCAAAGACAAACTCAAATGTTATATTATAAATAGATACCGCTCTGTAGTATCTCTAAAAAAAAACACAGTCATTTTGGGCAACATGTCTTTAAATACGAAATTTTGGTAGGGGTAAAAATTACCTAGCAAATTATTTCCCCCCTGTCGGTTATTGGTTACTTCAAAGACAAACTCAAATCTTACATTATAAATTGATACCACTCCGTAGTATCTCTTAACAGACACAGTCACTTTGACCAAGGTGGCTTTAAATCCAAAGATTTGGTAGGGGTAAAATTTTTTTTAGGAAATTAACACCTTTCTGTCGGTTATTGCTTACTTCAAAGACAAACTCAAATGTTATATTATAAATAGATACCACTCTGTAGTATCCCTTAAGAGACACAGTCACTTTGGCCAAGATGGCTTTAAACCCGAAGATCTGGTAGGGTTAAAAATTTTCTAGGAACTTATTACCTCCCTGTCGGTTATTGGTTACTTCAAAGACAAACTCAAATGTTATATTATAAAATAATACCACTCTGTAGTATCTCATAACAGACACAGTCACTTTGGCCAAGATGGCTTTAAATACCAAGATTTGGTAGGGAAGTATTTCCTAGGAAATTATTACCTCGCTGTCGGTTATTGGTTACTTCAAAGACAAACTCAAATGTTATAATATAAATTGATACCACCCCCTAGTAATCTCTTAACAGACACCGTCACTTTGGCCAAAATGGCTTTAAATCAGAAGATTTGGTAGGGGGGTAAAAATTTCCTGGGAAATTATTACCTCGCTGTCGGTTATTGGTTACTTCAAAGACAAACTCAAATGTTACATTATAAATTGATACCACTCTGAGGTTTCTCCTATCATACACAGTCACTTTGGCCAAGATCGTTTTAAATCAGAAGATTTGGTAGGGGGTAAAAAACTTCCTAGTAAATTATTACTTTCCTGTCGGCCATTGGTTACTTCAAAGACAAACTCAAATGTTATATTATAAATTGATACCACTCTGTAGTATCTCTTAATAGACACAGTCACTTTGGTCAAGATGGCTTTAAATCCGAAGATTTGGAAGGGGGGTAAAAATTTCCTAGGAAATTATTACCTCACTGTCGGTTATTGGTTACTTCAATTACAAACTCAAAGGTTACAATATAAATTGATACAACTCCGTAGTATCTCTTAACACACACAGTCACTTTGGCCAAGATGGCTTTAAATCCGAAGATTTGGTAGGGGGGTAAAAATTTCCTAGAAAATTATTACCTCCCTGTCGGTTATTATTATTATTATTATTATTATTATTATTATTATTATTATTGCTTCAAAGACAAACTAAATGTTATACTATAAATTGATACCACTCTGTCGTATCTCTTAACAGACACATTCACTTTGGGCAAGATGCTTTTAAATACGAAGGTTTGGAAGGGGGGAAAAATTTTCTAGGAAATTATTACCTCCCTGTCGGTTATTGGTTACTTCAAAGACAAATTCAAATGTTATATTATAAATTGATACCATTCTGAGGTATCTCCTATCATACACAGTCACTTTGGCGAAGATGGCTTTACATCAGAAGGTTTGGAAGGGGGGTAAAAATTTTTTAGGAACTTAGTACCTCCCTGTCGGCTATTGGTTACTTCAAAGACAAACTCAAATGTTTTATTATAAATTCATACCACTCTGTAGTATCTCTTAATAGACACAGTCACTTTGTTCAAGATGGCTTTAAATCCGAAGATTTGGAAGGGGGGTAAAAATTTCCTAGGAAATTATTACCTCACTGTCGGTTATTGGTTACTTCAAAGACAAACTCAAATGTTACAATATAAATTGATACAACTCCGTAGTATCTCTTAACACACATAGTCACTTTGGCCAAGATGGCTTTAAGTCCGAAGATTTGGTAGGGGGGTAAAAATTTCCTACAAAATTATTACCTCCCTGTCGGTTATTATTATTATTATTATTATTTTTTGCTTCAAAGACAAACTAAATGTTATATTATAAATTGATACCACTCTGTAGTATCTCTTAACAGACACAGTCACTTTGACCAAGATGGCTTTAAATCCAAAGATTTGGTAGGGGTAAAATTTTTTTAGGAAGTTAACACCTCTCTGTCGGTTATTGGTTACTTCAAAGACAAACTCAAATGTTATATTAAAAATAGATACCACTCTGTAGTATCCCTTAACAGACACAGTCACTTTGGCCAAGATGGCTTTAAATCCGAAGATCTGGTAGGATTAAATTTTTCTAGGAACTTATTACCTCCCTGTCGGTTATTGGTTACTTCAAAGACAAACTCAAATGTTATATTTTAAAATAATACCACTCTGTAGTATCTCATAACAGACACAGTCAGTTTGGCCAAGATGGCTTTAAATACGAAGATTTGGTAGGGAAGTATTTCCTAGGAAATTATTACCTCGCTGTCGGTTATTGGTTACTTCAAAGACAAACTTAAATGTTACATTATAAATTGATACCAGCCCCTAGTAATCTCTTAACAGACACCGTCACTTTGGCCAAGATGGCTTTAAATCAGAAGGTTTGGTAGGGGGGTAAAAATTTCATAGGAAATTATTACCTCGCTCTCGGTTATTGGTTACTTCAAAGACAAACTCAAATGTTACATTATAAATTGATACCACTCTGAGGTATCTCCTATCATACACAGTCACTTTGGCCAAGATCGCTTTAAATCAGAAGATTTGGTAGGGGGTAAAAAATTTCCTAGGAAATTATTACTTTCCTGTCGGCCATTGGTTACAACAAAGACAAACTCAAATGTTATATTATAAATTGATACCACTCTGTAGTATCTCTTAATAGACACAGTCACTTTGGTCAAGATGGTTTTAAATCCGAAGATTTGGAAGAGGGGTAAAAATTTCCTAGGAAATTATTACCTCACTGTCGGTTATTGGTTACTTCAAATACAAACTCAAATGTTACAATATAAATTGATACAACTCCGTAGTATCTCTTAACACACACAGTCACTTTGACCAAGATGGCTTTAAATCCGAAGATTTGGTAGGGGGGTAAAAATTTTTTACAAAATTATTACCTCCCTGTCGGTTATTATTAATATTGTTTTTTTTTTTTTTTTTTTTTTTTGCTTCAAAGACAAACTAAATGTTATATTATAAATTGATACCACTCTGTATTATCTCTTAACAGACACAGTCGTTTTGACCAAGATGGCTTTAAATCCAAAGATTTGGTAGGGGGGTAAAAATTTCCTAGGAAATTATTATCCCCTGTCGGTTATTGGTTACTTCAAAGACAAACTCAAATGTTATATTAAAAATTGATACCACTCTGTCGTATCTCTTAACACACACAGTCACTTTGGGCAAGATGGCTTTAAATACGAAGGTTTGGAAGGGGGGAAAAAATTTCCTAGGAAATTATTACCTCCCTGTCGGCTATTGGTTACTTCTAAGACAAGCTCAAATGTTATATTATAAATTGATACCACTCTGAGGTATCTCCTATCATACACAGTCACTTTGGCGAAGAAGGCTTTAAATCAGAAGGTTTGGAAGGGGGGTAAAAATTTCCTAGGAAATTATTATCTCCCTGTCGGCTATTGGTTACTTCAAAGACAAACTCAAATGTTTTATTATAAATTCATACCACTCTGTAGTATCTCTTAATAGACACAGTCACTTTGGTCAAGATGGCCTTAATACGAAGATTTGGAAGGGGAGTAAAAATTTCCTAGGAAATTATTACCTCACTGTCGGTTATTGGTTACTTCAAAGACAAACTCAAATGTTACAATATAAATTGATACAACTCCGCAGTATCTCTTAACACACACAGTCACTTTGGCCAAGATGGCTTTAAATCCGAAGATTTGGTAGGGGTGTAAAAATTTCCTATAAAATTATTACCTCCCTGTCGGTTATTATTATTATTATTATTATTATTATTTTGCTTCAAAGACAAACTAAATGTTATATTATAAATTGATATCACTCTGTAGTATCTCTTAACAGACACAGTCGCTTTGACCAAGATGGCTTTAAATAAAAAGATTTGGAAGGGGGTAAAAATTTCCTAGGAAATTATTATCCCCTGTCGGTTATTGGTTACTTCAAAGACAAACTCAAATGTTATATTATAAATTGAGACCACTCTGTCGTATCCCTTAACAGACACAGTCACGTTGGGCAAGATGGCTTTAAATACGAAGGTTTGGAAGGGAGGGAAAATTTCCTAGGAAATTATTACCTCCCTGTCGGCTATTGGTTACTTCAAAGACAAACTCAAACGTTATATTATAAATTGATACCACTGTGTAGTATCTCTTAACAGACACAGTCACTTTGGCCAAGATTGCTTTAAATACGAAGATTATCTAGGGGGGTAAAAATTTCCTAGGAAATTATTACCTCCCTGTCGGCTATTGGTTACCTCAAAGAAAAACTCAAATCTTATATTATAAATTGATACCACTCTGTAGTATCTCTTAAGAGACAAAGTCACTTTGGGCAAGATGGCTTTAAATCCAAAGATTTGGTAGGGGGTAAAAATTTCCTAGGAAATTATTACTCCCCTGTCGGTTATTGGTTACTTCAAAGGCAAGCTGAAATGTTTGATTATGAATTGCTATCATTCCATGTTATCTCTTAAAGAAGGGACTCACTTTGGTCAAGATGATTTAATATCTTAAGATTTGATGGGAGGGTAATAATTTCCTTAGAAATTTATACGCTCTGTCGGTTTTTGATTACTTGAAGACCAATTGAAATGTTACATTATAAATTTATATTATTTCGTGTTATGTCTTAACAGACGCACTGATTGTCGGTAAGATGTTTTTATATGAGAAATTTTATAGGGGGTGCTTTTTCCCCTAGGAAATTTATACTCTTGCATTAGTTCTGTGCTATTTCAAGAATAAGGTCAAATTTGTACATTATAAATTCATGTTATATCGTTTTATGTCTTAACATACGCACTCACTTTGTAGACGATAAAGGATGGTTTTATTTTCGGAAAGTTCATAGGGAGATGATATATAAAGAAAGCTAAACTTTTTTGGAGAAATGCATTTAATTTAAAAAAATACTGGTTGCGTATTCAACGTTTGCTAACAATTTCCTGTAGCAACGGCAAAGCACACCATTTCAAAAGTAATAAACAAATAAATAAAATTAATTACAAAAGTGAATAACATTAAACTCAATTAAATTAAACTTGATTCATACCATTAAACTTAATGTTATATATATAAATACCTGAAAATTGTAAAATAAGTTAAAGAACATATTAATGTATATTCATGGTCTGAAACAAGGAATATTAAATCAGAAATAAATATGTAGTTATACACTGAGAGATCACATTCAATTATATGGATTTTTAATGTGACTTTTGACTTTTCCTTTAAAGTTACCAGAAACCGACAAGGAGGTAAAGATTTCCAGGGGGTATAATTTTCCAGGGGGTAAATGTTTCCTGGGGTAAAAAGTCCCAGTGACACCGGTTTTAAATACATATGTTTCTATTTTATTGAAATAAATCTTTCAATTTTTATTTTTAATGGAATTATCATACTTGCACTTACCTAAAGAGCACAGTAGAAATAATAGTGTTTATTTGTGAAATATTGTAATAAGAAGTTAATCTGCTTTGTTTACCGTTCGCTAAAATTAAGGTTGCCATGGACTTCAATAATAATGTCACTAAACGAAAGAGTGGCTAAAGAGAATTAATATTAATAGAAATATTGCTAGTTTAGTCGCTGAGTAACATGTAAAAATAACTAAATCCCTTTTTTAATAATGATAAACGAAACAAATGTTTCTAAAATCTCTAATGCAGTCGCAAGACACAAAATTACGATGCTTGCCACGCTTCAAACAACCTGCTGTTAACCGTTTATCAGTTGCTAAAACCACCTGTAAAGTTACCAACCCCTTTTCAAGGGTTTAGCAGCTACCTGAAGAATATCAAAGGATTGTAGGACACTTATCACGAAGAAATCGAGAGGAAAGTGGTACCACAGAGATTTCAGCCGATTGTAGGACCACCCCTTAGTAAATATTACCTTTGGCAATTTTTGTTTCAGTAATTTTACTTGTTTTTATCATTACATTAATTTAATATGGGATTTTTTTTTACATTACTTGTTTGGAAGCAAACGCTTTGAAATGTAGCCTTGTGTACAGTTGTGTACAGTCACAGACCCCGCAGTGCGGGAGAGTCCACAAAAGTAACAAAAGATTTAAAGAATGGGCCCATTTTCGAATATTGCGGAAGAGCCCATGCGATCTTAGTTACGCCACTGCTTATGTTGACGTTTGTAAAAAAAAAAAAAAAAAAAAACACTTTGGGGTGTTTACTATTGTGGAAGTTTGAATACACTGAGAAAAATACACATTTTTACTGAGCTAAGGCTCAGGGTTTGTGCTTGAGTTTCAACCGCTGTCTTTTTTACTCATTCAAACAGTGTTGAGAGAGGTTGAATAGTTGCAGCCTAGTCATTAATCTTTAAAGTTTGCTGTTTCGTGTACTCTGTTGTCTGGATTACAACAGAATTAGCAGTTAAATTCAGAGAATTGATAATCTTATAATTCTATGGGTTCTGCCAGTGCTCTTCAATCGTTGTGGCCCACATTGAAGCCACACTTAGCTATTGCAAAGAGTTAGTGATGTCCACTATGTAAAGACAATGGACAGCCTCAAAATAATTTCTACTTTTATTATTATTATTATTATTTCACACCCACGCCTTTTATATGGAAGTAAGTTCGGAACTTATTCATAATAGTGGATGGACGCAACTAACTAAACCACTGAATAGACACATATGCCGCTATTTGCTATCAATTGGACGAGGTTAACAATGCATAGAGAAAACAAATGAAAATTGCAGTGGGTGATATTTCAAAAAGAAATCAATTGTTTGTTGTTACATGACATGGTCACATTATTTTGTCCACTTCATATATGTCCACTGTTCATGGTTACTGTTGAAATTCTAGTTGCAGTCGTACTCTATACACGCTACTAACTTTATATCATAATAACGAATATGGTGTTAAAATAATACTACAAAGTTTGTTAGTACTAAACAGTAATCTTTAATAATTGTCTTCAGTTCTTACTTTTGAAACACGCCTGTTGTTCAATAACTAGTTTTACAAGTTTACTTACATTGTTAGAATATAAATGAAATGTTAAAAAACCTAATTCAATGATACTAAATGAGTGATTTTTAATGACCAGGTGATGTCCGTTTCTTGGCTATGGCTGTGGCTATGGCAAGAAACTCTGAAATTTAATTGAATTTCTGAATAAATTAAAATGCAGGGTGCCCGGAATGGGGGTTACTGTTTTTAAAAAGGTGTGGATCCAATACGGGAAGAGACAGGAAAAAATAAAACATATATTTTAAAGAAATCTCAGAAAGTTTTGTTAGAAAATTTTCACACTTGTACGACCACCAGTAACAGCGCCAGCCTCCATATTGGATCCAAGACTTTGGGAGGTCATAGGGGAGGTCATTCTAAGGAAAAATGTTTATGTGAACATACAGGGTTTCGGAGATAGAAGTGGAGATAAATTTTTGCATCTTGCACTTGCCCATTCTTGTTTAAAACATTATAGCACACCCTGTAGTTGGTCTCACATTACATATTATAGTTTGTTTTAAAGCTAATGAAAAAGGCTTTTAGGAGGTCTGCAATTTGTCTCAATACTGTATACAATAGGGAAGTAACGGAGGGATTTTTTCAAAATTCTCTTTTGTAATACAATTGTTCACTGTTCTTCAGTAGACACTCTGTCAGTAGAGAAACTGTTTCTGATTTGGGGAAAACTGTTGTCACAGGTGTCAAGTTGTTATCTTCCTTAGAAGCCACAAACACTTCTTACTAATCGGTTTATTTGTTAAATAATGACCCACTGGAAACAAACAATTTTGCTTGTTTAATAATAATAATTACTATAATTTCTTCTCTTATTTTAATTGTTACTGTTATTATTGTCACAATTTTTATTGTAACTTGTGTTCCTACGTGGAAATGTAGAGCTTCGTATGTTTGGGAATAGTATTGTATTTCCAGTTTTGTAAAAAAACGGCTTATTAACCAAGTAATGGTTATCCTTATATTTAAAAATGATTGTATGTATGTATGTATGTTCCACATCTCCTCCTAGACAGTTCAACCGATTTTGACCAAACTTGGCACAAATATTTCTTGCTACTAGACTACCAACACTGTCGGGGTTAGCCACCCCATACTCACCCCGTTGCAGAGGGGGAGGGGGTGGAACACTACAGAATGCTTTTTAAATAGCGATATAATGGCATAAATGGTATTAATGAATTATCTTAAGACCGGTTCGACCGATTTAAACGAAACTTGGCCCACATATAACTTATAGCAGTGTTGCCACACTTGGTACAATTGTACCAAATTCAACCCTTTTTGTCATTCATCGGCCCGTTGGTACCACGCTGGCATTTTCAGCCCCTTTTGTGAAGAAGTTGGTACAATTCCGCCCAATTCAGCACCATTTAACAAATACTTGTCACATTTTCAAAAATGTCAGTAAAACATTTCCTACTTTTCACGTTACTCATACTATGTGTTGGACTCTTAAAAAATGCTGTTGAACATTCATTCAGTGACGTTGTACCGTACCGCATAACGCTACAAACATTGTTAGTCCAGTCTAGCTGGCATAATTTTAGGTCAAACCCGGACATAATTGTTGAATTCCTGAAATTTCGCCCACAGAATCCTTGATGTGAATGTAATAACATATTAAAAGTCCCCGCCCCTCCCATTCCTGCGTCATCCAATATGGCGGCTAATCCTATATGGCCGCCAAGGAGTATGTTAGGTACATAGGGTTTAAAATAAAAACACCCTGCTCCTAAACTACATAACATATTAACATCCGGTAAACACCATATTAAACAGCATACATGTAGCTTTTGTAAACTACATTTTCATATTCATATGATAATTATTTTCTATGTAAGAAAACTTTAAAGCTAAAATTACCTGATATATTTTGCTATTCAACACAGTTTGTGCTTTCATACAGACACAACTAAAGTGATTTATGACTTTTCTTTAATATTGTTGAGTAGAACACTTAATTTGCAAAGATTATAATTTTGTTTCATGCTGATAGGCCCATTAGTAGCTGAATTAGAACGTTTCTCATAACATGTTGCAAATAAGCAATTCACATTCAAAAAACGTTAGCGGTCGTCGACATGCCCAGTCTAACTAACAGTTTACTTTGCACATAACTGTTGAAGTCACGAAATCTTGCACACCGAGTCTTTACTATAAATTTAATAACGTAATAAAAAGTCCTCATCTCTGCGATGATCACTATGCTATTAACAATAACAAATACTGTCTGTGATTTCTGAACACTAATGATTAGTCAGCTTAAATCGTTTAACGTTTGGTTCTTTCTGAGAACGCACATTTGTTTCATCATTAAGCTCATCATCTGAATTGTCTGTATCAAAATCAGTAATATATGAATTTCCACATTGCAGGCCATGGCAGTAGGTACAAATACTAGTGCATCGAAGACCAACATTCCTACATTTGCAGCGCCTACATTCAGCAGTTTTGCATGCACATGAAATTAATTTCAGGAGGAAGTCTGGTGCTGGAGGTTGAAGACACGGAATAGGAAGAAGCTGTCCATTCAAAGTCTTCCATCCCCATTCATTTGGACTCATTGTATCCTAATCAGGACTGCACCTGGTGATACACACGCATGAAGTGTAATCTACTTGCATCTGATGTTGGAGGAAGTGTGGAAAGGTTAAATTGTGATGTCAAACGTTGATTTGCTACACATTTCACGTACATCAAATAACGAAGAGAGTTCAATGTAATGTCAGAAGAACCACCATATAGATGCAATAGAAATTTCTCCCCTGCATCTGCTACTTCCTCTTGTGTTTTATCTGGCTGTGTGAATACTGAAACAAGTTGGCGAAGAGATTCACTTCTCTCTAACAACAAAAGGAAGGATTTTTTTCCTTTTCCGAATGGTGCTGATGTGGTGTCACAGCCTGAAGCAGCATGCAGGAATAAGAGACTGTTCTGCACATCACACAATTGATTCTGAGTTTTGTTTATGTTGCATACTTTCTCAGACCGCACACTACTGCCTGGTTTTACAAACATTATATTTGAGTTTGCTGGTGCTTTGGAAAGTAACATCATTAACAAGTCTGTATCTTCTCCAACTACTCCTACACAGTCATTTGTTGTAGACAGACCTATAGCAGTGTCAATAATTAGACGATTAGCATCTGAATCTGCTTGTTTCACATGAATGTCACTTGATACTAGGATATCTGTGAGACCGGAAATGAATCTTGTTTTATTGTGTTCATTGGCAAGGAACTGCGATGGTTTGTGGTTACCATCATATTACTATGAAACACGATATCAGCAGACTTCTTACCCAGCTGTCGCTCTTCCCCTTTTGTTGTCAGGCTGTCTAAAAAACCTTCAAAAATTTCTATTATATTGTCTCCATATTTATTTTGCAAATACTGAACATAAATATTGTACAAATCAATGTAACAACATCCTGATGGCCAGACAACTTTATGAAGTAAATAACCACCATCACAGACATAAGCAGAGCAAGGCACTGAAGTCTCACAAGGCACCTTGTTTTCAAGAACTGATATGATGCTAGCCTTGTTGGCTTTCCTCATTCAGCCATTAACAAACAGAGATGAACGAGTTTGTGAAAGTTCATGTGAAAAACATTGACGTAATTCCTCTTCACTCCTTACAACACACAACATTCGGTGGAAGAGCTGTAAGTGATTAATTGGAGATTCTTCTCCTCGGATATTGACAAGCTGGTTTGTAACTGATGATAATGGTCTCACTTTATCTCGTTTTTGCAGCTGGACGGTAAAAATATTTGTCCCTGTCATAGCTAACATAGCCTTTGTACCACATTCAATAGCAGAATCACAGTTAATTTCAACCCCTCCTACAACTCCAGTAGAAATAGATAAAAGTTAATTTCCTGTGTTCTGAAAAGGATAATGTTCCAATAGCCAATTCTGAAACATGTTAAGAGCCTTTTCGTCATGTCCTATGCGAGAATCTCTTAATTCTACATGTTGATCTGATGTGATGTTGGGCACACTACTGAAATCTTCAAGGACAGCAGAAACTTAAGAACACGTTGGTGCTGACAAAGTCCATTTAGCAAGTGTGCTATCTTTAAAACCACGGTCGGGCGTCAGACCTCCAGAAGTCTTCATGGATTTCATCAGAACTTGCTCTATAATCATGTCAGTCCACACACCTGCCCATGGCTTCTGTGATCGGCGCACTGTAAAGTAACCATTTGAATAGCCTGAGAATTCCTCTGGAGGTAGATTTTCTCTGAGTTGAAGCATTTCTTGCAAATACAGCTGGGCACATTTCGCATAGTGTATGTGGCCTGCAGCATGGAAATGTGGTAACATTTTCTGTACACAATACAAATGCAAATCTCAGTCTCCAGTTCGTTCTGCCCTGACATACAAGCGCGTGAGATCCACCTGATGTATGTACTGAAGCCAGAGCTTGCTAGTACGACTATTTGCAGCCAGTAAGTGCAACTTGTCCTCTAATTGTGACATTACCTGCTTCAATATGTCTGATGATACGGCTGAAGATGGTAGTTGTTTTCCTTGGAATACTTCCACACCAAGATTTTGTAGTGCAGATATCAAACCTTCATCAATCTCGAAATGGTGAGCTGCTACTTTCACAATTGCTGTTTGAGTTAACATATGTGCACGAAGAGCTCTGGCATACGACTGACCTGACAACATTTTGATAATAGATGATTGTGCATACACTACGCTCCACAATTCCTCAATTCCACTGCCAGACATTATGTATCATACTGCTCCCAAATATGACATGAAAAGATGAAATCCTCCTAAGCAAATTACAATATTATGTAATTCATCATTTTTCTTAGAAACTTCAACAATTTCCCGAGATTTAATATATAACGGTTGGTCGAATGTTACAAAACACTTGCGTCCTTGCTTTTCACATATATGAGATGCAAAGCTCAATGCACTATACAATGAACTGGGATTGGAGGGAGACAGGTTAATAAATGGCAAGATGAAAATGCTGGAAGGGGAATATTCCTTGTTGCTTTGTTCTATACACTGCATGTATCCACTCCATCCAGAAAGCTTTTGTGGTCCTGTTTCCATAAGAAGTCAAGAGTCATTCCAATAGATACAGTAGGCGGTTCAAGTATCTCCAAAGTAGATATATCTTCAATTTTGATGACTGGCTCCTGCGAGACACTTTTGTATTTCAAGATGGGAATAGCAACAAATTGACCAATGCTGGTTCCAGGTGTTACCTTTCTTGGGCGCTCAACAATACTAGAAAACTTGACAGCACCAGCTGGCGTCACACATTGCACACCACCAAGGCTGTGAAATGTTCCATGACCATCCATGTTTCTCACGTTGAAATCCGCATTATCGAACACAAACTGCATAAATGCTTTTGGTTCCACAGTGATTTCTGCAGGAAGTGAAAGAGCAGATGTTTCATAACGTTGAATTTCACTGTAATCTTCACTGAAACCAATGCTATGAAGAAGATCTACCAGCTGTCGGGATGCGTACCGACGATGAACACGAATTCCTACAGCCAGAAGTAATGGTGATATAAATGAACGAGGCCTGGTTGCTTTTACTATGCAGTTCTCTATAAATACACATTTTCTTTCCCATGTATCGTTTGCTTTCTTCATCTTCATTATTATTCCCTGAAGGAATATTTGAACAGAGTATGGAATGTAAGAAACTCCTCCTTTTTTCATGTCTTCAATAGTTGGATATGTATCCACTGTGTATGTGCACTCCTGTATGTCCTGTCGAATTAGATTTGCTGCAGTTCTAATAATGCGCTCCTTCTCCTTTTCTGGATCTTTGTTGCGTTCACAGTACCAAGCCTCATTTAAGATATTTGATGCTACATCTTTTATAGTAACAATACTTCTTCTACCTGGAATATCTGTGATTATTACACGATCCTGAAAGTAATCCTTCAATTTTCGTTTCAACTGTTTGTCACTGTAAGTCACATCTTCTTGTCCAAATTCATTTAATTTTTCTACCAACTCCTCCATAGAATCCTGACATTCATCTTCACTTTCCATAAAACGGCACAATTTTACAAAATTTTGATGCTTCTCTGTGAGTAATGGTCTCCCAGGATTATGCAAGGAATCACTTGTTTCTCGAAACGGTGGTGGAGGCACTGATCTAGGATTGCAGAATGACTTATAGCATTGCTGGTGGTATCTTCCTTCTGCTGCAACGAGATCAATAGCACTATTGACACGTGTCTGCACAGCAACTCCCCATTTGTCTGCACGAGCCGTACCGTACTTATTAATATTGTCTTTCACTTTCAAGAGGGTTACTTTACTGATGCACTTTCTCTCTTGCTTAGCTTTCTTGCTTTCTTTCTCTATATTTGCTTCTTCACACAGAAGAGAAAATGAATTTTGAAGTCAAACTGCGAGGATGTGGAATGAGTGGATAGTCCAGGAAAAACAGTGTCTGGATTATCACAATCACTATTTCTCAAGTCAGATTTGATTGATGTTTGCCGAGTATATCGTTTTCGACACTCACTTTGCACTACTATAGATATATATTTGGATAATTCTTCACGCAAGCCATCACTCCTCTGCTCACTTGATGCAATTAGAGTTGACAGACCTCTCTTTACTACAACAGTAAGAAATTCTGTAAGGGCTCTCCCACACAAAATGCATGTACGGTACTTCCTGTATATGCTGACATCTTCAATCTAACTTCCTACTTGCAAATAGTTTTCATGTAAACCTGATGTCCATTAATACCTGCAAAAGATAAAATTAAAATAAATATAGCCTGCTACTAAATATATATGTACAATAATAAAAATATATTATATGAAATATACAATAAAAATATGCAGTACATAATATAAAATGCAAAATGTGCAAAAAAAAAAAAACACAAACACACACACAAAACTACACAATTTCTTCAGTTTAGATAGAAATGAACCCAGTTACAATATTGCAGCTTGGGAAAATGATAAAAAAGATCTGATAACACAGTTTTACTGGCTGCCATATTATATAAAGTAAACATCGCAGCGATGAGGACTTTTTGTTACGTTATTAAATTTATAGTAAAGACTCGGTGTGCAAGATTTCGTGACTTCAACAGTTATGTGCAAAGTAAGCTGTTAGCTAGACTGGGCATGTCGACGACCGCTAACGTTTTTTGAATGTGAATTGCTTATTTGTAACATGTTATGAGAAACGTTCTAATTCAGCTACTAATGGGCCTATCAGCATGAAACAAAATTATAATCTTTGCAAACTAAGTGCTCTACTCAACAATATTAAAGAAAAGTCATAAATCACTTTAGTTGTGTCTGTATGAAAGCACAAACTGTGTTGAATAGCAAAATATATCAGGTAATTTTAGCTTTAAAGTTTTCTTACATAGAAAATAATTATCATATGAATATGAAAATGTAGTTTATAAAAGCTACATGTATGCTGTTTAATATGGTGTTTACCGGATGTTAATATGTTATGTAGTTTAGGAGCAGGGTGTTTTTATTTTAAACCCTATGTACCTAACATACTCCTTGGCGGCCATATAGGATTAGCCGCCATATTGGATGACGCAGGAATGGGAGGGGCGGGGACTTTTAATATGTTATTACATTCACATCAAGGATTCTGTGGGCGAAATTTCAGGAATTCAACAATTATGTCCGGGTTAGCTCCTAGCTAGCCTGGACTATGTTTGGAATATTCGTAATTCAAACTGCACTGGAAAACAACGCTAGATGGACGCATCCGCGCCGCGTATGAAGGAGACGAGAAATTTTAGCTTGAAATAAAAAAAAAGGGGGGCACATACAAGTTGAATTAAGTGTTGAATATTTGAAGAAGACCAGTGTGTGCTCAAGTAAGTATAATTTATGTGTCGTTGCAAAGATTCTACAAGTTTGTTCGGGTCCTCGTATTTGGATGTTTTTAAAAAGTAATTTTTAAAAAGAGCACTTTCTTGATTTAGACTCTTGGAAGACGGGGGGGGGGGAGAGAAGTATTCTAGAATTTTACCTCTGTTAATTTCGTGTTATAGAGCCATATATCACAGTGGTATATAATAATGAATTTGGCCCTCTTTGTTTCAATTTGGTACTATTTTTCAGCCCACTTCAGAGCTAGGATCGTGGCAACGCTGACTTATAGCAGAGTTTCCCAACCTCTTTCAACTTGCGGCACACTCATATAGATATTATTATTATTATTATTATTATTATTATTATTATTATTATTATTATTATTATTATTATTATTTGTAAATATAAAATACAGTGCTATTTTTTCTCTGTGATTACTGATCTCACAGAGAAGAAAGCTCGGTCACTGCTTTTTCCCCAGTGGTAAATCATTATGTTTATTTTCCATTCGAATTTAAAACTTGACAACAATTGCAATCAGTGGTTGAAGTGAGACGGTATGCGGTTGCGGTGGTATGCCATACCGCCTCTGGTTTTTCAGTAATCAAAACAATATTTAAATAACAGGTATGTTGAGTCAAAATCTTAATAAAACATACCGTATCTGTTTTTTTTTTTTTTTTTCACTTCGAACACTGCTTGCAATGACATATACGACTCAGGTTTCTAAAAATATAATTCCTTTTTCGAAAATTGTATCCAACCTTTCACAAAAAGGAAGATCACGAACAAACAAATCTCTTTTATTTTTAAAACACAAATGTAGGTAATTTGTATGCATGTATGCTTTGTCGAAAGGATTGAATGATATTTTAAAATTTTAAGTTACGAAATTGTCTGCAACAATAAAGAAGCAATAATAGTCATAACAATGATAACAAATACTTTTTTCAACATTAAAACTGTACAGAAAAGTAACTCAGTATGAAACTAAACATTGTAGATTCATAGTAGAGGTTCATAGTAATGTGAAATACAAATATACATTTTCCCCTATGTCTTGCAATTTGATTGCTATACAATTAATAATTTTGTTTCAATTTCCTCGCGGCACACCGGTTGGGAAACGCTGACTTATAGTCTGGCGAATAATAATGTTGGAGTGGAACAACCCTAGCGCGTCCAGAGGCGGAGGTGGAGGGGCGGAAATGTAAAATTTGTAGAAAATAACCAATATTAATGTCGTTTATATAGGTTTTAAGGTCACTTAGATCAATGTTAACACTCCAAACGCCGTAGTAGAAGTAGTTGCTGTTGTTGTTGGAGTAGTAAGTAGTAGTAGTAGGTAGTAGAAGTAGTAGTTGCAGGTAGGTGTAGTAGTAGTAGTAGTAGTGGTGGTAGTAGTAGTAATAGTTGGTGTATTAATAGCAGTAGTAGTAGTAGCAGGTAGTTGTAGTAGTACTAGGTAGCTCTAGTGTTAGTAGCAGTAGGTAGTTTCAGTAGTAGTAGTGGTAGTATTAGTATTAGTAGTAGTAGGTAGTTGTAGTAGTAGGTAGTAGTGGTAGCAATAATAATAATAGTATTTAGTTGTAATAGTAGTGGTGGTAGTAGCAGGTAGTTGTAGTAGTAGTAGTAGTAGTAGTAGGTAATTGTAGTAGTAAGTAGTAGCAGTAGTAGTAGTAGGTAGCAATAGTAGTAGTAGCAAGTAGTAGAAAAATGATCTATCTGGAACATATTCGCTCAATTCAGGAGAACATTGGAAATCGAACACCTTGAACCGTCCACCCACGGTATTTTACGACCTCCATTTTAGGGGTGTATTTGTTCCCTTTTAGTGGTGTACCCGTTCTCTTTTATGAGTACATTTTAAGGGGTGGACACGTTCCCTTTTGTGATCACTTTTTCGACCCCTTATACATGGCAGAGCATACATGGAGACTACGATCAGATAGTAGAGCAGATATTCTTTTATCAGTACATTTTAAGGGGTGGACTCGTTCCGTTTTATGATCACTTTTTCCACCCCTTATTTTACCATAGCAGAGAATACATGGAGACTACGAACACAGTAGAGCAGATAATACATAAGACTACGTAACATAGCAGGGATGTATTCGTTTCATTTTATGATCACCTTTCCAACCCCTATTTGAACATAGCAGAAAAAACATAAGACTACGTAACATAGCAGGGATGTATTCGGTTCCAACCCTTATTTTAACATAGCAGAAATTACATAAGACTACGAACACCCTGAACCGTCCAGCCATGGTCTTCTATGACCTCCAGTTTAGGGGGTGTATTCGTTTCATTTATGAGCATTTTTAGGGATGTATTCGTTCTCTATTTTAACATAAAAGAAATAGGAGACAATGAGCACATTATAGCAAAGATTACAATCGAACACCCTGAACCGTCCACCCACTGTCTTTTACGACCTCCATTTTAGGTGTGGACATAGCAGTAGCACAGATAGTCATTTTAGGGGGCGTATTCATTCTCTTTGATGACCACTTTTTCCACCCCTAAGAAAAGACTACGAACATAGCAAATTCGATCCACCCCTAAGTGAACATAGCAGAGATGTATTCGTTCCACATTATCCACCCCTTATTATGTTGATGGCTCTTTTACGACCTCCATTTTAGTGGTGAATTTGTTCTCATTTATTTTTCAACCCCTATTTGAACATAACAGAGATTATTTTCTTTTACGGGGAGACAATATTCATTAGCTTTTGATCAACTGTTTAAAGATTGCACAGGAATGCAGACTTCCGTGGTTTGTTATCAGTTACATAGTAACTTCCGCCATATGTGGATAATTCTCCTTACGTCATTCATCCGGATTTTAAAACATTGTGCTAGTGAGTACAGCCTGGAGAGTACAACCGTGTATTTTTTTTTAAATTTTTGTTTTCGATGAAAAAGTGCTGAGATAATTTCACAATCGTAGTATAGTTATTAGACTCGAAATTATGATGTTTTTTCCTCTTTCTTTCTTCAACAGACAATACTGATTTAATAGTATGTGTTGATCGCTCGCGGTATGAATTAGAGATTGGAGACGACAGGCTGCTACTTGTTTTCTATTTTGATTCAACGATAGGATGTACCAAAAAAAGAAACGCCCGACCGTGACCGGTGACATGATCCCTATTGCGCAATATTACGCAATGTAATCACAAAGGATTGTGTTGATTGCTCGCGATCTGTCATGTCATTCAACGATAGGATTTACAAAAAGGGGAAATCCCAACCGTAAGCGGTGACATCATCCCTATTGCACAATATTGCGCAATGCAATTATAAAGGTATAAAAGACTGACCGAGAAGTTCTTTTTTAATCAGTTGCTTGTTGGTGTTTAACGAGTAATCTTCTTATCGGTGAAGCTCTGATTTAGAAGTTGAATTTTTCTTAAATTTCGTTAACTGTGTATCAGTGTGCTTTCCCTCAGTTCTCTATAGGTAAGACATCTTACAACGATAATATCATATTATAAAAACGCACTTCTGAACGTATTATAGTAACTTTGTTCTATCTTATAAAAATACATTTTGGACGTATTATAGTAGGGTGGTCCTTAGGTATATGGGAAAAAATAAATTTTCGAATTTCTTCCGCCGCACCCTCTATTTCTTTTCCTTTGGTAATAGAAACATCATACACAAAATTTCACAAAAATCCGTCAACGTTAACCAGTGCCGCAAAGCTGTTGATTTCTGTAAAAAGAAATCTATTTGAATTTCAATGGCACTCGATTTACTATTTGTCAATAAACGTATAATAATTATCACAAATGTAAACAGGACAATATAAAGCTTTCCTCTGTAATTCAGAATTGACTGGGTTTCAAATACAGTCGGTTGGTTATCAGGTAACAAGCTACAAGCATCATGATAATCGTCCGTATATATAGTACTTATGGTAATGCACAGTGTTATGAACCAGTGTAGAAAAAATATTTGGATCTGTTTCTCATGCCAGTTGCTTCGTTAGTAAAATTTACATGAGTTAGAAATCAATCAGCTAATAAATACAAGTAAAAAATTTAATGATAATGGCTGATATTCCAAAAAATGGACAAAAAATATATTTGAATTGTAGATCGACTTAATGATAACTTTTACTTTTTACGCAAGGTAGCTTTTCCACATCCTGGAAACAAGTTTCTATAGTTTTTCACCACTTACAAAAGGAATTGTTTCTGTTCTTCATTGTTAGTTAGAACTGCATATCACAAAATTAGCAATTTCTTTTTCTTCAATATCATCTATTTCACTAGCGCGTAGTTCAAATCGCTTCATATGAACTGTCACTATTTTTAAATTTTTCTGCAATTTTGTGTTTTGTTCATTATTGATATTCTCGTCAAAAAATAAAAGTGCTCACACTCCTCTGAGAGGTACCAAAGTTAGGAAAACTTCAATAAAGCCACTCTCGAGACATCAGAGTTTATGAGTTTGTACGTTTGAAGGCTCTTGAAAAATTGTAAACCTTGATGTGGTGAACGAGACAAGTAAACCAAGCTTTTTAGAACAGGAAAAGTACACACTTGACGTAGTCCTTCCCGCTCATTTAATTTAAACTGATTACTAAACAGAAATATTTTTAAACATAATAAGGATTTTCCCATCCACCTTGTCTGATGTAGAGCTCCAGGGAAACGAAAAAAATACCTCCAGGAGGCGTACTTCCTAGAAAAATTACTGTAAGCTCCAGAAGTTCTCTATAATCTTCTCTGCAATGCTTCTCTGCATTTCCAAATTTTGAACAGCAAAAACTAGCTTATCTTTCTTCATATTGCAAAGAACTGAATTAACACTTCGATTAGAAATTCATGTAACAAAATTGTTGTGTTGAAATCTCGGCCACTCTTTCTGGAAACTTTTAAAAATTGGCACCTCCGTACCGGAAGGAACTGAAACACATTCTTCAAAAACACACTTTAATATCTATTCAAAAATGTGATGCCTACAGAGAAGATATAAAAGATCTTTTTAAAATTTTTGTTCAAGAAGAATACAAGCTCCATTGATACGTACAATATTAGAAGAAGTTGTGTCCCAATGCCTCTACTGTTGCGATTAATATCCGCATGGAGCTCTGTCAATCAATTTATAGCAATCAACAGCCGCAACGAGTCGTGGAGTAATAAAACGTACTTTCCCTTTTCTTCTCGAAGATTCTGTCACTATCTCATCAGAATCTACTCCTTACATTGGATTTGTATTTTCTGTGTTGTGGTGAGTGTCCTTGATCGGTATTCTTGCTTTAGACCAAAACATTTCTGTTTCACGAATTGCTAACCGAGCATTCTCTCTTAAAGGTAATTAATTTCACATTCGTATGTTATAAAAGAATGCACCAAGTACTTGTCTGTTCGACAGTAAATTACAACCCAATATCTGTTCACTCGTATTACCAACGAGGTAAATACCACTACGATAACTGATTTCACTAGACACCGAACACATAATGATCACTTTGTTCATTTAATCACATGTGATGATACAAGACCCACAATGAAACTTCAATTCCCTAAAAATAACAATCATATCAAAAGATGATAAATGCAAAACGAAAGAACTTAAATACATGTTACAAGTAGTCTAAAATTATTTTATTTACAACAGCAGTTGTAATTAAAAACAAAGGAGAGAACGATTTAGTTGTAAACGGTCGTAAAAAATAATTGTTTGACATTTATTTATTTCGAATTTAATTTTGTTCATAAATCTGCTCCAAATGACTTTAAAAATGGGATTGAATACAATAATCTAAATCTGTGAATGTATTATCATCTATTGAGCAACATAGGAAACTACTGTTTTCTAAATCTTATTCCTATAAAGATTAAAATGTCTTTGCGGCACTATTTATCGTTGTCATAACGAACTCAAATTTACAGAGAACACATTTCTCATTCAAAGGAAAAAGATTAAGAGGTGCGGTCTCTGATATAAATAACTTGGGAAATAAGGACCACCCTAGTATTATAGTCATGGCAACGTTAGGTATAAAAAAGCTTAAACCGAATACTACCAATTTACCAACTGATACTCTATTTAATAGTAAGTTCAAAAAATTCATTTTAAAATCTGATAGTGTTTTAAATGAGGATTGTGGTTGCTTTTTAAATAATAAAAGAAAAGACTCTTTAGATATATTAAAACAGAAACAAGATAATACATCTTTTAAAGTAAATTTTTCTTTGGCTACAACTTTTGTAAAACCAGTAGATTTAGAAACATGTAGATTCTTTTGTAAATAGTGGTAACGAAATCATTTTACCGAGTACAGGTGTGAATGCAATAATTGAAAAACTATTTAATAAAATTTTAGTTGAACAAGAAAACAGAGCAATTAAGAAATCAGGGTGGTCTCTATGTTCTCAACCTAACCATCTCTTAGAAATTAAAATCAGTAAATACGATCCATTGGCGGCATCATCTTATATAAAATTGCCTCAACGGATTTTATCTAAAAAGAAATGTGTTTTAAATATTCAAAATAACGATAATAGATGTTTCATGTATTGTATTCTAGCTGCATTGCATCCTGTAAACAATAACCCACTGCGTGTAAATAATTACATACAATATATTAATACTTTATTACCGTTATATAAAATTCCCCGTTGAAGTAGCAAACATAAACAAATTTGAAAATATGTATAATTCCGTATTTACTAAGGAACAAATTTCTATTAATATATATGGTATTAATTATGATGAAACAATTTTTCCGTTACGTATAAGCGAAAACACATCAGTAGGTAAACATATTGATTTATTGTATATAAACTCCCATTATTGTTTAATTACAAATTTAAATGGTTTAGTTACACATCAATTAGGTACTCATCAAGCATTTATTTGTAGACGATGTTTAGTATCTTTTTATAACAAATCAAAATTAGATGAACATGAGAAATTATGTAAAGAACACACTCCAACCAAAATTAATATGCCGAAACAAGATGTTTTAAAATTTTGTAAAGTAAAATGATTATTAATAAATGATGTCATAATTGGTGCAGATTTCGAAAGTTTACTGAAACCGATAAAAAAACAACTTGGATCAAATGCGAAACAACTTCAGGAACATATACCGTGCAGCTTTAGTTATATTGTGTTGGAGTAATCAATATATAAAATCAAACCTAGTTATTTATCGTGGTGAAAATGTATCGATTAATTTTATGTCTGCTACGGAGAAGGAATTAAAAAAATAATAATTATATTAGATCAACAAAAACCAATAATACCATTAACTAACTCTCAGCTACAGGAATATAATCTATCTACTAAATGCTCTGTTTGGGTTAGTAATTATATCAGTGAAAATAGAAAAGTGAAACACCATAATCTGGAACACTGGAAAATATACTGCCACGTTGTGTAATAACTGTAATTTGCAAATTAAACGACAGAGTAATTTTATTCCTGTATTCTTTCATAGCTTATCTGCATATGATGCACATTTCTTCGTAAAAGAACTAGGTTGCACACCTGGCAATATATCTGTAGTTCCTGAAAGCACTGAGAAGTACATCACATTCTCCAAACATTTAATTTTAACGGTAGACCTATTGAGTTACGTTTTGTGGACTTATAAAAATTTCTTCTGTACAGTCTCGAAAATTTGGTGTCAAAATTAAAACCTGAGCAATTCTTATATAAAAAGCAAAATTTTTCACATATGTTTCTTTTAATTCTCCGTAAGGGAATTAATCCTTATGAACACAACAAATTTAGATAAACTTAAAGAAACTGAATTACCTGTAAAAGAGGCATTTAATTGCAAATTCAACGGAACACATATTTCCGAGACCGACTATCAATATGCACAAGAGGTTTGGTATACGTTTAATTGTCAAAATTTAGGGGACTACCATGATCTGTACTTAAAATGTGATGTAGATAAAATTCAACTTCTAAATCAGAGCTTCACCGATAAGAAGTTTACTCTTTAAACACCAACAAGCAACTGATTAAAAAAGAACTTCTCGGTCAGTCTTTTATACCTTTGTAATTGCATTGCGCAATATTTTGCAATAGGGATGATGTCACCGGTCACGGTCAGGGGTTTCTTTTTTTGTACATCCTATCGTTGAATGAAGATAGAAAACAACTATCAGCTTTGCGTATCCAATCCCTAATTCATACCGCGAGCGATCAACACATACTATTAAATCAGTATTGTCTGTTAAAGAAAGAAAGAGGAAAAAACGTCATAATTTCGAGTTTTATAAGTATACTACGATTGTGAAATTATGTCAGCACTTTTTCATCGAAAACAAAAATTAAAATAATACACGATTGTACTCTCCAGGCTGTACTCACTAGCACAATGTTTTAAAATCCGGATGAATGACGTAAGGAGAATTATCCACATATGGCGGATGTTTTTATGTAACTGGTAACAAACCACGGAAGTTTGCATTCCTGTGCAATCTTTAAACAGATGATAAAAAGCTAATGAATATTGTCTCCCCGTAAAAGAAAATAATCTCTGTTATGTTCAAATAGGGGTTGAAAAATAAAAGAGAACAAATTCACCCCTAAAATGCAGGTCGTAAAAGAGCCATCAACATAATAAGGGGTGGATAATGTGTAACAATACATCTCTGCTATGTTCAATTAGGGGTGAAAGGAATTTCCTATGTTCGTAGTCTTCTCTTAGGGGTGGAAAAAGTGGTCATCAAAGAGAATGAATACGCCCCCTAAAATGACTATCTGTGCTACTGCTATGTCCACACCTAAAATGGAGGTCTAAAAGACAGTGGGTGGACGGTTCAGGGTGTTCGATTGAAATCTTTGCTATAATGTGCTCATTGTCTCCTATTTCTTTTATGTTAAAATAGAGAACGAATACATCCCTAAAAATGCTCATAAAAGGAAACGAATACACCCCCTAAACTGGAGGTCAAAAAAGACCATGGCTGGACGGTTCAGTGTGTTCGTAGTCTTATGTAATTTCTGATATGTTAAAATAAGGGTTGGAACCGAATACATCCCCGCTATGTTACGTAGTCTTATATATTATCTGCTATGTTCAACTAGGAGTTGGAACGAATACATCCCTGCTATGTTACGTAGTCTTATGTATTATCTGCTCTACTATGTATTCGTAGTCTCCATGTATTCTCTGCTATGATAAAATAAGGGGTGGAAAAAGTGATCATAAAAGGGAACGAGTCCACCCCTTAAAATGTACTCATAAAAGATTATCTGCTCTACTATGTGTTCGTAGTCTCCATGTATTCTCTGTTATGGTAAAATAAGGATGTGAAAATTGATCACAAAAGGGAATGAGTCCACCCCTGAAAATGTAATCATAAAAGAGAACGAGTACACCCCCTATGAAGTGCTCATAAAAGGGAACAAATACACCCCTAAAATGGAGGTCGTAAAAGACCGTGGGTGGACAGTTCAAGGTGTTCGATTTCTCATGGGCTCCTGAATTCAGCGAATATGTTCCAGATCGATCATTTTTCTACTACTGTTTGTAGAGTATGTTTTTCCTCATAAAAGAGAACTGTATTTGTTCCCTTTTATGAGCACTTTTTCCACCCCTTATTTTCCACCGTGGACTCGAAATCTGCAACTATAATGGCATCGTTTTGTAATAATAATTTTACTTTACGAAATTTTAAAACATCTCCTTGTTTCGGCATGTTAATTTTGGTTGGAGTGTGTTCTTTACATAATTTCTCATGTTCATCTAAATTTGATTTGTTATAAAAATATACTAAACATCGTCTACAAATAAATGCTGGATGAGTACCTAATTGATGTCTCACTAAACCATTTTAATTTGTAATTAAACAATAATGAGAGTTTAAATACAATAAATCAATATGTTTACCTACAGATGTGTTTTCGCTTATACGTAACGGAAAAATTGTTTCATTATCATAATTAATACCATATATATTAATAGAAATTTGTTCCTTAGTAAATACGGAATTATACATATTTTCAAATTTTTTATGTTTGCTACTTCAACGGGGAATTTTATATTCGTTTTTTCAAATAACCGTAATAAAGTATTAATATATTGTATGTAATTATTTACACGATGTGAATTAGCTTTTGCAGGATGCAGTGCAGCTAGAATGCAATACATAAAACATTTATTATCGTTATTTTGAATATTTATAACACATTTTTTAGATGAAATCCATTGAGGCAATTTCATATGTTTTTTTCTTTATGACTTTTCAATAAGGCATTGAGATTTTTATACGACAATAATGACTATTGAAATTTTCTTCAAAATACAATAAATCAATATGTTTACTTACAGATGTGTTTTCGCTTATACGTAACGGAAAAATTGTTTCATCATAATTAATACCATATATATTAATAGAAATTTGTTCCTTAGTAAATACGGAATTATACATATTTTCAAATTTGTTTATGTTTGCTACTTCAACGGGGAATTTTATATTCGTTTTTTTCAAATAACGGTAATAAAGTATTAATATATTGTATGTAATTATTAACACTTAAATCGAAATCCAATTTTATCTTGCATTATAGAGTATTGCAATTTTATCTAAACAAGGTTTAATAGTGGTAAAAGTACATAATAATTATGGTTTCGTCAATCTATATGGCTTGCATCTTATATAGAAGAAAATACTAAGCGTGGTGCAAATTCTGCAATTGAATTTGAAAAAGATTTTTATAAATTACTAAATAATTCCGTATACTGAAAGACAATGGAGAATGTACGGAAACGCATTGATATAAAATTTATTAAACTGACACACACACATAGTCAACGTCTTGCGAATGAAATCAGAAAAATAAACACACTGCTGAACAAGACTGCACTTATTTAATATAAAAACACATTTACACGTGACGTTTCGATCTTCTAGCCAAGATCCTCATCAGACGTACACTCAGTATGAACAAACCAGGCGCAGTAAAACAATTAATTGGGTCAATACTAAAAGCATTTAAATACGTCTTTCGAAAATTTTCCAATACATCTGCTGTGAGAAGTACATCACATTTTAAGTACAGATCATGGTAGTCCCCTAAATTTTGACAATTAAACGTATGCCAAATCTCTTGTGCATATTGATAGTCGGTCTCGGAAATTTGTGTTCCGTTCAATTTGCTATTAAACACCTCTTTTACAGGTAATTCAGTTTCTTTAAATTTGTTATGTGCTCATAAGGATAAATTCCCTTACGGAGAATAAAAGGAAACTTATCGTGTGAAAAATTTTGCTTTTTATATACGAATTGCTCAGGTTTTAATTTTGACACCAAATTTTCGAGACTGTACGGAATAAATTTATATGAGTCCACAAAACGTAACTCAATAGGTCTACCGTTAAAATTAAAATGTTTGGAGAATGTGATGTACTTCTCAGTGCTTTCAGCAATTACAGATACATTGCCAGGTGTGCAACCTAGTTCTTTTACAAATAAATGTGCATCATATGCAGATAAGTTATGAAAGAATACAGGAATAAAATTACTCTGTCGTTTAATTTGCAAATTACAGTTATTACACACCGTGGCAATATATTTTCCAGTTAAATGATTATGGTGTTTCACTCATATAATTACTATCGCATTTAGTAGATAGATTATACTCCTGTAGCTGAGAGTTATTTAATGATATTATTGGTTTTTGTTGATCTAATATATTTATTTTTTTAATCCTTCTGCATAGCAGACATAAAATAATCGATAAATTTTCACCACGATAAATAACTAGGTCTGATTTTATATATTGGTTACTCCAACACACAATATAACTAAAGCTGCACGGTATATGTTCCTGAATTTGTATCGTATTGGACCAAATTTGTTTATTTATCGGCTTCAGTAAACTTTCGAAATCTGCACCAATTATAACATCATTTTGTAATAATAATTTTACTTTACGAAATTTTAAAACATCTCCTTGTTTCGGCATATTAATTTTGGTTGGAGTGAGTTCTTTACATAATTTCTCATGTTCATCTAATTTTGATTTGTAATAAAAAGATACTAAACATCGTCTACAAATAAATGCTGGATGAGTACCTAATTGATGTCTAACTAAACCATTTTAATTTGTAATTAAACAATAATGGGAGTTTAAATACAATAAATCAATATGTTTACCTACAGATGTGTTTTCGCTTATACGTAACGGAAAAATTGTATCATTATTATAATTGATACCATATATATTATTAGAAATTTGTTCCTTAGTAAATACGGAATTATACATATTTTCAAATTTTTTATGTTTGCTACTTCAACGGGGAATTTTATATTCGTTTTTTCAAATAACCGTAATAAAGTATTAATATATTGTATGTAATTATTTACACGATGTGGATTATTGTTTACAGGATGCAATGCGGGTAGAATACAATACATAAAACATTTATTATAGTTATCTTGAATATTTATAACACATTTTTTAGATGAAATCCATTGAGGCAATTTTATATGTTTTTTTCTTTATGACTTTTCAATAAGGCATTGAGATTTTTATACGACAATAATGACTATTGAAATTTTCTTCACAATACAATAAATCAATATGTTTACTTACAGATGTGTTTTCGCTTATACGTAACGGAAAAATTGTTTCATCATAATTAATACCATATATATTAATAGAAATTTGTTCCTTAGTAAATACGGAATTATACATATTTTCAAATTTGTTTATGTTTGCTACTTCAACGGGGAATTTTATATTCGTTTTTTTCAAATAACGGTAATAAAGTATTAATATATTGTATGTAATTATTTACACGCAGTGGATTATCTTTTGCAGGATGCAGTGCAGCTAGAATGCAATACATAAAACATATATTATCGTTATTTTGAATATTTAAAACACATTTCCTTTTAGATAAAATCCACTGAGGCGATTTTATATAAGATGATGCCGCCAATGGATCGTATTTACTAATTTTAATTTCTAAGAGATGGTTAGGTTGAGAACATAGAGACCACCCTGATTTCTTAATTGCTCTGTTTTCTTGTTCAACTAAAATTTTATTAAATAGTTTTTCAATTATAACATTCACATCTGTACTCGGTAAAATGATTTCGTTAAAACTATTTACAAAGAATCTATCTATTTCTGTTATGTTAAAATAGAGAACAAATACATCCCTAAAAATGCTCATAAAAGGAAACGAGTACACCCCCTAAACTGGATGTCGTAAAAGACCAATGGCTGGACGGTTCAGGGTGTTCGTAGTCTTATGTAATTTCTGCTATGTTAAAATAAGGGTTGGAACGAATACATCCCTGCTATGTTACGTAGTCTTATGTATTATCTGCTCTACTATGTGTTCGTAGTCATCAAGTTTTCTCTATGGTAAAATAAGGGGTGGAAAAAGTGATCATAAAAGGGAACAAGTCCATCCCTTAAAATGTACTCATAAAAGAGAACGAGTACACCCCCTAAAAAATGCTCATAAAAGGGAACAAATACAGCCCCTAAAATGGAGGTCGTAAAAGACCGTGGGTGGACGGTTCAAGGTGTTCGATTTCCCATGGGCTCCTGAGTTGAGCAAATATGTTCCAGATCGATCATTTTTATAGTACTGTAGTAGTAGTAGTAGTAAGTAGAAGTACTAGTAGTAGGTGGAAGTAGTAGTAGTAGGTAGAAGTAGTAGTAGTAGGTAGAAGTAGTAGTAGTAGTAGTAGTAGCATAATGTAGTAGAAATAAGTAATAGTATTTCAAAATATTTTTAAGAAACCAGATGTCCCCGTACGAAGTCCGGCGTTAAGGCTAGTAACCTTTAAAAAATAGGAAAATACTGGGATAAGCTGCATATAACGTAAGACCAACTTCAGGGTGGGCTATAATGTTTCAAACGAAAATCCGCAAGTGGACCACGAAAAACGTTACCCCCACACCTATCTTCGAAACGAGGGAGAATAGAATCTATGTTTACATAAGCATTTGTGCTTAGCATGACTTCCCGATCCCCCCTCCCCATCACATCCAAAAATCTTTGCATTTCCTTACCTCAGTATAATATTTCCAATAAGGGTGATGTTCGTATCAGAAGTGATATTCGAAAAATCTGCATAGAATTTTTCTAGAATTTCTGGCATGAGGATCTCTCACTTTGTGTGGGGTAGGATACATTAAAGAGACTGTTTATGTTGTTCCGCTGCGAACTACCTTGGATGAAATGGGGATCCAGGGTTGTCGTTGGCCAATCTTGTCGTCAGCGATCCAAAATCGATCCCGACAAGCCTGGACACCTCAGGAATGTGTCCAGGCTTGTCGTGGTCCAAGCGTGTCGTCAACGACCCAAAAATTAGATGTGTCCAGGCTTGTCGGGATCGACCACGACAAGCTTGGACACCCAGGAATGTGTCCAGGCTTGTCGTGGTCCAAGCGTGTCGTCAACGACCCAAAAATTAGATGTGTCCAGGCTTGTCGGGATCGACCACGACAAGCTTGGACACCCCAGGAATGTGTCCAAGCTTGTCGTCGTCCAACCTTGTCGGGAGCAACCAAAATTAAGTGTCCAGGTTTGTCGTCGTCCAACCTTGTCTGCGTCCCAACAAAAATCCACCTGATACAGTTAAATATTCAAGAACCACTAAACCAAAACAACCGTCTTCAGCCAATGTTGTTGGACAAGTTGGTTGTAGTTGTCAATAAACGAAAATCATAAATAGTTAATTAGTTAGTTTATAATTTTTTTTAACTCAAAGATCTTAGAATTCAATAAAAGCTAGTCTCTTACTGCAACAATTACTACAAAAATAAATCTAAATTTTATTCATGTCGAACAATATATTTTTCTCGCAAAACAGTATTTATATCGTCGCTGCGCCTCGAAGAACCTTTATGTGACATTTTTGTCGAAAATGAGTTATGTTGTGCAAATAAACTCTGAAAACTATCAGGCAGCGTCCCTTATAACGTCGTATTGTTTCGCCAGAACAATTAAAAATTATAGATTGAAGTTATGGCTTCAGATTCTCATCACGTACGCAAACATTTCCTAATTTATGAATGCTTAGTTAGTTATCTAGAAAATCTAGAAGTTTTACCTCATTTTTAAAAAAGTGGAGTGTCCTATTGCATGAAATATAAACTACTATTGACGATGAAAGAGTTTTGAATTTCAAAAATGAAGACCTTTCATGTAACTATAATACCGTCAACTATCAGTTTTTTTTATTTGAAAATCTATTTAGCAACCTACAGAACTAGTAGCAAAAAATATATGTATTGCAATTTGTCAACACTGATTCAATCTATCTAAGATTTATAACTGAATTCTCCAATTTGATATATTCTCGTGCATTGCACACTTATATTTAAAGAGTTATGAAAAAAAAAATTAAATTCCATCATATGTCAAGTTACATGACGTTTTTTTTTTTTTGTTTGTTTGTTTTGTTTAAATTGAGATTTTTGCAGCTTTTAGTTTCGGTTTAACCTTATTTGTGGTAGAGTAAACGGGTGAAAAGGTATCAATGCATATGATAATCTCCAAATATCTACGTTTTAAGAAAGAAATCGACAAAAGTAAAAAATCTATTAAATAAGGATTTAATATATGAAATTAATAGTTTGTAGCGCACCAGAGTTCTCAATTAAGAAAAAAAAAGACTGCAAAATTAAGATTAGGTGTGACTACAGACACAAATGACTTTACTTGTAAGGACAGCTATACTTACCTTGTATAGACAAATTCATGTAAACGTACGTGAACAATATTCTTGTCTTTGAATGCTCCATGTGATGCTGTAAGATTAAAGTAAGAAAAAGCAACTGTTATAAGCTTAGATAAAGTCATTTGTGTTAGAAGATGCATGAAAAGCCTTTGAAACGGAAACATGGAATCATTTCTAAAAACACGAGAAACTTTATGTTAAGATTAAATTTATTACCAAGACACTAACTGTTGGCTATCTCAAGGACTGTATGTTAGAAGGCAAACTTTCTGAGGAACTTATACAGGCTCAACACCTTTCCCAATGTAGAATCGCGCTTGAGGTGTGTTTTGTTTCCTCTGGGAGTGGTGTGCCAATGTTGACTATGAAAGGTCTACTGATGGAGGCATACAATCCAAAATCCACCAAACCTTGGATGGTATGCCTGCATCAGTAGACTTTTCATAGTCACTGATTACCAGGCTTTTTCTAGATAAAATAACCCACTCCCCAACATTTATTTCTTCTATTGGTATCGTTCCTTTCCTTGTGCCCTGAGTGCTGTACTTAACAAAGCTTCTTTTAAATAATTCTCTCAGAGATATCAAATCTGAAATGGGTCTTTGCAGTATAACGACAATCCTGCGGCTAAGATGGACAAATTTTTATAACGACGAAATCACCAGTTCATATATTTATATATAACTAAGGCCTCTGATTTAACAAAGCCCATGCCTGTGTGAAGTTGGCCCCCCAAAACTGTGAGCTACACGAGACCTTTATTGGGCCACAAAGTACTTCATTTGGGCTTTTTGGGCTAGCAACTTTTAGTGCTTGCGCTACTCTAGAAACAAAGCTTACAGCTACAGCCTCACAAAGTTTGAGGGGCCAACTTCACGTTAGCCCCCCAAGTGTTCGGGCCAGACGAGATTTTCATTGGACTGGACAGTACTTCGTTTTGGGCTGATTGAGTCAGCAACTTTTAGCGTTTGCGCTGTTATAATTTCCGAAATATGGGCTATTAAACATTTTGAGAAGTGATTTTCCTGCATTTTTGTCGGGGCCAACTTCATTAATGTGATAATTCTTACTAACACGTTTATTGCAATTAACAGTACTTTGTGTGGACTAGCAGTTTAGGAATTTCAAGATTTGCACTGCATTTGAAAGAGAATTAGACCTTCACAAAGTTTGGGGGTCCAACTTCACGTTAGCCCCCAAGTGATTGGGTCAGACGAGATTTTTATTGGGCTGGATAGTACTTCATTTGCACTGATTGGGTCAGCAGCTTTTGGCGTTTGGGCTATTATAGTTTCCGAAATATGGGTTATTAAAGTTTTTGAAATTTGATTTTCCTTTTCTTGTCGGGGCCAACTTCACTAATATGATATTTCTTACAAACACGTTTATTGGAATTGACAGTACTTTGTGTCGACTAGCAGTGTAGGAGGTTACAAGATTTGGATTGCATTTCAAAGAGAATTAGACCTTCACAAAGTTTGGGGGGCCAACTTCACGTTACCTCCCAGGTAATTGGGCCAGATGAGATTTATATTGGGCTGGATAGTACTTCGTTTGGGCTGATTAGGTCAGCAACTTTTAACGTTTGGGCTATTATAGTTTTCGACATATGGGCTACTAAACTTTTTGAAAGGTGATTTTCCTGCTTCTTTTGTCAGGGCCAACTTCACTAATATGATATTTCTGACTAATACGTTTATTGGAATTGACAGTACTTCGTGTCGACTAGCAGTTTAGGAAGTTTCAAGACTTGGGTTGTATTTGAAATCGAATTAGACCTTCACAAAGTTTTTGAGGCCAACTTCACATTAGTCCCCATGTGAATGGGCCAGACCAGATTTTTATTGGGCTGGATAGTACTTTGTTTGGGCTGATTGGGTCAGTAACTTTTAGCGTTTGGGCTATGATAGTTTCCGAAATATGGGCTATTAAATTTATTGAAAACTGATTTTCTGCTTCTTTTTTCGGGGCCAACGTCACTAATGTGATATTTCTGACAAATAGGTTTATTTGGAATTGACAGTACTTTGTGTTGACTAACAGTGTAGCAAAGTAAAGATTTGGGCTGTATTTGAAATTCTTAGAAATTCACGAAGTTTGGGGGGCCAAGTTCAATCCTCCCCCCCCCCCAGTGACTGCACCTGACGGAAATTTCATTGGCCTGGGTAGTATTTCGTTTGCGGTGATTGGGACAGCAAGTTTTAGTGTTTTGGACTATTAATAATTGGGCTATATTTCAAAAGATTTTCAGATATTTTGTTGCCGAAAATAATAGGTGTTAATCTAATAATGTGAGAATTTTTCCTACCTTATAAACTGTTTTGACTATACATCAGTTGAGCGCCAAATGGTGAAGAAAGATACAATTTTGCCATCTTCCACATACTATGCCAGAGGTTTTGACCCAGAATTACGTCATTATTAATTTCTACGATACTACTAAATTTACATTTGGCAGAGGTTGAAAGTGGTCACCCAAAACCATTAAAATGTAGGTCATGTAATTACGACTCCCATTTATTCACGGCCGTAACAGCGGGCACCTTGATCGCGTTTAGACCGGGGACACTGCCCCGATTGTCCCAGCCTAGTTACGCCCCTCGACCGAGGATGCATATGCAAGACCAAAACCAAGACTAAATGTGCAAGAATATCAAGATTACCAAGACTGCAGCAAAAACTTGACCCACCTGCGTTGACACTTTTATAAATAGGCGAAAAATAGAGATAAGCTTTATTTTGTATTTCGTTTTGTTTTGTCAGTTTAGGCAATGGGCGCAACAAAGTGGAGCAGAGGGATTCAAGTACTTCCCTAGAAACATGAAGTGCTCATCGTAATCTTTTAAACGAACTGAGAAAAAAATTGCTTTCTTATTGCTTTCCCTATATACAATATAATGTGGATGAGTATTCGGCTTAAAAATTACAAAGAATTGTTGATAATAATGATAATAATAATAATAATAATAATAATAATAATAATAATAATAATATAACGGACACTAGTTAGAGAACTATATGCACCTTGAGACTCCGTTGGGAATCAAACCTGGAGCTTTCTGCATCAAACACAGGTATATACATATTATCCGCGTATACACAAAAGGCTTACCTAAAAAGGAAAGAATGAGTAAAAATTATTTGTATACACGACTCCAAAGGTGCATTACCACCTGCAATTCTCCTTCTCCTGCAATAGCAGGCAACCCAAAAAGCTCGGCGCTTCGGTTGGTTGCAAATTCGAAAGGCGTTGGACTAAACCTCAATTTTGTCACAAATATATCAGTGTGGCAAACTGCAAATAAGATAATAAAACAAATTGTTAAGAATGACAATTTTATTATTGTGACGGAGTTGGATGACATCAAAAGTTACAAAATGACTTACTTAAGCAATTCAAACAACACGAATGGTAAGAAACAGATAAGAGAAGAAAGCATTTCTCTCTTTCCACCCACCCCACCCAAAAGAAAAGAAACTCATAAAAAGAAAAAAATATGTAATATAAAAGTTTCATATAAAAGCCTAACAGCACAAAAACAAATAGCTAAACGAAACAAAAAGAGACAAACACAGAATAGGGGACACCAGTGGCGTAGCAGACTTGCGGCCCGCCCGTGCAAAATAAAGAAATGGGACCCTAGTTAAAAGCCCCATTGTTATTATAATAACAATAATAACTATTATTATTATTATTATTATTATTATTATTATTATTATTATTATTATTAAAAAGTCGTTTCCTTTTCATAATCTCTGACTTTGCCTAAGAGCATGAATGCATATAGCGATCATGTGTGCACGTTTTGTCAATGAGCGGTACCAAAGGCCAAAACGGGTAGAAATCTCCAAGAGAGAAATAAAAAATTTTCTTATGGTAAATTCTAGTTCAAAGTTCGAAGCACTTGCTTTTGCACGTGATTTTTTGTTTCTTTTTTCAGGGAACAGAAAAGTTCTGGCGCCTAAGAAATTATACCATATAATATTGCAAACTTGCAAGTAGATGTATTTACATTGCAATTTGCGGTGATAAAGATAGTATGATTAGAAAACAATATTGTAAAAAGTAAGTTTAATTTCTTCATCCATCGCAAGTTTTAGGGGCCTCTTATACCTCGCCGCCCCCCGGATATCGATGATATATTCATCTCCATATATTCGCGATATCGAATGTTCATATATGATAATATAGATATCGACGATAGCGATGTATCGACATATCACATGCCCAGGTTTCGAGAAGTGATGCTTGAAATATACTGGAATCAACAATCAAATTCTAAATAAGTTCTTCATTTTCGTATTTAATGTTGAGATAAAAGTAGGTTTTCCGTCTCCCCTTGAATACAAAAATTAACAGAAAACTATTGCTGTAATTTACCTTTTACTTCTGTTTCTGATTGTTATCAGAAATCAGCGACATTACACATACTTTACATAGTATACCAATACACTCTATAACTTTTCACAACCAAGCAAGCCAGAAGATGAATTTCCTGTGATATTAAAGTGGAATGTTCTACAAAATAGTCATAACTCATTGGCCATATTTCTATCAGTACTTTGGTATGGACTAAGAGATACAAGATTAACAGAACTAGAATTAGAGATTTCATTCCTTTTTTCTCTCAGACTAAAAGACTTTTGCATTTTCCTGAGATTTTCATTTTCTTAATATAAGTCCCATATCCTGGGCTAATTCTGGCTACCGCGGTTTCGAGGTAATCGGTAAACTAAAGAGTAAAGTTTGTCAACTCTCAACTCTCGACAGTTTGTAAGAAGATATTTCGCAGTTTATGTTGTTATTTCTTCGTTACAAAAACACTTCTAGTTGACTCTATTCATGATGAATTACTAAACTTATAAACATTTACAATTATTGAAAAATGAATAGTTATTTTTAAACATAAAAAGTCGTTACAGTTCACTAGAATGCAGTAGTAGATGGAAGTGAATGAAAATATTGTTTATTTGTTGAGATGTGCAAACTCAATGTGAATAAGAAGTGTTTCCCATTCTCTTGTCCAGAGGCGGATCTACGATGGACTTCTGGGGGCTCGGTGGTTGATAACACTTCTACTTAGAACTACTTTTAAGACCTCTGAACTCTGAAATGGGTTTTATTTATATATAAAATAAGAAAGATTCCCTTTCTGGGAGGCAAACGCCATGATCGCCCCTCGATCCGCCCCTGCTCTTGTGTAGCTTACTTTGAAGACCTATTGTTCGTGTATGCTCCTGACGATGCTGATTAGGGATGGCCACATTTGGATAATTTTTTATTCTGATATCGGATAGAAACTTATCCGGATTTGCAATATCCGGTTGACGGATAACAAAACGGATGACGGATAACGAATAATATCCGGATAACGGATAACGAATAATATCCGGCTGATGGAAAACATCCGGATAACGAATAACGGATAATATCCGGATAATGGATACTACCCGCATGACGGATAACGGATAATATCCGGATGTCAGTTAACGGATAATATCCGGATAACGAATAAGATCCGAATAACGAATGATATCCCGATGACGGATAACGGATAATATCCGGATTTCGGATAATATCCGGATAATTTATAAGATTAAGATAACAGATAATATCTGGATAATAGAACATTCGGATAACTGACTACATCCGGATGACGAATAAAGCATAATATCCGGATAACGTATATTGTTTTAAAAAGACAATATAGGAGAGGGACGTATCAGTTTTTTCTGCTCATGGAGTTATTAAAAGACGATCATGGGCTGGGCTCTCTACCATTGAAAGATATTGCTTCCTAAAATGTTTCCTACTATCCATTTCATAAAGATAGGCCCCTGACTTCGTGATGTTGCCATGACGTTCAGTCAAAACTTATATTGCGTTGTCGTACCTCGTTGGAATTGCTGGAATGTTGTCTTTTCAATACTTAAGACATAAAAATTTTCTTTGTACTATGTAGTGAGAAAAAAATAAAAATTAATGAAAAAGTGCGTATTTTTTCGTACTTTTTTGGTAGATCAATGTTTATAGGACTATATCTAAGAAAAGAGATCACGTGAAATAATTTCCTGTGTACAATATGTAGATGCATCCATTAACTGTAAGTTGTGAAAAATTCAAGTTTCATCACTTGATACCTTTTGTGTAATTAAGACTAATGTACCACGCTCTGATCTCCTTTACCATGGTAGGTAGAGAAACGTACAAAACACTGTTCGAAAATTCGGAAGTCTAGTGTTCCAAATATTTGAATTTATTAACAAAAAAGGGTTTAGTTGGTAGAGTATTTATTTAAAAAAAATTTTTTACGTCAACATATTCTCTGCGTTAAGCGGTGAGCCATGTTGCAGCCCAACCTTTAAATTCCCCGCGCTTATATGAAGATACAGCATACAGTAAGTGGAAGTGCGGCACCGCTGTCGTACAGTGTTGTCGCGTTCAGGAAGCCTGTAGCGCGAAGCCTACTTCATAAAGAATGTAACAGGAAAAGGTATTTATTATAATCCTTCACATCATAAAAATAATAATAATGCATTACATATCTCAATGTAATCAAAATAAAACGTTGAAGTAAAACATCCAAAAACTCATCTCTTAATCTATTTACTTCATTCACTTTCATAATGGGTTTGTTGACTCATGGTTGCTCCTGCTATCTTCCTGAACACATATTAACAACGGCTCCATTTCTACCTCAAGATCTATCAGTATACACTTTCCAGCTTAGGAACATGTTAAAGGTTAAAAAGAAATGTAGCCTTGGCAATCACGTGTTACCCAAGTTCTGCGATCAATTCCCCTGCCGAATGTGCAGTAACATACAATGGGTCCTTTGTTTTCTTTCAACGAAAGAAAACAATACAATGAGTAGCTGACGAGGGCTGTATTTGCGTCGAATCACGTCGCACTGATTACGTCTTCAACACTTCCCTTCGGTTCGTAGGCGTCAAAAAGTTACACACGCATATATATATATGGCTATTCCTTTACGAGCGGCGGTATTACAAAAAGAAGTGGCAAAATTTTTAGCGATAATAGAATTGCAGAACTGATGAATGACTCCGACTCAGACGGTTATGAGTTAGTAATGAATAGTAATGACATTGATTATTCTGTGCTCAGTGGCGTATTCGGGAGTGAACAAGGTAGTAACTCGGTTTCAAGTGAACCTGAGGCTGTGCCGGGAAAGAGAGAAAAAAACGTGTCGTTCCTATTCAAAGACAGATTCTGATGTAGCTTGGAGCGATAAAATTCAAGTAAACGCAAAACCCCTGTTTAGTGGTGTCCCGGAAATTGATCAAAATACTGGGCTATCTACAGAGTATTCCGCATATAAAGTGTTTCAGCTGTTTTTACCGATGAAGTTTTATAGTAAAAAAGAAGTTGAGTTGATTTTGAATTGAACGTCCTGTTCAGCAGTGAGGCTATACGAGACGTGGACCTACTGATAAACGTGAAATCCAAACTACAAGTACGTAGCATCCGCAAGGTGAAAGGAAGTTTTTAATAAATATTAGCGTTTATTGCAGGAATGCAAATAACCACTCGCCCGGGGCGAGTATTTAATAGCCTATCATATGGAAGTTAAGTAAATTATTTTTATTATGTGATGTGGGCTAGTAACTTTTTTCTTGGGCGAGTAAACTTTTGCTGCTTATTTGCATCCCTTGTTTATTGCCTGATATATAAAGTTGGACTTTGCGTGGGAAAGTGCTTCGAAATGTACAACACTATAGAGACGTACTGGGACTCCTAGATCTGAAAACAGATTTTCTGTGAAGTGTAAACTCAATATTACATATCAACTAAGGTTGTGTCGTATAATAAAGATTGTGCTTGTATTTGTTTCTGTGCAAGTGTATTTTGTACTGCGTGCAGTAAGTGAAAAACTGACAGAAAGCAACAAATTTTCGAGGACCATCACATGCAAATCCAAACAAAATAAGAGTTCGCTTTTCTAATTTCGAACACTTGGCACATTTACTGTATATCCTGTTAATTTCTAAGAAATTTGTTCAAAATCTGTGGAGACATAAGATTTTAAAAATATCTAAAAAAAGTGCCGGACAGTGTGCATGACAAGTTTAAATACCCGTCCGGCTGAGAGTGTATAGCGCCAGGAAAATATGGCAACGTAGCACTCCGTATAAACTGCGATAGGAAAGGACGCAAAGCTGAGAAAATCATAATGTCATATTTGTGATTGTTTATCTTTTAAAACAAGTCAAAACAGTTTGGTTGAAAAATCTACTTTAAGATCTTTCTAAAAGTTTTTTCAGATTGTAAATACACCGCAGCAATTCAGAGATAATGATGTCTCACTTTTTACTGAATAACAAGAAAATTACTACGTGTTGAGTAATGAAATTTTCAGAACTTACGGTAATATATGCATCTACAAATCGTGCACAGGAAATTATTTCATGTTATTTGGTTTCCAAGATATAGTCCTATAAACATTGATTTACCAAAAAAGTACGAAAAAATACGCACTTTTTCATTAATTTCTATTTTTTTTCACTACACAGTACAAAGAAAATTTTTATGTCTTAAGTATTGAAAACACAACATTCCAACAATTCCAACGAGGTACGACAATGTAATATAAGTTTTGACTGGACGTCACGGCAGCACCGCCAAGTCAGGGGCCTATCTTTATGAAATGGATAGTAGTAACTTCCAATTTACTTGTTCTTGTTGTGGGGCACGGTGGCTCAATGGTAGACCACTTACTCTGGTGCGTGGGGTCTTTATTGTTTAGATCCCCGGCCAAGTAAGTTTGCGGTGGAAGGTTCGGATTCGTAGGTTCTCTCAGGGTAATCCCGCTTCTTCCTACTTTTCATTCCATCAACTCTTCTATTATCATTGACTTGCTGTAATCATTGGGCGCCGTGGTTCAGTGGCACAGCGCTTCTTCTGGTGCGTGGGGTTCTTATTGTTTCGATCTCCGGCCAAGTAAGTTGTGTGGTGGACAGGATTGTATCCGTGGGTTTTCTCAAGGTACTCCCGCTTGTTGCCAATTTTCATTTCACCAATCCCTCTATTATCACTGACTTAGTGTATTCTTTGGGCACGGTGGCTCAGTGGTAGAGGGCTTCTTCTTGTGTGTGGGGTCCTTATTGTCTCGATTCCTGGCTAAGTAAGTTTGTGGTAGACAAGATCGTATCCGTGCATTTCCTCAGGGTACTCCCACTTCTTCCCACTTTTCATACCACCAATTCCTCTATTACCATTAACTTGCTTTAATCATTGGGCGCGGTGGCTCAGTGGTAGAGCGCTTTCTCTAGTTCGTCGGGTCGTTATTATTTCCATCCCCGGCCAAGTAAGTTTGCGGTGGACAAGATCGTATCCGTGGGTTTTGTCAGGGTACTCCCGCTTCCTCCCACATTTCGTTCCACCAATTCTTCTATTATCATGGATTTGCTTCAAGCATTGGGCGCAGTGGCTCAGTGGTAGAGCGCTTCCTATGGTGGGCCAATTAAGTTTGGGGTGGACAAGATCGTATCTGTGGGTTTTCTCAGGATACTTTCCCTTCTTCCCACTTTTCACTCCACCAACTCCTGTTTTATCATTGACTTGATTCAATCATTGGGCACAGTGGTTCAGTGGAAGAACGCTTCCTTTCGTGCGTTGGGTCCTTACTGTTTCGATTCCCTGCCTGATTAATTTGTGGTGGACAATATCGTATCCCCTGGGTTTTGTCAGGGTACTCCCGCTTCTTCCCACATTTCATTCGACCGATTCTTGTATTATCGTTGACTTGCTTCAACCATTGGGCGCAGTGGGTCAGTGGTAGAGCGCTTCCTCTTGTGCGTGGGGTCCTTATTGTTTCGATTCCTGGCCAAGTAAGTTTGTGGTGAACAAGATCGTATCCGTGGGTTTTCTCAGGGTACTCCCGCTACTTCCAACTTTTCATTCCACCAATTTCTCTATTATCATTGAACTGCTTTAATCATTGGGCGTGGTGGCTCACTGGTAGAACGCTTTCTCTGGTGCGTGGGGTCCTTACTGTTTTGATCCCCTGCCTGATTAATTTGTGTTGGACAATATTGTATCCGTGGGTTTTCTAAGGGTACTCCCGCATCCTCCCACATTTCATTCCAATAATTCTTCTATTTTCATTGACTTGCTTCAATCATTGGGCGCAGTGCCTCAGTGGTAAAGCGCTTCCTCTGGTGGACCAAGAAAGTTTCTGATGGACAAGATCGTATCCGTGGGTTTTGTCAGGGTACTCCCGCTTCTTCCCCCTTTTCATTCAACCAATTCCGCATTTACGGAATGTTTCAACTAGTAGGTTTCTTGTACTGTACTTACAAGGTTCGGTTTGGTGCGGCATCTTTTTGTGAGCGTTGCATACTTTATCCTGATACCATTCATTTGACATAAGAAAAAAGATGGTACACTGTTTTCATCTACGAGGCGATGTCGGGATGGTATCTGTATTAAAATAGCCCTCACCAGTCTTCTTCCATCTTTTTCCAACAGCATAAGCCAAGATGTCAGTTTGCTGTAATTAAATTTAATTCCTTTTTCTATCTATCCCCTCAACCTTGAGGATTACGTCAGCTCTGCGGAGGGTGGACATTGAGTTTGCATGTGTTCCTTAATCTTTATTTACTCGTTCCTTCCATTCTTCTAGGCTCAGAGTACTTAAAACTACATACATACAGGATTTGCGTCGTTTTCGATTTATGACGTAAAGTTATCATGGAAACAAAATTCATGTTTTAATTAAATTCTCAAACGCAGGTTATCACAACTCACAGTTCCATGGAGATCAATTAACCTTGAGGGAGGGATCACTCCCCTGATCCCGTCTGGCAACGGGTCTGATGCTCTTCCGGAATATAAACCCGGAACCTCGTGAACGATGTCCTTGTCTCCTAGACTTCACGACTACCGAGGTCGACAGCCAACCAGTTTTTAGTATTCAGATACAAAGCTCCTATCTTTCATGTTTATACACGGTGTTGTTTTTCTTGTTATAATAATAATAATAATAAATTGTAGTAGTAATAGTAGTATCGTTGATAATAATTATATTTTCTATGTAGGATGATGTTTCAAGAGAGTACTTGAAACTACACACTGGATTTGGCTCGATTTGACTCTTTTGGCTCGACTCGACTCGAAACTCGAAACAAATTCGAGTCGACTTGGAAATTTTTCGAGCCGAATTCTCGACTCGAGCTCAAAGATTTTCGAGTCGAGTCGAGTTTCAAAGAAAACTCGCTACAACTCGCTCATGCCCATCCCTACTCAAAAAGTTTAATAGCTCATATTTCGAAAACTATAATAGCCCAAACACTAAAAGTTGTTGACCCAATTAGCCCAAACGAAGTACTATCCAGTCCAGGGCTAACGTGAAGTTGAACCCTCAAACTTTGTGAGACTGTAGCTTTGTTTCCAGAGTAGCCCAAACACTAGAAGTTGCTAGCCCAAACAGCCCAAATGAAGTCCTTTCTGGACCAATAAAGATCTCGCGTAGCCCAACCTTTTGAGGACCAACTTCACACAGGCAAAGTCCATTTACATACGACATCTTGATATTACCTTTTATTATGACACAATAAACTTTCACACAGGTGCAGGATGGATCCTTTATTATATATTTATTATTTTTACATAATCATCTTCTTCCTTTCTAGAGCAGCTTGTGCATAATTTAATAGTACTTCTGCCCACAAATACAAATAAAGATATAATGAAGAGCATTAAAATACAAGTATTGTTATATATGGCGCCTTGAAGTAAAGGTCCTTTTAAAAAGCAAACAAAATAAAAAGAAATTCTGGACAGTTAACTATTACATACTAGTTACTTGAGTTTCCGAATGACCCGCATATATATATATATATATATATATATATATATATATATATATATATATATATATATATATATATATATATATATATATAAGAATTACAATTCATATAAATATATATATCATATTTTACTTTAATAGCATTTTTTATATTTTATCTTAGCTTCTTAATTAATTTTACTTCAAATCAGTGGCGGCTAATGTTGGTGTTGCAGCGTTGGGCAACAACCAAAGTATTTCAAGAAAAAATATTATTATCAATAGTAGTAAAGGACAGAAACAATACTTTTTAATACTCGAATATATACACTTTAAATAACATTTTTTACTTCTGTAACTGTCCGTTCCGTTAATCCGTTTTCAAAAGCGAAAAATAATCCGTCACAGAGTCTCTAATTTATATTCTGTTGCAGCGAGCATACAACGACCAGATTCCTTCAGCGCTGCAATTGGAGCAAATGTTAAGTCTCCTTTCCCCTATCTCAGAAGTTAAAGGGATTGGTCGTTGCAGTGCTTCAGCAACACAGCACGGTTTCCAGTGAACGAGAAGGTTTTTCGCGCTAAATAAGATTTCTGAATTTTATTTCACTAGCAATTAACAATTGAAATTTGTTTTTATGCATTCATATTTTTAAATTACGGGACCATACTGAAGCAAATCAATATAATGACAATTAAAAAAAGTGATTGCAGAATTTCAAAATAAGAAAGAAAATAGGCCTACCTATTAGAGTAGACAACAAATGAAAGTAGACCCGCATTTACAAGTTAATTCTTAGCTTATATTGATAATGAAGGCTTCTTCTACAGTAATTTGTGAATCAAATAATAAGTCAGTATGTATTATCCCCTCTTGCTAATTTCCATATAAAACTGTATGATGGGGAACACACCATTGAATTTGGGACTAGTTAGCAAGCTCAAGGTCGTAGCCACGAGGGGGGTCCACCGGGTCCGGACCTCCGAAAAATTTCAAAACGACTAATATTTTTAGGCTTTTCTAACGAACTACACTTGTTTAACAGGGCAATGATTGATGTAGGCTAAATATTTTATTTTACGCCTCATCATGTACTCTTTCTTTTCTTATAAAAATAATCGTTCTATCATTTTTCTCAAAATATAGGGGTGGACAAACACCGTGTGCGTGGGTTTTCTCGGGGTTTTCCCGTTTCCTCCCACTTTCTTCATTCCACCATTTCATTCATTTCTCATAATCATCGTCTCCTTTAGCCTAACCGGCATAACCGCGGGACGTAAAATTCAAAGATTTCATTTATTTTTTTTAAAAAAAATATAGGTGACAGTAATTAAGAATTACTTAGTGTCTTTTCGGGTGCAGTATGAGACAGGCTCCATATTACGTAGACGTATTGGACCTCCCTCAAATACTTTGGACTCATCCCAGCTAACATTTCTGGGCGTAAGCTGTTTGTTTTGATGTTCTTTTATTTTTGGCTTCTGTGACATGCTGATCCTACATCTGGCGGGTTTCGAGGTTTCCTTTCCAGAACGTATGATATTGATAAGCATTGTTTCGTCTCATGTGGAAGTATATTATGTTCATCGTGCCTATCGTAACAACCAAGATGGATGATTTGGAATGTAGTTTTTTTCTTTTACGCAGATGTGTGTGTGTGTGTGTTGATGTATGAATATGTGACATTCGGAATTCATATACCAGTACCTTTTTTGTATCAGGTGTTTTGGTTTTTAATTATTAGATTTAATTTTATTGTGTGTGCTTTAATTCTGTAAATAACCCACACATTCTGAATGAATTGTATACCATGACTTCTGTAAATAACTTACAAAAAACATTGACCAGCTTTCAACTCAGGAAAAACTTGGAATTAAGGCTTAGACAAAACAAGCAAAGGACAATTCAGGAGAGTGTTCGAAAAAATCCAGTTTAAATTTACAGGATATCTGATGGCAGTAATGTTATTTGTACTAGGTACATTTCCTCAATTTATTTTAAATTTTCTTGGATAAACTGTGAATAAAGTGTGCTCAATGTACAATATTTTATAACACTAATCTCTGCTACTAACTCTCTTCAGTCAACGCTGAAGAGGAATTCGGATCACTGTCAGGGATTGAGTTTGCTAGAATGAATCGTTCGCAATAATCTAGAAAAAATATTTAGTGAATCTACAAAGCTTCTGAAATTAATATTAATTGTATCTATGGCGTCAACAAAATAAGAAAAGCATTTTCCACATCGAAAAGAATTGACACTTTCAAGGAATTGAATGTTTCAAGAAAGGTTATCACCATTGGTTATGCTTTCTATCGAAAACGACCTGACAATAAGAAAACCAGAGTTCAACCGGCATGTATTAGAAAGATTTGCCCCAATCAAAGAGAGGAGAATGAACTTAATAATTAATTAAGGTGCTTAATCGGATAAAATGTTCTTCATTTTTTATTTTTTAAAAACAGAATTTTATTTAATGTCACATACCATTTGCATCGAAAGTTATGCTGATTAGTCAATGAGTCAACTTTATATCTTCTGTCTCTTATCGTTCATACTGCAACACCCGAAACCACAATCCACCAGCTGCCACTGCTTCAAATATTTATATACTTTAACGTCGATAATTTAATGGTACATTTAGATTGCGGCATAGATGTAATTTAATTTTAAGGTCCTTTTGGGGCCACTGATACATTATAAGTTGAAAATAGCGGGCAAAACTAATTATGACATTTACATAATTGCTCTTTTACACAAGAAAGAATCAAATATATAATATGTTCAAACAAAATATAAATTAAGATTAAAATATCAACAACATTAAGAACATAATACAATAATTAACATTACAACAAACACTAACACAAGTAAAGAGATTATCATACTAAGAATAAATTTAAAGATTATGTGTTATCCATGTTAACTTTAGTCACAATCTCAGAAGGAACTAACGTTTGAAGTAATTGCATCCATTTACTTTTAGCATAATTTGAAGGATGCCATAACTTAAGTTTATCAATATTGCGTAAACCCAAAATTCGAAAAGTTTAGGATTAATTTGTTTGATTCAATTAAAATACAAATAATAAACGAATTCATAACGGTATTAACAGTGGAGTACAACAAAAATCAATTGAATATATTCTTTCGGACGCTACAACATTAGGTTAGGTTCCATGACCAATGAATTCGTTTAAGTTGCATTGAAAATCATAAACCGGAATACAGTCTTGCGCGTTATTTACTTCTACGGTTCTTTGTTTCTTACTTTGAGAATCTGTACCGTCTATGGAATTTCTACGAAATCCACTTCGAGAGAAATTAGATCTAGTGATAACATGCTGCTTAAGTGTAAGCAATCATACTACACTAGAATTAGGTTCGGTTACGCGATTACTATTACTCTTACTACTAAGGTTAGGTTCGGTTATCTTACCCGTAAAATTAGGTTCAGTTCTCATTTGTTTTACTGATGGAGAAATGTCGTGCCTCCTAGCAGATTTGTACCTATTCTTTCCACATTATTCACGGTAATTTGTCCTACCACGGTTTTTGTTTCCTCTGTAATTAGGTTCGGTTACATTACCGGTACACATGAGCTAACATTACTTTTCATATTGAGATCACACTTCAATCTCACATGGATATTTCGAACTTTGTTTCTATTAAAGTTAGTTTGGTTCAGCTTAGTACTGTATTGCACCATTGATGGATTTTCAAAATTTTGCGTCATACCTAGATGATTGAAGTCAACACATTGCATCACGTTCTGTAAAAGCACCATCCGATTGTTCATTACTATCATTTTGGTTTTTTCGTTGAGTGAACATTTCAACAGCTCCAACTCACTCGACCAATCACTACAAGCATTGGTGGGAACACACGTTCTCTTCTGAATTTCACGAATACTGGGATCAATTTTCTTCCTGCTACATGAACCAATGTCGTGTACGTACCATTAAACGGTTCCATTACAATCACTTCTTCTCCATGATTAATATCATGTTGAATATACCGTGAGTACGGGCAGTCAATAGAATTCACTAGACGAAGATGACCATAACTTTTCGCATATCGATGCATACTAAAATCTTCGTTATACGCAGCATCAGTAAGGCAATCATAAACATTCGAATGAAGAGATAATCCGATCCAACCAACATCGCATTATGTTTTTTGCGAAAACTCAGTAAATTTCACCAATGCAAACTCAGGATTTGCATTTTCTGTTGTTTCTATATTTTCTGTGAAAGGTTCAGGTTCATTTGGAGCATTCATGTTAACCTGTGATGACATTTCTTCAGTGAAACTACATAGTATTTGTTCTATTTTAAGGTCGCTTTGTTCAATTCCTAGATTCGTCTGGTCGATTTTATTATCAAGTTGTTTCACCTGTTCACCAAGATCTTACTTTCATTATCCCATCTGTTGATTCATTCGCTCACTAATTTGTTCCATTTTTTGATTCATTTGTTCCGTTTGTTGATCCATTCGATTACCAAAATCCTGCTTTACTTGTTTAATGAGATCGGCTATGTCAGAAAAGTTCATTTCTCTGTTACCATTTGATTCTGTTGCCTTTCCAATGTCAGGACGATTCATTTTGATATTTCTGAAAATTTTTGTGCCACTCCTTAATACAGTATACTCCGTTTTGATGTTTCTTTTAACAAAATCACTAAGTAGCCTTAAAGTCATCTGCACACATGGAATTTATTATTTAGGAGATTGTCTACTTAACTTCATATGAATTTGTTAAGGTCCTGGCGGCAAACCACCAAATTTATATAACGACAATCCTGCGGTGATGACCACCAAATTTATAACGACGAAATCACCAGTAAATATATTTATTACTACTGATTTAACAAACTCTTGGAGATTGTTGGAGAAATTATTGGAGATTATCAGTGCGGATTTAGACGAAATCGATCAACTATCGACCAAATATTTACCATTCGCCAAATACTCGAAAAGAAGTGGGAATACAATACCCCGGTACATCAACTATTTATTGATTTTAGAAAGGCTTACGACTCGGTTAGGAGAGAAACATTATACAACGTTCTTACAGAGCTTGGAATACCGAGAAAGCTAATTAGATTAATTAAGATATGTTTAAGTGAATCCCAAAGTAAAGTCCGGGTAGGAAAATTTCTGTCCACGAGCTTCCACGTCGAAAATGGCCTGAAACAAGGAGATGCGTTGTCGCCATTATTATTTAACTTTGTGCTGGAATACGCCATAAGGAAAATCAAAGATAACAACCAGGGCCTAGAGTTGAACGGCATTCACCAGGTTATGGCATATGCTGATGATGTAAATTTAATAGGGGATGATAGGAGAACAGTAGAAATAAATGCAGAGATATTATTAAACGCTTGCAGGGACATGGGTTTAGAAGTAAATGCAGAGAAAACTAAATACATGGAAGTGCGTCGGGACCGTAATACGGCAAATTGTGGAGGCGTTAAAATATTAAATAATACTTTTGATAAAGTGGATACTTTCAAATATTTAGGATCAATATTAACAGAGGAAAATCATATTCACGAAGAAATTAAATGTCGACTAAAAGCAGGGAATTCGTGTTACTATTCGGTTCAAAATCTCTTGTCGTCGCGAATTCTGTCGAGAAATTTGAAGCTTAAAATATATAAAACGATAATCATGCCTGTTGTTCTGTATGGTTGCGAAACATGGTCGCTTACTCTGAGGGAAGAACATAGACTGAAAGTATTTGAGAACAGGATCCTGAGAAGAATATTCGGACCCAAGAGGAACGAGAATGGGGAATGGCGGAAGCTTCATAACGAGGAACTACATAGTTTATACGGTTTACCCAACATTGTTAGGGTCGTCAAGTCTAGGAGGCTTAGGTGGGCAGGTCATGTAGCTGGAATGGAAGAAAGTAGAAACACTTTCAAAGTCTTGACTGGAAGACCAATCCGAAAACGACCATTAGGAAGACCTAGGCGCAGATGGGAGGATAATATTAAGATGGATCTCGCAGAGATAGGAATACAAAGTAGAAACTGGATCCAATTAGCTAAGGATAGAAGTCAGTGGAGAGCTTTTGTGAACGCGGCACTGAACCTCCGGGTTCCATAGGCCATAGAGTTAGTTAGTTAGTTAGTTAGATTTAACAAACTCTATTTACACACGACATCATGATATTACCTTTTATCATAGTATGTAACACATTAAACTTTTACACTCTCTAAAAATTGTACATGCAGTGTACACAAGATGGATCCTTTACTATATATTTATTCTGTTTTCTTCATAATATTCTTCTTCCTTTCTAGAGCAGCTTGTGCATAATTTAAAACTACTTCTGCCCACAAATACAAATAAAGATGTAATAAAGAGTGATGAAATACAAGTATTGTTATAGCAGAAGCATCACACTATCTGACAAACGTAGGAAACTTTCCAAATTTAGACACTAATGGGCCTGTATGAAGTTGGCCCCCCCAAAGTTTGGGCTACACAAGATCTTTATTGGGACAGAAAGTACTTCATTTGGGCTGTTTGGGCTAGCAACTTTTAGCGTTTGGGCTACTCTAAAAACAAAGCTACAGCCTCACAAAGTTTGAGGGGCCAACTTCTCGTTAGCCCCCCAAGTGTTTGGGCCAGACGAGATTTTTATTGGGTTGGATAGTACTTCGTTTGGGCTGATTGGGTCAACAACTTTTAGCCTTTAGGCTATTATAGTTTCCGAAATATGGGCTTTTAAACTTTTGAAAAGTGATTTTCCTGGTTTTTTTTTTTTTTTTTTTGTCGGGGCCAACTTCACTGATATGATATTTCTTACAGATACGATTAGTGGAATTGACAGTACTTTGTGTCGACTAGCAGTTTATGAAGTTTCAAGATTTGGACTGTATTTAAAACAGAATTAGAGCTTCACTAAGTTTGGTGGGCCCACTTGACATTAGCCCCCAAGTGATTGGGCCAGACGAGATTTTTATTGGGCTGTATATTACTTTGTTTGGGCTGATTTGATCAGCAACTTTTAGCGTTTGGGCTATGATAGTTTCCGAAATATGGGCTATTTAACTCTATGAAAAATGATTTTCCTGCTTCTTTTGTCGGGGTCAACTTCACTAATATGACAGTTCTGACAAATACCTTTACTAGAATTGGCAGTACTTTGTGTCGACTATTAGTGTAGTAAAGTTCAAGATTTGGACTGTATTTGAAATAGTTGCACTTTCACGAAGTTTGGAGGGCTAAGTTCAAGCTTTTCCAAGTGACTGGACCTGATGGAAATTTTATTGGGGTGGATACTATTTCGTTTGGGGTGATTGAGTCAACAAGTTTTAGTGTTTTGGGCTATTAAGATTTGGGTTGTATTTGAAAGAATATTAGACTTTCAGATACTTTGCTGCCGGAAATAATAAATTTTAATCTAATAGGTAGGGATTTTTCTTATCTTATAAACTCTTTGGACTATACACCGGTAGAACGCCAAATGATGAAGAAAGATGCAATGTTGCCATCTTCCACACATTATGCATGAGGTTTTGACACAGAATTACGTCATTATTAATTTCTACGATAGTACTAAATTTACATTTGGCAGAGGTTGGAAGTAGTCACCCAAAACCATTAAAATGATTCCGTGCAATTTCGCACCGTTTTCTTTATCGGATTAATCATTCTGCAGGTCTGGTGTATTCTCACAAGGTCCACCTGTCAATCATGTTATTCATCCTGAAACCATTTTCACTATAGGGGGAGGGAGGAGAGAACAAATGTCAACTAAGTGAGAACAGAAATTGAGTAAACACAAGTTAAAATAAATACGCACATTTGAATTAATACTACCTCAATTGAGCCGGTGGCTTGAGCAGGCTGGGTTGAAATGAGTCCATCGGCTCGGTTTGACTCGGCTCAATTGACCCCATGGCTCGAGCCGGATGGATTGGATGAGTTGTAAGCTTCGCCAACTTCTCGGTTCGGCTCGATAGTGAATCAGCTGTGACCCGAGCAGCTCGAACCGTTGACAGCCCCAAACCGGCCCGAGCAGTTTTGAACATGTTTTCCTGATGCCCTATAACTTTTAATGCTTTTTGCCTCGAGTCCGATTACTTGCTTCTCCGGAACTCAAACCAAGAATCTCATAAACGGTGTCATAGCTTCCTACACTCGCCTCGGTTTTTGGTATTCAGATATAAACCGCCTGTCTTTAATCTTTATATGATGTGTTGCTAATAATAATAATAATAATAATAATAATAATAATAATAATAATAATAATAATAATAATAATAATAATAATAATAATAATAATAATAATAATTTCTAGGTGTATTAATATCATTCATAATAATTATTTTGTCTACGTAGGATACTTGAAGAAAGTATTTGAAATTACACACAGGATTTGGCACGATTTGGCTCAACTCGACTGGAAACAACCTGAATTCGGGTCGAGTTGGAGGAAATTATCCGATCCGAGTTCTCGTACAAGCTTAAAGATGTCTGTCTTGAGTCGAATCGAGTTTCAAAAGAACTCGCTCGAACTTGCTCCTGCCCATCTCCAAAAGCTGGAACAATGAAATATGAATTGTAAAAAATGGGTTGACGATGTACAGAAGTATGAATGTCCCACCTTAGGGATGTGCTGTTCACTCGGAAAATATCAGGACGACAAGGTTCGTCTTCAAACCGCCTTGGAGTATAGAGCTAATTCTTTGTGTTTCACAAATCACAACGTTTTTCCAGGTGGACCGTGTGAAAGTGCACGACACCTACAGAATGATTAATCCGATAAACAGGACCGTGTGAAATTGCACCGTGAGAAACTGCACGTCACCATTAAAATGTAGGTCATGTAATTACGACTCCCACATTTATTTACGACCGTACCTGCGGGCACCGTGATCGCCTTTGGACGGGGCATTGCCCCGGTTGCCCCAGCCTTGTTACGCTCCTGAACCGAGGATGCATATGCAAGACCAAAACCAACTAAATGTGTAAGAATACCAAGACAGCCAAGACTCTAGCAAAAACTTGACCCACCTGCGTTGATGCTTTTATAAATACGCGAAAAATATAGAAAAGCTTTATACTCCAAATTCATAATTTTGTATTTCGTTTTCAGCACGGTGGAGCAGAAGGATCCAAGTACTTTCCCTAAAAACATGAAGTGCTCATCGTAATCTTTTGAAATAAACGAACTAAGAGAAAAAGGATTGCTTTCTTATTGCTGTCCCTATATACAATATAATGTGGATGAGTATTCGGTGTAAATATTACAAAGAATTGTTAATAATAATAATAATAATAATAATAATAATAATAATAATAATAATAATAATAATAATAATAATAATAATAATAATAATAATAATAATAAAATAAAGGAGACTAGTTAGAAGACTGTATGCTCCTTGAGACTCCATTGGGAATCAAACCTGGAGATTTCTGCATCAAACACAAGTATATATTAGCACGTATTCACTAAAGGCTTACGTAAAAAGGAAAGAATGAATGGATATAAAAATTATTTAGACATAAGTCTTCAAGGTTTGACGCAATTCAATTATGTATGTAGTGTATAATTTTCACCAGTGTCTTATTCATAGGTTAGTTTACCGTATATAACCATTGCAATTGTAAAGTTATTGCTTTTACAGTTTATTAAGACAGTAATTGTTTTCCAATAAAATAAATTCAGGGGATTAAAGGCGATAACTACTTACACAAAAATAGCGCTGTCGAAAATTGAGATTCACAAAATCCGCATTTAGAATTTCAACTGAAACCGAAAGTCGGATTTCCGATAATGAAATGTCAGAAACCGAAATTAGAATTTCAGATGATGAAATATTAAGGATCGAAAACGGACTTCGGATAATGGAATGACGAGAGACGAAATCCGAATTTCCTATAATGAAATACTAAAATCTGGATACCTGCATATTGGGCAGCATTGGACAAAGTCTTATGAAAAAAGAATTCCGAATTGAATTGCATGAAGACGAAGACACCGTATATTTGAGTTTATAGTAACTGGTATCTTAAGCTATCTCAAATTAATTGGCACAAGCATCATCTCCATTATAAATAACATTCAAAGAATTAAAAAAAGGGGGGGAAATTGTACTAATTAGTAAAAGTGTTTGTCAGAAATATCACATTAGTGAAGTTGACCCCGACAAAAGAAGCAGGAAAATCACTTCTCAAAGAGTTTAATAGCCCCGTATTTCGGAAACTATCATAGCCCAAACGCTAAAAGTTGCTGACCCAATCAGCCCAGACGAAGTAGTAGCCAGTCCAATAAAAGTCTCGTCTGGCCCAATCACTTTGGGGCTAATGTGAAGTTGCCCCCCCCCCCAAACTGTGTGAAGGTCTAATTCTCTTTCAAATACAGCCCAAATCTTGAAATTTCCTAAACTGCTAGTCCAAAGTATTGTCAATTCCAATAAAGGTGTTTGTAAAAATTATCATATAGGTGAAGTTGGCCCCGAAAAAAGTTGTCTCCGACAAAAAAAAAAAAGGAAAATCACTTGTCAAAAAGTTTAATAGCCCATATATCGGAAACTATAATAGCCCAAACGCTAATAGCTGCTGACTCAATCAGCCCAAACGAAGTATTGTGCAGCCCAAAAAAATCTCGTCTGGCCCAAACACTTGGAGGGCTAACGTGAAGTTGGCCCCTCAAACTTTGTGAGGTTGTAGCTTTGTTTCTAGAGTAGCCCAAACACTAAAAGTTGCTAGCTCAAACAGCCCAAATGAAGTACTTTGTGGCAGAGTTGGCGTGGGTCAATGAAAATTTAACCCACGACCCACCACCCACCATGAACCACTATCATCCACTGTGACCTACTCTGACTCACCAAAATCCGTCGTCATCAACTCTGAACACGATCCAGGGCCTCTTCTGTACTGACTAAAGAGTTTACACTTGTAATAAAACAAGACTGTGAAATTTCACTAATCGGAGTTTGAATTTCTATTCAATCGCTCAAGCACCACTCTGTTACAATAACGGTGGGACGGTATAATATGGTAAAGTGTTTGTAATTGAGGAAAATGAAACAGTCCGAGGTGGGGGGAAATTAGTGTGTGCCTAAAATATACTTGTACTAAGAGAGTATTCTTGCAAGTGTTAATTTCTGAACGCATTCCAAAAGAAACTTATATTCGCAGGAAAGTATCCCTGTACAATATGGAAAAGGTTATAGTGTCTCAGTTCACAATATTTTTCTCACAAAAGACTTGAAAAAGCAGTTTTTCATAGTGCATCAAGGTGCTCGAGTACCCTATGTGAGAGCATCTCCATAAAGTATGCTCATAATTGTAATTTGTGTAATCACTAAACACCACATTAAATTTAAGTTACAAATATGCATAATTGCAATTGTTATGAATATTTATTCAAAGTAGTTTACCTAAAGCAAATAGACTTACTAAAAATTAGGTACAAAGTTGAATAACACAAATAAGCCATTAGTAATACCAGTATACATTTTCCATAACTCGTAATTTTGCACCTTAAAACAAATCTGAAATCGGGTTTATTTCCTGTTGGTAACTTTTTCATGGTAAATCATCCGCAGCGGAATGATGTCCTTCCTTCAGCCAAGAAATAACTAGCTCGTCTACTTTGAGCTTGTCAAGTGGTAGGCCATTAAAATGATGAACAACAAGTTAGACAATGTTTGAGTCTATTTCTAATATCAGTCATCTGTAAATTCATAAGGGAAAATCCCCGTTCGCACTCTGTCGTGGTAATTGATAAAGGTGCTTTTTCAAACAAAATATTTTATCCTGAGTTTGTAACACTGCTTCAACTATGGCAACACTGTTGTGGTTTTCTATAGGGCACTTTGTTTTCATTATATTGTGCAACTTTTGTTTTGATTGTTTTAACGGCTTTCAAGATATTTACTTGAAACGTACATAATTCTATGATATAATTTTTTGGATATTCAAATTTTGAAGCCCTCTAGCTTCTATCCTTCTGGTCCATAGCACCTTAAATTTTCCTCATGTTCATTTCTCATGATGCTCTATCAGATGTGCTATGCGGCAATCAGATTTTAGTGACAACTTGTGTGACCCTCCCGTGTGAGCTAACTGCATCCAGTTTCTACTTTGTATTCCTATCCCTGCGACATCCATCTTAATGTTGTCCTCCCATCTGCGCCTAGGTCTTCCTAATGGTCGTTTTCCGATTGGTCTTCCGTTCAAGACTTTGAAAGCGTTTCTACTTTCTTCCATTCTAGCTACATGACCTGCCCACCTAAGCCTCTTACAGTTGACGACTATAACAATGTTAAGTAAACCGTATAAATTATGTAGTTCCTCGTTATAAAGTTTCCGCCATTCCTCATTCCCGTTCCTCTTGGGTCCGAATATTCGTCTCAGGATTTTATTATCAAATACTTTCAGTCTATGTTCTTCCCTCAGTGTAAGCGACCATGTTTCGCATCCATATAGAACAACAGGCATGATTAGACCTATCGATTTATATATTTTAAGCTTCAAATTCCTCGACAGAATTCGCGACGACAAGAGATTTTGAACCGAATAATAACATGAATTCCCTGCTTTTAATCGACATTTAATTTCTTCGTGGATATGATTTTCCTCTGTTAATATTGATCCTAGATATTTGAAACTATCCACTTTATCAAAAGTATTATTTAATATTTTAACGCATCTATAATTTGCTGTATTACGGTCCCGACGTACTTACATGTATTTTGTTTTCTCTGCATTTGCTTCTACACCCATGTCTCTGCAAGCGTTTAATAAGATCTCTGCATTTCTTTCTATTGTTTTCCTATCATCCCCTGTTAAATTTACATCATCAGCATATGCCATAACCTGGTGAATACCATTCAACTCTAGGCCCTGGTTGCTATCTTTGATTTTTCTTATAGCGTATTCCAGAACGAAGTTAAATAATAATGGCGACAATGCATCTCCTTGTTTCAGGCCATTTTCGACGTGAAAGCTCGTGGACAACAATTTTCCTACCCGGACTTTACTTTGGGATTCATTTAAACATATCTTAATTAATCTAATTAGCTTTCTCGGTATTCCAAATTCTGTAAGAACGTTCTATAATGTTTCTCTCCTAACCGAGTCATACGCCTTTCTAAAATCAATAAATAGTTGATGTACCGGGCAACTGTATTCCCACTTTTTTCCGAGTATTTGGCGAATGGTAAATATTTGGTCGATAGTTGATCGATTTCGTCTAAACCCGCACTGATAATCTCCAACAATTTCATCTGCGTATGGGGTCAATCTTGCTAATAGAATATTTGAAAGGATTTTATAGGATGTTGGCAAAAGAAAAATGCCTCGATAATTATTACAGTCAGTTTTGTTGCCTTTCTTGTGGATTGGAACAATGATTGGTTCTTTTCACTCTTGTGGCAATTCTTCCTTGTTCCAGATAAGGAGGATGAGTTTGTGTACCTTGTTCCACAATTTTTCGCCTCCAACTAAAATTAACTCAGCCGGAATTTCATCTACACCCGGAGATTTGTGTTTCTTTAATTTTTTTTATAGCGGTTTCCACTTCTATTCGGTTGTGTTCTGGAATATACGGTTCTGCGGTGTGTATCTCCTTTTCTCCACGCACACTAGTTTTTGGCTGCTTGTTAAGCAAATCGTCAAAGAAATCTTTCCATCTATTTAAGATGCTATCCGTATCAGTGAGAACTGTACCGTCAGATTTCTTTAATATATAAGCACGAGGTTGATAGCCTTTCTTAAATTCGCTGATCCCCTTATACATGTCTCGGATGTTTTTATTTTTACTATTATCTTCAAGTTCCTTAATTTTAGCTTTCAAAAATCGCGTTTCTTCGTTCTAAAAGTTTTGGAAATTTCCCGCCTGGTATCTGCGAAATTTTGTGTAGTTAGCGGATTTTGTAGCCAGCGTAATTTTGTCTGTTTTCTCTTCTCTGCTAGTTTAATGCATTTCTGGTCGAACCAAGGTTTGTTCCTACGTATTTATGCGTGTCCTAATTTTTCTTTTGCTCAAACTTTAATGCTATCTCTAATTTCAATCCAGGTATCCTCAACACTAGTGCACTCCGAATCTTCTAAAGCCTAGAATCTATTCGAAACTTCAATCTGGTATTCTTCTCTTCTCTCTCAATCTGGTATTCTCTTCTAATTTCTTTAAATTGAATCTCTCCGTTTTCGGACAATGAATATTACTTTTATTCAACGATAATCTCTCTCGTATTATCGCTGCTACCAGGTAGTGATCAGTGTCAAAATCAGCCCCTCTAAACAACCGGACATCAATTATGCCAGATTGCCTTCTTCTATCTACTAAAACGTGATTAGCGTTTTCAGTTATACGTCTGTTGTACGTTAAGTCCAAAAACTACAGGAATTACGCATGTAACCTATCTTTTTAAGTACGCCACCTACATTTTTTTCTCAGTGTACAATCCAAACTTACAATTTCTGTGTAATTAAGCTTACAGTACAAGTTTTATGCCTATTTTTCTCATAACTTTATGGGTTGATTGCCCTGTACTGTAAGCGCTCCATATCTTATATATAAAAGAGAACGCACAAATCCTTTGTTCCCTCATCACGCTAATACGGCTGAACCAATTTCTTTCATTTTTGGGGGGTTATTAGGATTTGGACCCTAGATGGTTTTTATCATATCACTTTAATTTTTAATTACCAGTGTCTTGAGATAATTGACCATTCAAGTGTCCATAACGTACAAATCCTTTGTTAGTTCATCATAGGTAAAAATAAACGTATTTATATGCAACCCGCATGACCGTGTCACTCGGCGGGTTAACATAAATGACAGGCGATATAATGTTAACATTAGTGCAATCTACTATGGTTTTTATCATATCACTTGAAAGCGAAAAAGTAAAAATTATCTAAGTAACAAAGTTTATTGCGTTCCGGGGTGACCGCAGCGAAGCGGGGCGGGTTAACATAAATGACAGGCGATATAATGTTAACATTTACTGCAATCTTCTATGGTTTTTATCATATCACTTGAAAGCGAAAAAGTAAAAATTATCTAAGTAACAAAGTTTATTGCGTTCCGGGGTGACCGCAGCGAAGCGGGGTGAACGCTGCTAGTAATAAATATAAGCTTCAGCAATTATTATAATTTAAAGCAATGGGTATATGAAGCCAAGCAATGTATTTTTTGTTTCTGATTTTTTTCTTAAATAACATCAATCGTTTTCGATAATTTTTACAAACCAACTCACTACCAATTTTCCATATATAGAAAGTGCCCCCCCCCCCGCCATATAGGAGAATTTTAAAAAAATGCTAGGACACATTCTGTTTATTTTCAATAAAGAGTTAATACATTGAGTTTCAGCTCCGTAAGTTTAACGGCGTGTGAGATACTGTTTTTTTTGTTGTTTTTTTTTTCGCAAAAATTCGTATCCTCACTATCTCCTTAGGATATTATGCATTATAATGAAAGCAATATAACACCCCAGTTTGGATTAAGGCCTAACTATATACCAAAAGTAATTTCATTTGACTTTGCAATTTGACCGTGATGATCAGGCACACATAGTTATATTCAATTTTTTATATAATAATTTATATATTACAGTGATTCAAAAATGTAATTTTTCCAGTAGTTAACTCTTCAAAAATCTCACAGGTCTCGAAAGCCAAGTAGTAGTATAAGTCCTATTGCTATTATTACAATTAAAAATATCAATATTCAATAGTGTCTGAAGTTCTTTTTTTCACTTGGTTAGATATACTCACCTCAGGTAAGTAGACAGAAACAAATAGAAAAGGAAGGGAAATGAAGGTCTAGAAAGTAAAACGAAGACAAATTTACCAGTCTTCAGAAGATACTGTCTACAATGCAGTGAGCAGAGTGGGTCGGTATATCATACTGAGTCGGTGGGTTGCAGTGGCTCATGGTGGGTAGTGGCTCGCAGTGGGTCACGATGGGTGGTGGGTCGCAGTGGGTCATGCTGTTGACCCACGACCCACTCAGAAAACTTGACCCACTGACCCACTCCATCTCTGCTTTGTGGTCCGATAACGATCTCATGTAGCCCAAAGTTTTGGGGGGCCAACTTCACACAGGCTACTTGATCCCAACATAGACCTGGGAGATAACAGATATGGTAGCATAGGATGACTAAATATATGCCAGATAGATTTGAAGGAAATAGAAATGGCTATTAAGAACCTTAAGTCCAAAACGGCAGTTGGTTCTGACGGACTTCACTCCTACATTGTGAACGGTTGCGCTGATATATTTAAATATCCCCTATTAATTGCATTCAACTTATTACTAAGAACAAGCACTTTCCCAGACAAATGGAAAACAGCTTTAATTTTTCCGAGAAAGAATCCAGCAGAGCTTTACTCAACACAGGTTTTGAAGAATGAGGATATGATACTAACAGTATATCAGGGGAAACGTTCTAAGAATGTGTTGCTTATAAGTTCGATTCACAATGCAGTATCAGTAGATACGACAGAGAAGAAAATTCCAGAAACTGTATCCTATTACAATAAACAAAGTTTAGTGTGGATATTTTGGACAAAATGCCAGGCAATATTCTGTGAAAGCAAGTTCACGAAGGTAGCCCATCCATGCATTTTACAAGATCTTAGACTTAGTTGCAATAAATTCGTGGATTATCTATAGGAGTGTGACAAATATAAACATTTCAAGAAGAGAATTTATCCAAGCGCTTGCGGAAGGATTATTTAGAAGTTAGACCCAACAAACGCGAGGCTAAAAAAGATTTCGAGGGAGATACTTCCGCTTCAGAGCCACCTGAATCACTGCCCAAACGAAGGAAGAGTCAGATTCTGAAGAACTGCAAGCAGAACAAAACTACAGTGGCATGATATGTAATCTTTGCACTGCAAAGGCACGCTACACTTGCGCTGTTTGCAGCGGAAAATGATAAACTGAACTTCTGAAATTCATAATAGACTGCAACTAGTAAAGTGTTGTATATTGTCAAGTAGGATACATAACAGCAGCGGCGGTTTCTCATAATGTTTGCATGTTTGTACAAACCTCCTTCCGATATTTTCAATTTTTATTTGTGCTAAATCACTTTTTGTTTTATTGACAACATCATCTCTTTTTAAACAAGTGCGTTTGAAACGGGACTCGCTAGTTGCTTTGTGGTTGAGAGTTTGCCAAACTCCCCAGCTTAACAGCTTCTGGGCCACTGCGGGGGGTTGCGCAGTAAGAGGGGGTTATCACGCCGTGCACTGCCTCATAAGGCTCCATATGCTTGCAGATCTTTTGCAAACAAATCTACCAAACAAAAACAGCTTATGACGCTTTGGAACTGGGACTTCTCCACCGTTCCTTCTCCTGTAGTATTGCTTGACACGGTTCTCGCCTGAAGGGGAATAGTCTGTTCCTTCGTGACAATGTTACGTACCGTAACCAAGTTGCTAGAGAGAGAGAGAAAGAGAGAGAAAACTTGCGTCTTGCCTAAATGCGAGATTGCCAAGTGGTCATAACTATTGGATCTGTCAACCAAGTAAGATCAAAGCAGCTAAGGAGATACTAAAGGCGACCCCGTGAAGAGTGAAAACAAATTGAGGGTGTCGATATTTAATACACTCGTATCTGAAGGAGTAGAAATTTGGCAGCATTGATACAATGTTTTCCTTTTCATGTGTGTATGGGTGAATGAGAAAATTGGAGGGCAATTTTTAGAAAAAGAGCGTTAATTGGGGAAGGGGTGAGATTTTAAAGTGGGTAGCGGACTTTGTAATGTTGGATGTTTGTGTGTATCTATGTGTGCCTGTCTTTGTTGTTCATTGGAACATTGTTGCTGTAATTGCATAATTACGTGTCTGTCCCTGATATACGTGAACTATTCTAGCAATGAATTCTATATCGTCTCTGTTGAATTAGCCGTTTTCGAAAAGAACTTCAGAAGCAAACCTACTTCTGAAAGACATCGGAAGACCGATTCCGACTCTCAATATAACGCAAGTAATTAGAAGTCAGAAACGAACATTTACAAGGAAGTTTAATCTCAACTTGTACGAACATCATAAGTAATTATGTGAATGTGAAATTAAAAATGCTTTGTTTTGTTTTCCCTGTTTGTTGTTCGAGGCGGGGGAAGGTGCATGGAGTAGAAAAAGGTGCGAATATCCAGCATCTGCACGACAAAATAAATAAATAAATAAAAACATGAAAATTCGTCAGCTCCTATAAGACACGTTCTAATCTCACTGTATTGGGAAGTGTGAATATTGCTGCTCAACTAGATGCTGGTTATAGGCGGTCCATTGAGAATCACAATCAAAAAGTGACGCAAAACAGGTACGTGCTCAATATAATCATCAATTGGCACCTTCGAATTGGTTTCAAGAGGACATGATGAAAAACAGACCCTTCTTCAAATCTAGGCGTATTTCGTAGAATAATTAATTTCGGTGCAGAACTTGACACCGCTATCAAGAATAATTTAGAAAGCACAACAATTTTCAACAGTACGTCAAAAATCATACAAAATGAGCTTCTCCATTGCATGCTTGAAGCATGCCATGAAGAAATCGCTATTATTATTTATACCAGGGGCGATTGCCTCTCACAGAAGAGAAAAAACTTTTCTTTTTTATATATATAAATAAAACCCATCCCAGAGTTTGGAGCTTTCAAAAGTAGCTCTAAGTAGCAGTATTACAACCCACCGCCCTACCTAGAAGTCATCCTGGATCCGCCCCTGATTTATACAAACTATTATTATTATTATTAATAATAATAATAATAATAATAATAATAATAATAATAATAATAATAATAATAATAATAATGAAAAAAGAGAGGTCATCCATTGTGCACCACCTAAAATTCAAAGCACGAGCCGCCACTGCATAACAGCCTATATTAGTGTATAAGAAAGTCTATGCGACTTTGTACATAGGTAGCATACCCAGTACCCAAACGATAGAAAGGCTTGCTACAGTTTCTGTGCATGCAACGAAAAGTAGAGATTTCAACCAGAAAATGTAACAATGGACTTCAAGTAGCAAAATTAAATATATTGATAGGCTAATAATTGTATATGTTAGTGTATGTAAAATTGAATGCGCCTTTGTATGTCCTTAAATATGTAACAGAAAAGCTTGCTGCAGTTACGCAGTTTGCAAGTCAAAGCACAGAACTGAACAGAATGCAAGAATAGACTGCAAGCAATACAAGTGCAATATATTGGAAATACACAATATTACTGCGTCTTTGTACATAGTCTACACACTCTGAAATTTAAAGGGTGAACTCTTACATTGTAATGTTAAGCACGGTAATTAAATTTAAGTTCATGGTATGAAAATATATTAAAATATATTAAAATCTGCAAGAGTAGCCACATTTCTTGATTTTCATCATCATCAATTTTTTCGGCGTCGTCCCAACAGCTGGAAGCATTGCACCTAGTGATGTATCGCTCGCGAGTGAACCGATTCTTCTGACTAACTCTTTTGGATGAGTGAGTGTGTCGTTGTTCACTAGAAATGAGTAACGATTCTTCAAGAGTCGTTACTCTTCGAGAGTAGTTGTTCTTCGGGAGTCGTGGTTCTTCGAGAATCATGATTCTTCCGGAGTCATGGTTCATTTCGAAGCACTGTTCTCTGGAAGGGACGATTCTCTAGGAGTGACAATGTTTGGAGAACGTGAATCTTGTACGTCGCTCACTCGCGAACCGCCCTCTTGCTTTTTAATCTTGTTGGTTGATTCAGTCAGTTACAGTTTTGGAGGGGTAGTTTCGCACGACCCGCTCGGGAGAGTAATACTCCCGGAAGTACGTTTTATTCGCGCGCTACTCTAGCCGGCTGTTTTACGCGCTATCCTAGTCAGTTGTTTAAAGTCAGTCACAAAATCTATATCATTTAGTACAAGGGGAAGAAACAAGCCATATATCATGGAGTACAAGGGCAACAAAACGAGCTCTGTGGGGCTTCTAACCCGTTCCTACTACTACTACTATTTATCTGCACAAAAGTAAGTAAATCACATTTTTGAGTATTATTTTCGTATAATTTTAATTTAAAAAGTGTTATAAAAATGTAAAAAAAAAAGGTTAAAAAAAATTTCCTCGGGCCGGGTTTGAACTCACGCCAAAAGAAATTTTCATTACTACTATATAGTGCTAACCCACTCTGCCATGAGGACCGTCAACAACGATTGTCTAAATTCTGCTATTTGAATGCAACGTCGCAAGATATAGATAACGCCAACCAATCAGAACTGTATTTTCCGTTCCTACTTCCGGGAGCATTACTCTCCTGAGCTAGTCGTAGTTTCGCTGGTTCTCACTGAGGTGAGCGCCTCTTCAGTCGAGTTCGGCAAATGTGCGTTGCCGTAGGCCGCTCCTCCATTGCATCCGAATGCGACTGCGAATGCGAACTGCGAATTCATGTGCCTCTACTACATACGAAGTTATGTGAATGCGAATCAAGTTGCAATGTCTCTTTCAAACCTTCAATGTGAAATATTTTTGCTTGAAAATTCATATCTTAAAGTTTTCAGAGCAATAATAATAATAATAATAATAATAATAATAATAATAATAATAATAATAATAATAATAATAATAATAATAATAATAATAATATTTGGTCTAGGAATTATTTCGTGCGGGTGGACAAGAGATGGCGCAACGAACGGAGCGTCCCACAGTTCCGTGTATCCACACATGTGTTGCAAACCCCTGTCATCGCGTATCGTTCGTAGTATAGGGCAGTGGATTAAAGCGTCAACAACACCAGTTTGTAGTTAAGTGAACATGGCGCAATTTGTGCCTGATAAAGTGTTTTTGCGGGGTGTCCTGCTGCATTACTTTAACATGCAGAAAAGTGCGACTGAAAGTCATCGTATTTTGGTGGAAGTGTATGGTGACCATGCTCTAGCTGAGCGAACGTGTCAGAAGTGCTTTGCACGGTTTAGAAGTGGTGATTTCGGCTTGGCAGACCAAGAGCGAGCTGGACAGCCAAAAAAATTTCAAGACGAAGAATTGACAGCATTGCTCGAGCAGGATTCGTGTCAAACGCAGGAACAACTTGCAGCAGCATTAGGCGTTGATCAAACAACAGTCTCCAAACGCTTGAAAGCCATGGGAATGATTCAAAAGATGTCACATTGGGTTCCACATGAATTGAAAGACAGAGACGTTGAAAGACGAAAAACCATTTGCGAATTGCTGCTTCAACGACAGAGCAGAAAGGGGTTTCTGCATCGAATTATTACGGGTGATGAGAAGTGGATCCATTACGAGAACCCTAAACGAAAAAAGGCCTGGGTGAAACCAGGTGAACCAGGTCCATCACAACCAAAACGAGATATTCACTGTGCAAAGGTTATGCTGTGCATATGGTGGGATATGAAAGGTGTGGTGTACTATGAGCTGCTGCAACCGGGTGAAACTATGAATGGAGAACGTTATCGACGACAATTAATGCGTTTGAAGCAAGCTCTGGCCAGAACACGACCAGAATGGGAGAACAGACATGATAAACTTATTGTTCAACATGATAACGCTCGCCCACATGTCGCAAAACCGGTCAAAACCTATTTAGAAAATGTCGGATGGGAAGTTTTACCCCACCCGCCGTATTCACCAGACGTTGCTCCTTCGGACTACTACTTGTTCGATTGCATGAACAACGATTTGATTGGACAGCGGTTTACTTCTTCAGAAGATATCGAAACATGGGTCTCTGACTGGATCGCTTCCAAGGATGAGGACTTCTTTCGCCACGGAATCCGTACATTGCCTGACAGATGGACGAAAGTGGTGGCTAGCGATGGACAATATTTTTCTTAAGGTATTTATGTATTTTGTGTTTGTACTACAGCTTCAATGTGTGCGTACCAACCGCACGAATTAATTCCTAGACCAAATAATAATAATAATAATAATAATAATAATAATAATAATAATAATAATAATAATAATAATAATAATAATAATAATAATAATAATAATAATAATAATAATATATATTAATTTCTTTTATGTGCAAAATAGAGTGAATGTTTCTCCTATTATTATTATGCTTCTGGGGTAACCGCTATTTTCACTTTAAAATTAACTATTTTACGTCTATTATATAAAAATGACAAGAATCTTGTAATCACGCCAAGAGAAAACGGTAGAACCGTTTAAAAGTATTTTTTTGATATAGTTATTAACACCTACTTCGAATTCAGTTTTTATCATGTTACTTTGATTTGATTCAGATACGTATCCACGGGGGGATGGGCCTGGGCCACTTCTAAATTTTTACTATCTTCCCTAAAATTTTCACGGTAGGCTTGCAAATGACCTATAATATAGTTGGATCGCCGTCCCTAACATCCACCGAGCTCCCTACATTTTTGGGCTGGCTGCGGGCCTGATCTGATTTTGTTTTGAGTTTAGCGTCCTTTTCAGTAGCGAGGCACTGTAGCTCAGTGGTCAAGCGCTTACCTCTGGTGTAAGTAGTAGTTATACCTTTGTAGTTATACCTTTTAAATTCATTTTGTGTAATGCATTTAGTCTGATAATACAATTTCAGTTTTTAACTTACCCTCTCCGCAGTGTAATAATATAAGTGAGTCACTGAGCCGTTCAAATGATTCGATTCATTTTAGTGAGCGAACTATTGAGCGGCGATCTCAGAGGTGAATCGGTTTGCCCACCATTAATTGCACCTCCTTTCTAATCCATGCCAACACTTGATCAGTGATCTCACTCCGCCAGGTCTGGCCGTCTTTCTTCTGCCTTCGTCTGCAGCTTTTCCACAGGAGAAATAACTTGGTATCTGCTGATTCATCCTGTTTGAAAATTGCATCCACTATGGGCTCATGTGCCCGCTTGAAATAATATATTCACACACGTAAGTTAGTTTCTACTTGATGCATTTCCTCTTTCATTACACTGGTCTACAGTGTATTTTTTTACAGAAACGAAAGTAGCCAATCTTTATAGATTACGAGGCGCTGAACACTAATATCACACTTAGCTTGTAGCTCAGGGTTGCCAGTAAATGTGGAATTTACCTTAAAAATTCATGTTTTTCACATTTATTTTCTTAGGTTTTACTCAGGAACGTATAATTACGTCTCTATTTATCGTTGCGGAATGTGTTATACCTCTTTCTATTGGTCGATGACCGTACTTTTTGAAAACTTAACAATCATTCCGGTAACCGGTACCATTGGGAAATTATATACCCATACATTCGAAAATATCCTTTTTTAAAGAGGAAAATCCGATTTTTTAATTTTTTTACTGGCAACCTTGCAATAGTAAAATTATAATTTATATTTGAGAAGTAACCTGTCAATATTGGGAATGTTTTCTGCAAATGTCGTCATGATCGAAGCGAGCCGAACTGTGAAAAAAAAAATACTATGACTTCTGCCGAAATTTTCCCTACCTTTACAACATGTACATTAAAAATGTAATATTGACTTCCGTATGTCGAACAGAACTATAGGACAATACATTCAGACAATGTAACTATCATTTCGATAGTCTGTACTGGGGTGGGGGATTTTATGTACTGAAATATTGCACGAAAAAATCCCTTTCTGCAAAATTCCGACTTTTTTCTGCCTACAGCTGGCAATCCTGCAATAAATAACTGGAAAGAATTCTCGAAAAGTTATTCTAAGACTGGTAACATTATGTGCCATCAAGAAGACCGAACTGAGAATAAATATAATCCTTTGAACTGAAATACCGCAAATTTCCCCTATCTACTACATTTTTGGCGAAATAAATAAATTGGTCTTCGGACCTTCGTTATTGCTGCACAAAAGTAAATTGTACACAAATGTATTGCCTAGGATAAATGAATGCGCTGTTTCTTTGCCATCCTGTTGTAGATTGTGTCTGGAGCATCCCTCTGTAGCGTCCAGCAGAAGTCAGCCAACATTGCAGATGTCCACCGACCCGTGTATCAATGTTCCATGAGAGAAATATCCCTGTGAAATCTCTCGCCGTGTTCATCACTGAAAGCACCACAGTTCTCTGGGAAGTGTGAGTGAAGAAAGTGCATTTTCAGTGTCATGTTGCAGCCAATATTTTGATAAGCATGAGTTAATTCATCCGCAAGGTCCCTGTAATTGTCGGCTCTCTTGTTTCCCAAGAACAATGTGGTCAAATTACGGAAACAACGCCATGCATGCAGCTGATCAGGGATTAGAATGGCCTTAAAGTCAGGGTCATTTAGAAGCTGGCGAATCTGTGGACCAATGAATATTCCCTGTTTGATCTTCTCTGTACTTAATCGTGGAAACTTCATGCACAAATATCCGAATGCTGCTTCATTCGTGTTCACTGCATTTACAAACGCTGTCATAAGTCCCAACTTAATGTGCAGTGGTGGGCAACAATTTTCTGAGGGTCCATTAGAGGTTCATTGACAATATTTTTTGAGCCAGGAATCAGAGCTGTTCTTAAAGGCCACTCCTTTTGTGTATAGTGTTTATCTCTTGCACGACTTTCCCACTCACATATATAACAACAATACTTTTTAATAACCTCCTTGCAAACTCAACAAAATCGAAATTACTTTGAAATCTTCACATACTATACCATTCATGCTGATTGTAACTAATGAGGCGTAGAACAGATTTCAACGTAGTGTACGTTTCTTTCGCTAGAGCAGCATATGCGACAGGAATGGACGGTCTTTCGTTATTATTATGTGACAGTACACCCTTCAGGCTTGTTTTGGAACCATCTATGAATAGTCTCCACTCGACCGGTTTGTATGAAATATGTAGGTCATGAAACAAACCTTCAACATCACTGCAGAATGTAATGTCACCTTCAGTACTGAAATGGTTCTCAAGTTCTTTCTGACGATCCCGAAAAACTGACACTCGCACTGTTTCAGCTAGAAGGTTCCACTGCTGCAGTCGTGAGACTAACACTTCAGCTTTACACTTCGGGAGGTCTAAATTCCTAATCAGATCACTGAGTTCACGTTGTGTGATCTTGTGTTTCGCTGGATGAAGATGGCGTAAATGAAGGATCAACAACACTGGTGGATGGATGCACTTCTTCGGCTGGATGTGTAGGATCAGCATTGTCGCTATCACTGCTTGATGTTGTTGCGTTTGGGGGAACAGGAACTGGCAGTGCTTGTCCATGAGTCACAGGGCGAATTACAGATGGGATGTCAGGGTATTCGATATTTCTCTTCCTTTTAGTATTGATTCCTTTCTTCAAGGGTGAAGTCATACAAAAATAGCAATCGGACACATGATTTGTGGGTTCACGCCAAACAGCAGGCACGCCAAACTTCATGGAGACGTTTCTCCCATGCATCTAAGCACACTCTAAAAACGAGTAGGGTTTTGAGAACCATAAAAATATAGTTAAACATGGTATGGCCGTTGGAAACATATTTCTTGTTACATAAACAATATTAACATTCCTTCCTATGTTACCAAAATCATGTGAGAAAATTCTTTTGTGGTACATAAAACATACCATATTGTTATTGCTTTTATAGTTGCACGTATAATACACATAGTTGCACGCTTAATACACATAGTTGCGTGAACAATATACATGGTTGTACGTATCGTTCCGTGTCGCGCATGCGCTCACCAACGTGAAACACAAACAAAGACGCCATTTGCAATTTCAAGAACGAAGAGTCATACCAATAAAAAAATAGTGAGTATGTCCAAAGGACAGTTATTAAAAACATGGACTCTAAATGAAGTAATAGAGAAATGTGAAGGAAAGTTTATTTACGGAAGTTTATCCATTTTCTGGCATGTAAATGACCATAACATAATGAGCCATGTTTCTAGTACAAATAAGCACATTAGATGGCAGCACAGTTACTCTTGTAAATGCTGCCTGAAAGTTCAGTTCAAAATATTTCTTTCGTAAAGGATTACAAGAAGTATAACACTTTCTATCTTTCGTTGTATAATTTTATTTATAAATACACATCTCAGAACGCTTTGCTTATGACAGAAAAGTACAGCCAACTTAGATTGTCACTGTTACTTATAAAATATTTCTCATATTAATGCAAGGAGTATTTCTATTTTATACATCACGAGATACTTTTCCAGAGCTGTGCTCTGAAGCGTCGCTTCTTGTATGGTGACGAATTTTGGAAAAACCTTCCTTTTCCTTATCCTGGGTCTCACCTTCTGTCTCTTTCTTACGACCCGTCTGTCAGACTTATCTAGCCAAGGGCAGCCGGATCTACAGATCGAGCCAGGGGAGTTACCCCACCTGGACAACTATCCAAACGGGTTGTCCCACCTTGCTCATCTCATTCATCGCGCATTACTGCATCATTATTTAGGCTCTCGGATCTCCATTATGTCTGATCCTCCTATTGCTACTGGATCCTCGTTAGAAGGACGACATCAAGGCCTTCCTCCTGTGTTTGCCGTTCCCTCTGCTTCGGCTGCGAAAGTGGCCAAGAAGAGGGATTTGAGCAACAGACAGCGAACGCAGTCAGGCAGTTCTACTGCCTCTACAACTTCAAATGTGTCCACGAGGTCCAGATCTCCACACGGTCAACAACTCTATGCAGACTCTGTTAAGCAGACTCGCCAACCGGCAAAGAGACAACATCGAGAAAATGCTTCAGATACTTCAGACATGGAAGTCCAGCCAACCAACATCAATAACTCATCTCATCTTTCATCTTCTTCACCGTCTGTCCCGATACTTCACTCTTTTTTGCTTCAAAATTTTGACACCAAGTATAGTAATGAGAAATTCGTAACAATTCAACTCCGAAAGTATATACCGAGTGCTCCTCTTTCTCAAGTCGTAAAATCACGAAACGGCATGATACTGAAATCTCCAGATCCTAATTTCGCCATCCTAGTTCGGAATAAAGCTTCATTTGAGATCTTTGGAAAGCAGGCTATCATTACATCACTTAACTCCGCTAAACGTAAACAAGCGCCTCCTCCAAAACGGCCTCCACTTCTTTCCGTGGTTATTCGTGGCGTTGATCCCTCGTATACCGAAGAGGAGGTTCAAGAGGAACTTCAGTACGAAGGGCATACTGTTCAAAAGGTTGTTCGCATACGAAACAATATTGGTGCCACCTACATGATGCGTGTCCTTACGTCTTCCCAAAGCACAATTGACAACCTGCTCTCTTATGGAGCATATATTTATAAACGTAAACATCGTGTAGAGCCCTCCCGGTCGTCTGTGCCTCTCCCACTACGGTGTGAAAAATGCCAACAATACAATTCACATCCCACATCTGCCTGTCCAAATCCTACAGTTTGCGGCTTTTGTTCTGGCTCTCACCAAACTCGTTCTTGTCCCAACATGGCACAGCCTCCGAAATGTTCTACTTGCACCGAACAGCACCCAGCTTATAGTTATAAGTGCAAAGGCAAACCTTCTGCTCAAGAGTCACATCCCGAACTTGTTGTTCCGCTGAAAACCGCCGAATCATCCACTTCCACCGATAATTCCGTTGATGACCCCGTTACAGTTAGTAAATTACTAGAATTCCTTGCCCTTACTTTGCAAAACATCCACCCTTTTCAACGCCAACACGTTCTTCAACAAATTATTGCCGCTGCTAAATCTACATTTCATGTATCTTTGTTCGCAACTTACTCTAATAACTATGTTCACTTCCACACAACTCGCCTCGAAACCTCAGTTTAAATCGTACCCAGTATGGATATAGTATTTTTGTTTCTTGACATCCGATCACTTGTTAAAAACAAAGTGCTGTTCGAAACACTCTTACTCGAAGAACAAGTCACAGCTTTCCTCCTTAATGAAACATTTCTCAAACCCACTTCATCTTGTTCCCTTTCTCGTTTCACTTTACTCCGTCACGATAGTCATATGCCAGCCCTCAGAGCCAATGGTGGAGCTGCAATTGGTTTCCGACACACAATCCCGTTTCGGTCTCATAACTGTCCTCTATTACATCTCCCAGAACACATCATCACCACATTATATTTCCGTAATATCGCCCTCACCCTTGCTACTATCTACGTACGCCCTGGCCTTCCTATACCTCATGCCTTCTTCTCACATATTTCCAATACTTATAAACACTTTATTATCCTGGCTGATGTAAACTTTCATAGCCGTTCAGCAGCTGAACAAACCTCTTTCACTGACTTCATCACAGTTCATACCACAGGAACTTCTCTTAATCTCCCTCGCTGTACCCGCCCCATCAGTAATACCACTCCAGATATAGCAATAGTCTCAAACACAATCATTAATCGTTGTACTGTTGATGTCCTCGACCTAATTGGCAGTGATCACGCACCCATCAAGCTCATATACCATTCAGGCCTGACTACTGTTCAATCCTCATTTTCGCCACGCATCTCACTTCGCTATGACAAAGCTGACTGGACTCAATATCGTACCTATCTCTCAAACACCTTAGTTGATTCCACATCTCCCACTACGCCGGACGAACTTACAGATCTAGTTACTCATTTAACCACTTCCATTCAACAGGCATCTGCACTCTATATTCCGCATTCAGAATCAATTCCATATCGTCCAAAACTACCACCCCAATACCTAGCCTTTGTTCGTCGATCACGACAAGCCTACCGCGAATTTCTACGCACCAGGAATCCCGACGCCCTAAGACTTCATCACCAACTTCAACGCACAGTCCGTAACTATATTTCTGCTTACAAATTACGCCAGTGGGTGAAAACCTGCAATAACCTATCCGATACAGTTCATCCTAGTCGCTACTGGAAACGCTTAAATTCTCTTTGTGGCAAGCATACTAAAACCCCATATCCGCTTCTTCTACAAGATACGCCATTACATTCCGACACCGAAAAAGCAAATGCCTTTGCTGATTACCTCCAAACTATATTCACACCCTCAGCATCAGATAACATAGGTAACAATCATCCAGTAGATCAAGTAGACCTTAACTGTCCATCACTTCAACCTCATGTCGCTCATCCACTACCCAATCATGTTCTTACCAGTCCCATCACAGTATCGGAAATCACCTCTGTTGTCCAGCACAAACGCAATACCTCACCAGGTTTCGACTCCATTACCTATCGCCATATTAAGGAAAGCCCCGCTATACTACTCACCATTCTGGCGCTCATTTATACATTCATATTACGTACAGGTTTTTTCCCCACAGACTGGAAAGTTTCCAAGACTCTCATGTTCCCCAAACCAGCTAAACCACCGTCTGCTGTTTCTTCTTACCGACCTATTCAATTAACATCTACTTTCAGCAAAATATTCGAGCGCATTCTTGTGAAACGTCTCCACCCATATTTACTAGACCGCCAATTACTGCCGAGTCATCAAGCTGGTTTCCGCCCCTCCTTTTCCATTAATGATCAGCTACTTCGTCTAACAACACTCATAACAAATCATTACAATTCCATCTTACCATCATGTCTTGTCCTTTTTGACCTTGAAAAAGCCTTCGACAAGGTTTGGCATATTGGGTTAATTTATAAACTCATTAAATTTCAGTTACCGCTGTCATACATTCGCATCATTTATCATTTTCTCATCTGTCGCATCACTTACATTGCCATTAACGAACAGCTATCACATCCAATTTTCCTCATGTGCGGTGTTCCTCAAGGCTCTGCTCTTTCCCCATTATTGTACATCCTATATGTTGCTGACCTTCCACCTCTTCCTACTGACGTCCACCAATTTCAGTATGCAGATGATACAGCCTTTCTTGCTCTTGGCAAAACTATTCAGGATATCAATCTTTCGTTACAGATAGCCATTGATCGTTTCACCCACTGGTGTTCTAAATGGAAACTCAAGATTAACGCCACAAAAACTCAAGCTATTGTATTCATACCACCACGTAAACGAACTAGAGTCCACCGGAATCCATCTCGTCTGTCACTTCATGTCCATAATACGCCCATTATTCCCACACGAATCGTTACATACTTAGGTATCGTTTTCGACCATCATTTAACCTGGAAACCGCATCTTCATCATGTTAAAACTAAAGCTTATAACCGTCTAAACCTCCTGAAGAGACTAACCGGCACAACCTGGGGTCTCAAAGCACCCGTTGTTCTCAACACCTACAAGGCTTTCCTCCGACCCATTCTCACATATGGTTTTCCGGCATGGATTTTCGCCCCTCCCTCGTACTACACGAAACTAGCCATTTTAGAGAGACATGCATTCCGCATTGCCTTCCGCATTTCTCTCCCCAGCCCAACCCGTGATTTATATTCCTTAATATCATTCCCTATCCTCAGCTACCATCTCGAAACTCTTCGCTTAAAATTCATTACCCAACGCTACACACATCACCATCCTCTACTTTTCGAAACTATGCACCACCTTGCACTTCACTCCTCGCCTGCACGATACCATAATACTCCGCTTCATCTCCTCTTTACATTATATTGCTACACAGTCCCTCCAGACCATCTCGATCTACAGATCCTCGAAGACTACCGTTTGCATGTACATCTTCCTCATATCTTCCCATCATATGCACAGTGATTCCATTTCTCTAACAGGTTCATCACGTCTCCATTAGCCTAGAGCCACCCCTAGGCAGAAGATAACTACATGCGTCTTTCTAACAACCCTCTATTGTGTTGTGGCGTCAAGTGCACTTCACCTCATCCCTCATTTTCATCATGTCTTCTGATTTGTTCTCTGCTCTTTAACTTTGTATTAGATTTCTCACACCCATTATATTGACTATGTTTTCTACTCTGTTTCTGCCTTATATACTATGTTGTTTTTATGCTCATGTCTGTATCTTGTTTATGTTCCAGTGTAACCTCCAGTATGTTTATGATCGCAAAGATCATAATGACCTTTCCTCCAACTGATGATAAGAATAATAAAGATTAATAAATAAATAATACAGCCCATAGCCCAACAACCAATCCTTCAGTCCTCTAGTAATCCTCTCACTTCCCTTCCCTAAAAGAGGGTGTAGCCCTCTTAGAGGTTGCTAGCCTATGGCTAGCATTAAAAAAAATCTATTTTATAATCCTTCTTATAGCGATGAAGAGATTAAGGAGGAACTTACATGCGAAGGACACACACTCCAGAAGGTTATACGAATTAGAAATGCTGCAGGCCCCACGTACATTGTTCGAGTACTAACACCTTCTCAAACCACCATTGATTCTCTTCTGACTAATGGGGCATACATTTATAACAGAAGACACAGAGTTGAACCTTCACGGTCACCAGCACCCCTACCACTTCGATGCGAAAAATGCCAGACATATAATCAACACTCTACCGCAACATGCCCAAATACCACTATCTGCGGCTACTGTTCTGGTGATCACTCAACTCGTTCATGTCCCAATCTACAACAACCACCGAATTGTCACACTTGCCATGAACAACACCCGACATATAGTTACAAGTGCAAGGGCAAACCCGCCCCTACCGAAGCTCACCCTGAGTACGTGGCACCACTACGTATATATAACTATTCTACAGACGTTCCACATTCACTGGACTCTCCTATAACAGTGCGCAATATGCTTGCCTTTCTAACGCTTACTCTTCAAAATATTCAACCATTTCATCGTTCGCATGTCTTAAAGCAAATCACCCATGCAGCAAAAGAAATATTCCATGTTACATTTCATGCTACTTATTCTGGTCAAAATGTCTATTTTCATACAGCACCTTTGGAAACTACTGTCTAACCTACTGATCATGGATATAGTCTTTATATTTCTCAATATTAGATCCATTCGTCAGAATAAAGCTTTATTCGAAGCGCTGTTACTGGAAGAAAGAGCGGCAGTGTTTATCCTTAACGAAACCTTTCTCACTCCCTCCCTCACTTGTCATTTTTCTGGATATACACTAATTAGACAGGATAGCACCCTTCCTAGGAGACGCGCAAATGGAGGAACAGCCGTCGGATTTTCTCCACGTATTCCATCACGTCGACACTTTTGTAGGCTGCCAGATTTTCCTGAATATCTCATCATTACTTTATACTTCCGTAATATAGCCTACAGTTTATATCAGACCTGGAAAGCCTCTACCTACTGCATTCGTGCAACACATTTCCGATAATTATAAGAGATTCATAATTATGGCCGACTTCAACATGCACAGCAGATCAGAAAGAGACAGGTCTACCTTTCAAACCTTTGTCACAACTCACACGACTGGTATCATTCATGATCTTCCAAAACCCACTAGGCCTGTATCACAAAGCACACCAGATATTGTCATTACTTCTGCTAATCTCGTTTCACAAATCCATATTGATGTTCTCGATCCATTAGGAAGTGACCATGTTCCGATCAAATTACAACTCAGTACTCGTCATATGTCTCAATCTACAGAATTTCAAAGAACTAGCCTCCGTTTTGACAAAGCCAACTGGGAACAATACAGAACATATCTCTCGGCAGCAGTAGAGCCTTTGCAACCTCCTACATCAGAGGACGAACTGTATCATGACATCCATACCATCACAACTTCAATCCAAGAAGCTAGTTCACTTTACATACCAGTAACTACATCAACGGCTTACCGACCAACATTGCCAGCAGAATATCTCACATTTATCACTCGCTCTCGACAGTTTTATCGTGACTATCAACGTACAAGAAATCCAGAATCACTCCGTCATCATCGGCAACTTCAGAGGATGGTCAAGAATTACATTCGTGCTTACAAGCTACGGTGTTGGGTTAAAACCTGTAATTCCCTCTCTGACGTCACTCATCCTAGTAAGTACTGGAAACGTTTTAATGCTCTGTGCGGTAAACATACTAAAACACCATATCCATTATTAAATGGTGACTTACCTATACAAACAGACTCCGCCAAAGCTGACGCTTTTGCTGATTTTCTCCAAGACATCTTCACACCAGTCAGTTCCACATATTTATATAGACATCCAGCTGACACAGTCAATCCATCTTCTCCTTCATTACAACCTCATGCCCTTCATACTCTTCCACAAAATGAACCTCTAACAGAGCCAATCACAGTTCAAGAAATCAGTACAGTTGTTCGCAACAAAAGAAATAGTGCACCTGGCTTTGATACAATAACCTATCGCCATATAAAAGAAAGCCCGCTTATATTGCTTAATTTGTTAGCCACGATTTTTACTTTTATTCTGCGAACTGGCTATTTTCCTGTCACCTGGAAAACTTCTAAGACGTTAATGTTTCCAAAACCAAAGAAACCTCCTGCCAACTTATCATCCTACCGCCCAATTCAATTAACGTCTACTTTTAGTAAAATCCTAGAACGTATTCTAGTAAGACGACTACATGCATACATAGAAAGACGCCAGATACTTCCCATACACCAAGCAGGATTTTGCCCAGGTTATTCGATCAACGATCAACTACTTCGTTTAACCACCATGGTTACACAACACTATAACTCGGTCAAACCATCATGTCTTGTATTATTTGACCTCGAGAAAGCATTTGACAGGGTATGGCACATTGCACTTATCTTCGATTTCCTGTTCCATATATAAGACTGATATACAACTTTTTAATCGGTCGTCTGTCATATGTGTCAATAAATAACTGCCTCTCACATCCTATTTTCCTTCACTGTGGAGTACCTCAAGGATCGGCTCTGTCACCACTCCTCTGTCTTCTCTATGTTGCCGATATGCCTCCACTTCCTGATAAAATTCACCTCTTTCAATATGCCGACGACTCTGCCTTTCTTGCCCTAGGATCTACTATCCAATTCATCAACACTGCTCTACAGTTAGCAATTAACAATTTTCTTCGCTGGTGCGGCAAATGGCAGCTAACGATCAACGCCACAAAAACGGCAGGCAATTGTCTTCATTCCACCGAAACGAACATCAAGAGTCAGAAGAAATCCTAACCACCTTTCACTACAAGTAGACCAAACTCCCATCCAGGCACGTTCAACTGTAACTTACTTGGGGCTCACATTCGATAAACATCTCACTTGGAAACAACATCTTCAAACAGTCACAACTAAAGCCTACAATAGACTTAACTTATTAAAAAGGCTCACCGGAACGTCCTGGGGACTAAAACCAAACACAATTCTGAACACATACAAGGCCTTTCTACGGCATGTGCTGACTTACGGACACGTTGCATGGATTGCAGCCACCCGAAAAAGTTACTACGAAAAGTTACTAGTGTTAGAACGACATGCTTTCCGCATTGCATATCGAGTCAAACTGCCTAGTCCCACAGCAGATTTGTACGACCGGATTCAGTTTCCTACACTTCAGTTTCATCTTGAAACTTTACGTCTGACATACATATGCTCTCGTTATAAAACCCAACACCCTTTACTTCTGAATACTATGCACCACTTAGCTCTCCATCCTTCTCCATCTCGATATTACTTCCCACCGCTATCGTTACTCTATACTCTCTACTGCTACACTCTACCCCCTGACGCATTAGACCGGGAGCTCCTCACAGACTATCAAGTTCATGATCATCTTCCGCTCATATTTCCAGCATTTGCACGATGAATCCATCTGCTACCAACAGGGCTCCCATTATCTACGTTGAAACCTCGATAAGCCCATAGGCGAGAAGATATCTTCGTCTGTCTGACCAACACTTATAGTGTTGCGATGTGAAGACACACCTCGCCTCATTCTTCATGCTCATCATTCACACTCTGTATAAATATGATATGCCTTACCACTAGGTGCCCATTCTTACTATCATATTTCTGCTGTTCCAGTTCTGTACAATAATAAAGTAACTGCAATTCCTCGTTAATTTCCTACCAATGTTAAGGATCGGAAAGATCCTTAAGACCCTAAAAAATTATTATAATAAAGAACTTCTAGGAGACCGTCACAAAATCCCTCAAATCGTCCATTTACGTAATACTCTTCCCTAAGAGAGGGCGTAACCCTGTAAAAGGGTGCTAGTCATTATTGACTAGCTATGAACGAACGAACGAACGAAATCTATTTTAAACATCATCACTTGTGATCGATTGTTCAACAAATCGATTATCGGCTGTGACGTACCAGACGTCAGAACAGCTGTTTTTTGACTTCCTTCCTGTTCCTCATCCTGGGCTTTTTTCTGCGTCATTCCTTTGAGCACTACTCTCCAGACTTATCAAGCCAAGGGTGTGTAGTGCTACGGGTTTGTCCAGACAACTGTTCAACCTTGGTGACTATCCGAACGGGTCACCTCACCTGCATCACATTTCATTTCATTACGTCACTTCTCATTGGTTTGGGCTTCGGCCCACCATCTACACTCCATGGCGGATCCTGCTTCAGGCGTAGGCTCTCAGATAGATGGTCATCATGGAGGACTACCACCAGTCTTTCTTGTCCCTCCCGTTCATTCCACGAAGGTGGAAAAGCGGAAGGATGGTCAGACACCGCCGAGCTTCGGAGCGCTCTACAGCCTCCACTATCTCTAATGCCTCCAGCAGATCTAGATCACCACACCATCCAGAAAGCTATGCTGAGCGAGTCATGAACTCACCGCCAGCAAAGAAGCAACATTTGAGCCAAACAGATATTTCCGTTGCCATGGATACCGCTATCTCTCATCCATTGTCATCACATCAATCTCATCCGCAATCAGGCATCTCATCCATTTCAGCTCCACAGATTCATTCATTTCTGCTCCAAAACTTCGATCCTAAGTACGATAACATTAAATACGTGGTTCTTCAACTCCGCAAGTACTTACCGAGCATCGCACTTTCTCAAGTAGTGAAGTCCCGTAATGGAATAATCTTGAAATCGCCGGATCCCAACTTTGCTCTCACCATCCGGAACAAAGCTTCCTTCGAGATATTTGGAAAAACTGCCAAAATCGAAACACTCAGTTCCTCGCGACGTAAGCAACCACCACCTCCTCGGAAACCTCCTCTTCTCTCTGTTGTTATTAGGGGAGTCGACCCCTCATACACAGATGAGGAAGTTTACGAAGAATTGCAACTAGAAGGTTTCAACATAACAAAAGTTCTTCGTATTCGCAACGATCAGGGGCCCACATATATGATGCGAATCTTAACCCCATCACAGGAGACGATTGATTCATTGCTTACTCATGGCGCACTGATCTATAAAAAGAGGCACCGTGTAGAACCATCTCGCTCATCACCACCACTTCCTCTTCGTTGCGAAAAGTGGCAAGCTTACAATCAGCATACCACTGCTAATTGTCGCAACACAGTTGTTTGTGGTTACTGCACTGGTAGTCACTCAACCCGCACATGTACCAATTTACAACTTCCACCTCGCTGTGCTACTTGCAATGAACAGCATCCAACTTATAGCTACAAGTGCAAAGGAAAGCCTCAACCGGAAACCTCTCGTCCTGAGCTAGTAGCTCCACTCCGGACTCACGACTCCTCCACAAACACTGACTTTCCCGTCGACTCCACTCCTATCACCATCGATAAACTTCCTGCTTTCACTACATTAGCATTACAAAATATCCACCCCTTCATTCGTCCTCATATCCTCCAGCAAATCATTCACGCTGCTCGCATTATCTTTCATGTTTCATTCAACGCAACTTATTCTAATACAGATGCTCATTTTCACACAACACATCTCCCACCCACTTCTTAACTGCCATCACCTATTGTACTTAATTATGGCTCTTGTCGTCTTATTCCTTAATATTCGATTCTTTTCTAAAAACAAATTACTATTCGAAACGCTACTGCTCGAAGAAAAAGCAAACGCCTTTCTCCTAAACGAAACCTTCCTTAAAAGATCGGACGTCATCCACCTTGCTCGTTATACCATCCATCGCCACGACAACCTTCTTCCCGCTCAGAGAGCCAATGGTGGGGCAGGCCTTGGGTTTTACCATACCCTTCCCTCTCGGCGCCATACTTGCCCGTTACCAAATCTTCCCGAGCATGTTATCACGACTCTATATTTCCCTCAAATTGCCATCACTCTCGTCACCATTTATGTAAGACCAGGACATCCGATACCTCTTGATTTTCTCCAGTATATTTCCAACACATACAAGCACTATATAATCATGGCAGATATCAATCTCCATAGCCGTACCGATAATGAACGCACCACCTTCACTCAATTTGTTACTTCCAATACCACTGGCATTTTACATGATCTACCGGCACCATCTCGTCCTATCTCTCAGACGACACCCGACGTAGTCATCACTTCTAGTACTCTTGCCTCCAACTGTACCGTTGATGTGCTTCCACTTCTTGGCAGCGATCACGCACCTATTCGGCTGACGTACCGCCATTCTCAGGCCTCTCACTCTACCAATCCACCACATCTTCGGCCAACTCTTCGCTACGACAAAGCCAATTGGGACAAGTACCGTGACCATATCTCTGAGTCATTACATCATCTGCAACCCCCAGCGACAGAAGACCAGTTATATGACAGTATTAATACCATTAACTCAACTATCACTCACGCTTCAGAACTTTACATTCCATCCAATTTCTCCACACCGTATAAACCCCGTCTTCCCCCACAATACTTACCTATGATTCGCCGTTCCCGTCAATTGTACCGAGAATACCTCCGTACTAGAAATCCTGATACTCTTCATCATCATACCCAACTACAGCGTACCGTTCGAAACTATATCAAGGCATATAAACTGAGACAATGGGTCAGAACGTGTAATACTCTTAATGAAACCAGCCATCCAACGAAATTCTGGAAAAGGTTTAATGCCCTGTGTGGCAAATATACCAAGCCGCATTACCCACTTCTTCACAATAACACTCCGCTCCAAATTGACCAAGAGAAAGCAAACGCTTTTGCTGATTACTTACAGGACATCTTTACACCTGCACCATCTACCAATTTCATCAATGCACACCCTGTTAACCGCATCAATCTTGCATCTCCTGACTTACAGCCTAACGTCTCTCATACGATACCAAATCATCCACTCACAGCATCCATCACTACCGATGAAATCATTACTGTTGTTACCCGTAAGCGAAATTCAGCCCCTGGCTTTGACAACATTACATATAGACATATCAAAGAAGGTCCTCCATTATTATTGAATCTGCTTGCCATCATCTACACATTCATTCTTCGTACCGGCTTCTTTCCAACAGACTGGAAAACTTCAAAAACTCTGATGTTTCTAAAGCCCAATAAGCCTCCAACCGACACATCCTCTTACCGTCCTATCCAGTTAACATCTACTTTCAGTAAAATTCTAGAATGTATCATTGTTAAGCGGCTCCATTCGTATCTCGAAACTAAAAGTATACTCCCTATTCACCAAGCAGGCTTCCGACCTTCCTACTCCATCAACGATCAACTCCTTCGCCTCACCAGTCTAATCACAACACACTACAACTCTGTTAAACCCTCTTGCCTTCTACTATTTGACTTGGAGAAAGCCTTTGACAAGGTATGGCACCTTGCACTTCTTTACAAGCTTATTCACCTTAAATTTCCCATTGCTTACGTTCGCTTTATTTATCACTTTCTGGTCTGTCGCCTTTCATACGTCTCCATCAACAATCAGCTCTCTCATCCTATATTTCTTCTGTCTGGAGTACCACAAGGTTCTGCCCTATCACCTCTGTTGTACATCATTTTTGTGGCCGATTTTCCTTCGCTTCCTCCTGACATTTATTTATTTCAATATGCGGACGATACTGCCTTTTTAGCTTTGGGTAACACTATTCGGCAAATTAATCAGCATCTGCAAGAGGCCATTAATCGCTTCACTCGTTGGTGCACCAAGTGGAACCTCTCTATCAATGCAGCGAAAACCCAAGCTATCACTTTCATTCCCCCCCCCCCCGCAAACGTTCTAAGGTCCATAGAAACGCGTCGTTATTATCCCTTCAGGTTCACGATACTCCCATCATTCCAACCAGAACTGTCACCTACCTAGGCATCATTTATGATACTCGCCTAACCTGGAAAGCTCACTTCCAGCACATCACTGCAAAAGCCTACAAACGCTTAAATCTCCTGAACCGCCTCACTGGTACGACCTGGGGACTCCAACCGACCGTAGTCCTTAATACCTACAAAGCATTCATGCGTCCAGTTCTCACCTACGGCTTCCCCGCCTGGATTTCTGCATCCGCTTCCTTTTACGAAAAGCTGCGAATTCTAGAACGACATGCTTTCCGCATAGCCCACCGTATTCAGCTACCCAGCCCTACCAGAGAACTTTGTAAACTCACCAAATTTCCCAGCATTACATATCATCTTGAGTCTCTCCGACAGAACTTCATCTCAGCTCGTTACAGCTCTCAGCATCCTTTACTCATGGCAAGTATGCATTTTCATGAACTTCATCCTGTCCGTCCTCGGTACGTTTACTCTCCGCTTTGTCTCCTTTTCACACTTTACTGCAACACTCTGCCTCCTGATCATCCAGACCGAGACCTGTTACAAGAGTATCAACTTCATGCCCATCTACCTCACATTTTCTCTTCATTTACTGCACAGTAATACCTCTTGTGACTAACAGGGCTCCCATCGTCATCATCAGGCTAGAGATGCCCCTAGGCAGAAGATAACACTCATTCGTCTTCCTAACAAAACCCTGTGTTGTCCCGTGTATCGCACTTCATCCCATTCTTCGCCCTCATTATTTTCTGATTAATAATTTACATATTAATTATTTTGTATGTGTTCCTATCAAATAATCATCATTTACTGTAACATTATATTTTGCGATTACCTTAATAGTTATTGATATTGTATGTATTTTTTGGTAGTAGTTGTTATTATATATTTCTATATGTGACAGCAATTAATCTACATTGCAAGTTCTGGCTACTAAATGTAGAATACCTTTCCCACTGTTATGATTATGGTCGCAAAGATCATAATATCCTGGTTTCAGATAAATAAGAATAATAAAGGATCCGTACAAAATATCACTTAGCCCAACCAGTGTTCCTATGAACCTAAACTATCCTATCACATCCTATACCTAAAAGAGGGTGTAGCCCTCTAAAAGGATGCTAGCCTCAGGCTAGCCTTAAAAAAAATCTATTTTATAAATAATGATGAACTTAGAGGTGTTGTCGCACTGTATTTTTTGCTTGTTCTTGCAACGTTACAGTGTGTTAGAAGGGACAACACCATTCTAGACATGACTTTTGAGTACTAAGTTTATGATCAGTACAGCACAAAATAGGTTATAATAATAGCAATTGCATACCATACAGCAGCCATCTTGACATTTTGATCATGGTTAAAGCAACATGTCTTATATTGTTGGGACAGCCATAATAAATCTTGTGATGGTCTCGACAACCATTCTATATGGTATTTCCAACTATATAGGAGCTGTATAGTTGCAAGTACAATAATTGGTATAGTTGTTAATATCATAAATATGTCTAGGACAACCATAATTTTTGTTGACCCAGCTAGAGTTTTTTAACAATATAATATTGTACTCCGAGTCATAATTCTTGCTGGCGCTATATTAACAATACTGTATAGTTACATTCAACCATAATTATGGTTGAATATAACAATACCGTTTTTAGAGTGCATTTAATACGGAAGAACACGACGTACAACACACGTGTAGAGCCCAAGATTTGTCTTGGTCTCCCACTCGACAACCGAAAAACAATGAATAGGCTTCCTTACTGCATCAGTAGGTGGTCGCCTTCTAAGCAAAAAAAAAAAAAAAAAAGAAAAGAAAGAAAAAAGAAAGAAAGAAATGAAATCTGAGTTTTACGTTCCACGGTTATGCCGGTTAGGCTAAAGGAGACGGTGATTATGAGAAATGAATGAAATGATGGAATGAAGAAAGTGGGAGGAAACGGGGAACCCCGAGAAAACCCACGCACACGGTGTTTGTCCACCACAAAGTTCACTTGGCGGGGGCTGGGCGCCTTCTAAGCGCCTGCACAAATGTAACAAAAGTTATCAGGATTGTTCTTTCAGGTGCAGGGCATTTTCATGAAAACCGACAGTCGTTCAAATAACACAAACACTCACAGTTTAATTCAAATACTTTACTGTATATACATTCACCACCAACCATCTCAAAAATACACATTACAGTACATTAAAAGACAACGCGGACACACACACACACACACGCCGCCAACAAGTTCCAGCCTGTCGAATGATCAGGTGATTGGATCGTGGGCACATGAGTGAGCTTTACGCATTGTTGCCAGATCCAACAAGTACAACTTGCTTAACGACGGCAGCAAAACCGTTGTTATACTTCTTTGTATATTGCTATTATAACAACAACGCAATTCATTTGTTCCAGGGGCGGATCCAGGACCGAATTCTGGGGGAGGCGGTAGGTTGTCATACTGCTACTTTTAAGGGCTCCAAACTTTTTGATGGGTTTTATTTATATATATAAAATAAGAAAGCTTCCTCTTCTGGGGGGGGCGATCGCCCCGATCGCCCCCAACTGGATCCGCCCCTGATTTGTTCCCTAAGTACGTGTGACATTTACTCCTTCGAAATTTCTTGACAATACAGTCATCCCATGGGAAAAACATTCTTTTGTGTGGATGTGAATAGAATATAATTTGTTGGTGTCAACGTATGTTTTATGATTATATTTATCCGAAGATTGCCAGTGCAGTTATTTATTGCAAGATTGCCAGCTGTAGGCAGAAAAAAGGCGGAATTTTGCAGTACATAAAATCCCCCACCCCAGTACAGACTATCGAAATGATAGTTACATTGTCTGAATGTATTGTCCTATAGTTCTGTTCGGCATACGGAAGTCAATATTACATTTTTAATGTACATGTTGTAAAGGCAGGGAAAATTTCGGCATTTTGGTAGAAGGGATAATATTTTTTTTCACAGTTCGGCTCGCTTCGAACATTTGCAGAAAACATTCCCAATAATGACAGGTTACTTCTCAAATATAAATTATAATTTTACTATTGCAGGGTTGCAGTTAAAAAATTTAAAAAATCGGATTTTCCTATAAAAAAGGGATATTTTCGAATATATGCGTCCCAACGGTACCGGTTACCGGAACGATTGTTAAATTTTCGGAAAGTACGGTCATCGACGAATAGAAAGAGGTATAACACATTCCGCAAGGATAAATAGGGACGTAATTATATGTTCCTGAGTAAAACCTAACAAAATAAATGTGAAAAACGATTTTTCTTACGTAAATTCTACATTTACTGGCAACTCTGAGCTACCAGCTAACTTTAAGTGTGATATTCGTGTTTAGCGCCTCCAAATCTATAGAGATTGGCTACTTTCGTTTCTGTAGAAAATAAAAAGTGAAAATTTGTTGACGTGTTATTAGACCCATGAACGAGAATATTGTGTAAAGCAACTTTCACTCTTGACCACCCTTCGCTGCTACTGGTCAGGACGAATATTCTTATTACCATGTACTTTACGCATTATATATACTGGGTGCACCATTTATAATGCCCCACCTTTATAACAGAGGAACCAAGAGAGGAAGAGAAGATGAACACTATTGCCAACCCAATATAAACTTATGTTTTTTAAATGGAAGGACCTAAATTTAATTTTTAATTCGAATCAGCAATGAAAACAGAGACGAAAGAGATGACACTCGCAGATCAGTGTTGCCTACGTTTTGAGAAATGACGTTAAACATGTGCCAAATTTAAACGCCGTTAACACATACATGGAATGAAGTAGTACCTATTTGTGCACATTAAATTAAATACTGGTAAAAACTCTTTAATACGACTTCAAGTTTAGAAGGATCAGTTAAACAGTGTTGCCACAACAGAAGAGAGAGAGGTTGAGTTTTGAAATAGTGCAATAACTTGGAAAAGGTCCTAGTACAGTATGGTTTAAAATTCATAGAGCAAATCAGTAAGTGATAACGAAAATTGCCACGTTAATTTGAGATTGAGGAGTCAAGTATTTACCGAAATATTCGGTACTTTGTAAAAGCTGAGAATTTTGTGCTGTACAAGATGGTAACGCTGTCTCAAAATTCCCTATTTTCCCTCAGTGGTGGAAAAATCGTGAAAAAAGGATTGAAACGAAATAAAACATTAACAAATGGACATACATTGAAATGAAACCCATTTGAGTTCTTCAAAGGACCAATTAAACGTAATGTTGTGGATATAGTAGTTCTTGAGTTAATAATACGAATTCACATTTCAACAAAACGATACAAAGACGTTTACGACAGTTGCCTAATAGCTACTTCCGTGCAGTGAATATACTTATTTTCGTTCAACTTTAGGGGAGTAATATCGTAACAATTCAATATTATCTGCAAATATTACGAACTTGTTACCATTTCTTTCTTAATCATGAATTAATGAGATAAGTAAGTTTGTTGAAATTGAAGCAATACAAAGGATGGTTTGCAAGCACAATTTCCTTGGCTGCTGGATGTAGCCAAGTGGGTGTAACCAAGAAAATGACTCACTTCCTTCGCTTGCTAACACACTTCTAAGGAGATCATTCGGATGCAATGTTCACAAAAGTTCTACATACAAGGAATGCAAGAAGTCATTATAACTGCTATGCTTATGATAAGCTAACAGAATGGTAAATGTTGCTTTCCGTTGACGCAATCCATATCGGAATGGTCCCGCAAGTATTTCGCATTACCCATTAAGTCACGAAACAAATTTTTTTGTGTGCTATACTTAGTACAGGTGAACTCTCACTTAGGAACTTAGGCCGTGTCCAAAAGTGCATAGTGTACACTTCGAGGATGCACAAATGGAGTGCACACTAGATAGTGTACAATTCGTGAAATTAGCTTTTGATTCACACTTGTTTACAGTGCCTCATCGTGGTGGAATATGGAACATTGATAACAAAAGAAAGGAGAATTTCGAGTACTAGAAAAAATTAACATGCTTTTTTCTTTTTTTAAGATGAATGACTTTCCAGTTATATTAAAGATAGATATATCGTACAGATTGACAATATAGGGTAATCATAAAATGATTTAAAGAGTTTCTTTTATGTATGCCAAGTGCTTCAGCTGTGCCGTACCTGCAAATATTTATCAACATACAAACCACTAAACTATTGGCGATGTTCTATTTTATTAGGCATGCTTGCGCGAAAGAATATTTATTAATCCCCCGGAAGAAAAGTAGCACTGGCGGTTAGGACGCTGATGACGCTGTTGCAAAGTAGCTTAGGAATTTTATTGCAGGTGAAAGTAGGCAATTTGTAAGAGCGTTAGAACCAGAGGTGTAGCCAGCAGGTGTGTAGGGGGGCCCTTCGTTTTTGAGGGGGGGGCAGCTACAATGTACAAAGCCAAAAAAAGTGTTGCTGCTATTGTTTTTGAGGCCTGAAAGAAAGGAAAATTTTGGTTTTCTTCTGGAAAACTAAAAACACTATTTTAGCTTATTATTATTATTATTATTATTATTATTAGTAGTAGTAGTAGTAGTAGTAGTAGTAGTAGTAGTAGTATCCATAAATTATATTCAAGATAGTTTTATTATGCTTAATCAAGAACTACTGCCCGGGACCAAACGCTATACTTTTGTGCATAGCTATAAAGATAAGCAACAAAGTTCTGTCCCTTTTCGTGGAGGTCTGTGTTCAATTGGACCTCACACCGTGAGTTGAATGCGAGTGGAGATAAGGCGAACGTCAGTTGTTGGTGTGGGTATATCCACCATACTATCTGATTGTAGCAATTCAGACACACCGTGAACTTGCGTAAAGACAGAGGGAACATGGGACATCCACAGAGCGTCATAAGAGCATGTATGCTGAACGAGTTCAAATGGAGGTCAAACGCCGCTGTAGCGGGACAGAAGATATGCCAGGCCTTTGGTGAGGGTGTCGTGACGACGCGGACATTGCAGCGATGGTTTAACAAGTTTAAGGACGATGACGAAACACTCGAAAACACCACGTGCCAGAAGACCAACACATGTACAAAGAGGAACTGGGACTACAATTCAGTGTGTGGAGGAACCATTCGGCAGCACATCCGTCAACTTGGGAAGCACTACAAGTTGGGTCAATGGGTCTCACATGTTTTGACTCCGGGCCAGAAGGCAACACGGCAGTCGCCTGTGTTTATTTACTGTTTCGGAGCCATTTCTGGACAGGGCGTTGATATGTGATAAAAAGTGTGTCCTATACGAAGCTCCACGGCGCCGTCATTATTGGTTAGTATCCCATGAACCGATTTCAAAACAGCCGAAACCAGCACTGTACCAGAATAAGGTCCTTCTGTGTGTTTGGTGCATCGTGCATCGGGAACTGCTACCAGATGGTCAGAGTATCAATACAACTGTGTACTGTCAGCAGTTGAGCTGTGCTCAACAAAAACTCAAAACTCTGGAGCTATCACTTCTGAATTGCAAATGGGTCCTCGTTTACGGGACAACGCTAAGTACTACGTGGCTAAGATGACTCAGGACACCATTTTCCGCCTTGGATGGGAAACAATATTGCAACCACTATATTACCCGGGTATTGCACCGTCCGATTATTACCTGTTCCATTCTTTGAACAATCACCTTAGAGGACGCCAGTTCAAATCCCTAGTAAAAGTCCAAAATGCACCTGATACTTTCTTCGTTTCACGACCCACCAAGTTCTACCGCGATGGATTCCATGGCCTTCCAGAACGTTTTCAGAAGGTCGTCGATGCTGATGGGGGCTATTTTTTATCTTCCAGGTTAGGTGACATATCAGTGCTCGAAGGTGGTGAATGAAAAAGCAACAAAAGTTTTCTTGGTTACCTTTATATTTAAATTTAAGACCTTGTATACAGAACCTATCTACACAAGATTGATTTTCTTTGGAATTTCACTTAATTTCTTTACGGTTTCCTGACAAAAATATTTATTATTCGTGACTAAAAAAACATAATTATTTTATTACACTGAGTAGAAATAAAAGAGAGAGCTAATGAAATCCAAATTGAATAAAAACATTGTTTCTCACCAAATTTTCCATCCTCTATGTCTTTTAAAACACTTGCTAAGCATATAAAAATATACTGTACTTACAAATCAGTTTCGTACATTTTTTTTATGGCTGTATTTGTAGTACCTTGTTAAAACGTTTGTCTTCAAACTGTCAAATATAAATCGCAGTAAATTGTGTAATCTGCTGTCACAAAAAAAAGTATCCTATTTTTCTATCGGTATAAGGAAGAGATACTATACTATTTTTCGATCGGTATCGAAAAAAAAACAATATTCCTCCTTACTATTTTACCATAAATTATTAATTGCCAATAAACTTTGTTACTTTTAAATGAATGAGGCGAGATAATTTTACTATGATGTTTTAAAGGCTGGTCATTTGGGGGGGCGGCAGGATACCATTTGGTGGGCCCGGCCCCGATAGGCCCCCCCTTGGCTACACCCCTGGTTAGAACACCGAAGGTACCGAGGGGAGCACTATTTACAATAATGTGGCTTAAAACAACCTTGGGAGAGAGTTCATATTGAGTATAATTCCTTTATGTAGAACAATGACACTATAATTGTTGTCGTTATACTGTATTGCTTCAGTTACAGACAGATTGATTAGAGTATTTCTACAGTATTGTGCCAATGTGTGAATCTATAGATTTTACCCGTAAATCTTCAAAATAGTATTTCCATATTCTGATTCTACACCAAAAGTTAACACTTACAAGAATGATAAGGAAACAAGTGCTGGAGTTGAACAACATGAGTACCAAAATTTACAGAAAAAAGCTATTATGTCACTATGAAATACCAATTTATAAGGATCACGTGCACTGAAGGTGAATAACCCTAATATGTAAAATAAAATAAAATGAAATAAGATTAGCCTACTATCTTATAAGCCCGCTTAAATTGAGTTCTGTACATTGTATACACTTCAACATTTGCGTGCACTTCACTATGCTTTCGGCGCCCTATATCTTTCTTGAAATATACCCGCTGTCTCTTCTACATGCTTCCCACTACGAAAATGGTTACTCAGTAACGAAACAAATCCCCTCTTCCAAATATAATCATAAAAAGCTATTATTAATCTAATAAGAATTTTATGAAAATTAAGAGACGGTTTTATGAAAAAATACAGTATGCAATGTAGTGGCTCTCATTGTTCAACTATACGGAAAGAATTATTTGTTCATAATCAATTCATAACGAGTACTGTAGTGGGATTATATGAACTAAAAGTAAGGCAAGTCTTTACTTTGGCCATTTCATTCAGTGAATCGTTCAATGAACCGATTCGTAACCAAGACTGAAAAGAACGTGCCCTGCGAGCCTCTAACCTGACTTCACTCGCTTACGCTCGCTCGGCAATAATATGTGAATTAAATATTAAACTTTGGTATAGAAAAGAACCAACCTATATATATATATATATATATATATATATATATATATATATATATATATATATATATATATATATATATATATATATATATATATATATATATATATATATGAGCTAACTGGCAAGTTTTCAAAACCGGAACCGAGAGATCAAATCGCTGAATTAAAAAAAAATGAAATGAAATGGCCAAAGTAAAGACTTACCAAGAGGAATTTGTGAAATCTTTGATAAATGTGGAGAAAGAAATTTTTAATCTGTATTTCACTTTTGTGCAGCTGTCAAAAATTCAAAATGTATGGTAATTGGTATATTACAGTCTCTTAAGTGCAAGGAAATACGGTAGCTTTGAAAGGAATTTGTTTAAAATCAAAACTAGAAAATTAGGCCTATCTACCTACGAATTAACATTTGCAGCTGCAGCTGTAAGTGTAGGTATAGAGAAATGGATAATCTAGGTATTCATTATTCTATGATAGAGATAAACATTTTAATTCATACGCCATTAAAAGTTGTCATTTACGTCCAAATAGCTCCATTATCGATAGTATAGCTATTTTAATTAAGCTACATAAACCATGTAATATTTAAACACAAATGCCTTTATAGCATTATTAAAGAAACTATTTGGTTGCTTTCCCTATACAATTTTAAATTTCATTGCATACTCAAAGAACACAACGTAAATAAGTATGTTATTTACGTAACGTTTTTATATTCCACTTGTAAAATCACTAATTTCTATATTTCTCAAGTAAACTATTATCAGATCAGCCCACAAATATATTCACTTCAACAAAAATATTAAAAATATGTCTTTTAAAATTTTATTAAGTCACTTTGACATTATTGTTGTTCTTACTACGAAGAACTCACATCTTAAGTACGCAAGTGTGCTAACCTCTTGTACATCCTCGTACACTACGTACTATGCACTTGCAGACTTGTGAACTTGGATCTTTTGACGGACACTACGCGACGTCATTTCCGGAAATAAGCGTACTTCGAATGCACACTTGTATCTTTTGGACACGGCCTTAAAATCTTAGTCATCGGCCCTGAGTAATTTTTTATTTATTATTATTTTGCCACCATATTATAAATCTCTGCAAAGGTTAGGTGTATGAGTTGTAGCCTATATATACCTAATAAAATAGGCATAAAATTCGTGTATTTTTTTTACATTTCTACGTTGCCGCAAGCTTGTCAAACTGTACGTTATCTTCAGTATTTGACAGCTCATTTATTGAATGTGTAGTTATAAATCATCGAATATGTTTGAAACGCGCTACTGCCTTTCATGTGAAGCTAGACATAGTGTTTTAAGCACATATTTAGGAATATTTCTCGTGGAGATTTACTTTTGCTGCTCCAGTCGAAATAATAGTTCACAAATTACAATTCTATCACAAATTTCCTTCTTATCTTTTGCTGAATAATTTGCGATGGGCAACTTTAAAATATCTCAAATGGCATAGTTAAATTTCAAGGGACCATCATAATCAATTGTCAAGAAATTAAAATTCTTTCGTGATTTGGGTGTAGATACAGCGTCCGGATATATGCATAAAAACTTCAGCGCTAAATCACGAAACAACCTGTGCTAGGAGGCCACTAAAATGCTATCTTAACCGAGTCACGGCAGGGCGTACCAGGAGAGCCCAAGATCTGGCGAGGGAGTGCGTCCGAAAAGAGCAGGTGCGTCAGCGAATGTTGTGAAAACGAGTGGATTTTGGCAATGATTTGAGTTCCAATATTACTTGTCACGGTTTCATACTAGTAGCGTTCCACATGTAAACATAAAATACAACTACTGTACACTGTGCACAAAAACAGCACCGGTGAAAAATAGTTTCTAGAACAATAATCTTTTTTATGCATTCACTTATTTTATTCGTTGTAAAGTACTTGTAAGGATTTTACACTAGTAACCCTACACTTGTAAACTAAAATACAGTTGTATTTCTTTGTATTTAATTCTATCGCTTGGAAAATTTGTTCTTTGTAACTATGTCTTTTTATGCGAAGTATTTAATATCCAAAATCTGGTGCGCCGAAAGTAAAACAGCACTATATTTCTTATAAATTCAAAGGTAAATAAATTGATCGGAATGTAACTAGTAGCAAGTAGTAAGATTGAAGTAAGTACTATACACAGGCTCACGCACAACAATGCATATGTTTAAGTTATGTAATATAGTGCTCATGGGGTTCACTAAAATTTTCCTTAGGTGTTTTTTCTTCCTTTCTTTTTGTTCTTGAAGATAAAATGTGAATTAAGTAGGTTGGCTTTGGTTAGCTTAGCAAAGTATACATTTTGTGAACTCCTTCTATGATACTTCACCAAACGTAAGCATATGTGAATTATGCATTAACATAACAGAAATCATAGTTTCAAGTTTCTTTTTACATACTTAGCAGCGAGGTCGTAATTAATGAATGTCTTAAAATGTTTTGTACTGCTTCATTCTGCAGTGGATTGTGTTAACGAAATATAAAGTTTGGCTTTTTTGTTTGCGGTACGTCGTATGCAATTACACTTATTTATTTCATTATTTGGGTTTTCTTGCGATCCGCAAATTTTGCGACCATTATTACGAAATTAGACTCTTATACTGTTATTTATCGTGACATATAGACTGTTATTTGTTATGGTACCAACAGTTCCTAATGTTTGCATTTAGTGTTTACATGTATTATCTGTCAGGAAAGTAAATGTACACCTGTTTTTTGAGTCTGGCATTCCTGCGCTCCATCCATGGAGAGTATGAGAATTAAATCAATCAAATGTTTACTGAGGGACAAGAAGAAAAGTCTAATCTGAATTGACATTGCAGAGGGGCACAAGCTGTGAATACGAATAGTGCATAGTGTAAATAAAGACGACACCCAAAGAGAAAGCCAGAAACAGCTGCTGAACGAAAGAAAAAAGAGTAAAAATTGTCGAAGTGGGAACATAAAATACAAATACAACAAATATGTCAACAACTAAGCGTTTAACACGCAACGATCTTGGTGTAGTGGTTAAGACGCTAGATTACAAATCGAAAAGCGGCGGTTCGAATCTGCTCCAATAGCATATATTTTTTTTAAAATAATGCATACAGCACATGAAAGGTGGTAAAAGATAGCGTATTACCCGTTTAATATGTTAAGTAAAACGAGTTAAAAATTTCGGTGAAATTTATTAGAGAAGTGAGACAATGTAGATGAGGAAGCAAGTATATTTAATCAGAGGTTGTATCAGAGAATAGTGACCGGAAAAACTGGAGATTTTCCCGAATTTCGCCCATGTGAATTTCTACCTTAGACAAATTTCTTCAGAAATGTGCCTATGGCAGAGAGAGAGAGAGAGAGAGAGAGAGAGATGCTCCCGGAACTGAGAGTGTGCTGCTTCCATTCAAATCAAGAGAGAGAGATGACAAATAGACGCTTACATAATAAGAATGCGGAATACAAACAGCCATAAAACAGCAAAGTAATAATTGCAAGCGTTATCATCTAAGGTTCCAAGATCCGAACAACATATCACTAATATCCCGAATGCCAAAATATTGTGACTTACACAACTCCCCCTCTCCCCAAATGTGTCCTGTGAAAACAAACACAAGTTTTGGGATGAGGACCATATTGAGACTACAATATTAAACTATATAAGTAGACTTTTAGCAGATTAGTATTCAGTTATTTTTTTTTCCACAACAGTTTTGTTGACATTCAAGACAGCAAAAACACTATATTTGTTAACGACAAAGCGAAGTTATTGCAACACTGCGTTACACAGTGAGTCATGCATATGACACTCGTGAGTTTTGCTGTGCACAGGCTAGCTACCGAGGCACGCTGAATAACGCCTGAAGGAATCAGCGAGAATAGCGATACAGTAAACGGAACAAGCAATGCATTACAGACATTTCAAGAGAAAAAAAGAAAGATCCCTCTTTCCACACTTCATGCTGTAGTTTTAACTTCCATTTCCACATCAACGTTACATGCATAGACTATTATACAGTTCCATTTCACTTAACCCAGGGCCTTCAAACAACTGTGTTCTACGAAGGAAAACGTAGAACATTACACTGATAGATATACCATACATAGACAGTTAAGTAGTAATAGATGAATGCAATTAACCGCACACAATATCGATTGTCTAAATATACATTAGTTTCAAACAATTAGACACATAACAAACATTCACAACACCATTATAACCTATCATATGTTAATTCCACTTCACAAGTGGTAGAATGAAAACCGTAGACTGACCTTGGAATGAAAACCGTAGAAAATAGAATGATTTTTTAAATTACAATTACGAGCACAAGTTAGTGAAGGAAACAATGACAGTCAATGTAAGGAAGATGATCCGAGGTCGGATTTCGAGAAATAACTTGATAATGAGATGAAAAAAGAATTTTATAAAAGGAATGGTTATGATGCGCTAGACACAACATGGTTGCCTGTTTCGTCTCGTCATGTGAAAATGTATCGTTATAGAGAGGCGAGAAAAAGCCTGTTTCGTCTTTGCAGTGGCGGATCTAGCTCGGGGGCGGAGGGCGAGGGCCCACTTTCAGATTGACGAAAATAATTTAAGTTATTATTTATATAGTTTTGAAAATTTATACCCAGATAGAACAGAAAAAAAAATTTAAAATGTTTAAAAATTTGCAAAGGCGAACTAAAAAGTTTGCAAAAAAACTTGCCTTTTCAAATGAGAAAATTTGCCGAAAGTTCAATGCAAATAACGAAGTTGACGCTGACTGAGTTTGCAGCAAAGTTGCCTCAGAAAATGAAGACATCTGCCATACAAATGAAATGTTTGCGAGTGCACAGGAAGAAAGTTTGCCAGGACTTTGCTGCAAATATTTTGTGCAAATTTTCTTTGACAAAATTTCCGAAAATGAGCTGATAAATTTGGTGAAAATATTAAAAAGTTTACAGCAACATTGCAGAAAGTGTTTTCACGATCGCAAGATCATGTTTGCTGCAAATGTATCAGGTAATGTTTGCTGCAAGTTTATAAAGTGAAACATCAAAATTTTTATAATGTGGATCCGTCTTTTCTTAGTGGCAAGCATTAAACATCTTTAGCTACTTGCCAAAGATAAGAAACTTACGAACGATAAACGCACAGACAAAGGATATCGCAATTTATCTACTTACTTAACGATCATATCTCTCACACACATTCACAAAATAACGTCAGGCTGCCTGGGTCAAGAAAAATATCTGATAAGAGACCAGTGAGTTTATTCTGGAATCCTCTGGTGCGTTGGTCTTTCTCGATTCTCACTTCCCGCTTGTTTTGTCGCAGTTGATGTAGCGCAGTGAATTCTGGGTACGATGCGCGTGCACTCGGTAATATCATCACATATTTGCTTTCAGCAAGTTTTTCGGAACAAGTTTTTTACAGAGTTGCAAACTGTTTGCGACGGCAAACTTTCAACGCTATATTTTCAAAAAAGATGCAAGTTAATTGCAGTGGTGAATTTATTTTTACAAATCAGCGAAAATTTGCAGATCATATTGAAAGCTTTTAATAAATAGTAAGAAATTTTGCCTTCGCAAACTTTCAGATTGTTTACTCCACTAAACGAAACAAAAATTTGCCGCAAGTATTCGTGCTATCTGGGTAGTAAGGTCAGGGACGTGCGGAAGGGGGGGGGACACGGGGTCCGGACCCCCCCCCGAAATTTCGACTTTTTAAAAATTTAGCCTAATTTTAGGGGCAATTTTAGCAATTTTAATATAAAATAGCTTCATATTTAGTTTGAACCCCCCCCCGAAATAAATTCCTGGGTACGCTACTGAGTAAGGTCATGATATACTGATCACAGTCTCAATTCAGGCAGCCCCCATCCAGTTTTTACCTTCTAGATCCTCCACTGGTTTCGTGGCTATCCCGGTGTCATCTCGTGTTTCTGAAACAAGACAAATTGTTATCTAGTCTCCTTTCGTCTAATTTACTTTCGTAAACCTCATAATAATAGAAGTAAAATTGGAAGCCATGCGGCTTTGAAATGTAACGAAGTTTACAAGTTAGAATTGATAATCGACAAGAGAGGGCTCTGGAATGCTTTCAAGACATTTAAAACGCGACGAATCCAGACAAGGACCTGTCAAGTCTCGTCTAAGAAAACGAGACGAGACAGACGCTTTGTCTCATCTCGTCTCGGATTTAACGAAACCTATATTGTCTCGCCCATGCTGGATTGGAAGCCTCTCACCAGAGATGAAGTAGATCGTGGGCCGTGGGTCAACAGAACGTGACCCATTGCAACCTACCATCCGCCGTGACCCACCATAACCTACATACCCATTACGACCCACCAGCACACTCTGCTTAGTGCATTGTATATAGCATACTCTGAAGAGTGGCGAATTTGTCTAAATTTTACTTTTAGGATCTCCATTTTCTTCTTCTTCTTCTTTTTGCGTCTTATACAACCCTGCAAACCACTGAATATCTAAACGGCTTTCGTTAAATCCAAGTTGTAGTACTCACAGTTTCATCCATTTGTGTCTATATGATCTTGTTACTAAAGCTTATTATATGATAACGTTAGTAAGTCTTTCTCTTATCTCCCGTAAAGTTGTGATACGATCTACTACATGATACAGAACGAATTATCAATTTAACCAAATTGTTGTATTACAACACATCTGCTTCCGCCTCTGTCAACTCTGATCGATCTCGTTGATCGCAACATATTTGCTTTTTTATACCCCCTTCTTCGTTTACTGAACAGTAACTATTCTGAAATATACTACTGCGCATGCCTCGTAGATAAATATTTCTGATGCCAATAGTTTCCGTTTTGTCCAAGGAATGTTCTTTTTCTTGTTCCCAGCATGACTCTTTTATTACATTATATGAAGAGCATGTAGGTCTAAATACCTCATGTATTACATAGAATGTAGGTTTAACTCTTCCAGCAAAGACGGAACATGTGATCATAGTGTACAGCCCACAGAAGTGATAGCCGGCAATAGTGGTCGAAATCCCTAACGACACAGGGGGTGAGCGGTGTCCTACCCGCTGGTCTAGTGGCTAGCGCGTGCGCCTTCGGTGTATGGTGTTCCGGGTTCGATTCCCGGCGGGAGAACATTTATGATTTTTAACTGTCCTCGATGTTTCTGTGTTCGTGTCTCTTCGTTATAAGTTATTAGAAAAAACAAAGTTAAACGAGTGAAGCAAGTAAAATTAGCAATAAGTAAGTTACTTAAACACGTTCGGTGAGTCAGTAAAAAAAATGGACAAAGCACTGGTTTTTCGCGCCGTCCATGCGAGTTCGAATCTATCTCGGCTTGATTGTTTATCCATTTGAGAGAAAGTATTGTTTCTTTTCGCTACAGGTAGTCACTCTTTTCGTATTTTTCGCCGTCCTTCACAGTTAAAGTAACTGGCTATTCTTATTCTTTCTAAGAATTATGTATCTTCTCTTTGGTTTCATGTCAAACATGCACACGTAATGAAAAGACATTGTTGATAATAATAATAATAATAATAATAATAATAATAATAATAATAATAATAATAATAATAATAATAATAATAATAATATGAGATATTACTAGCTAACTCGTGTGTGTATTTCGACAATATAATTTTATATTATTATGTGGAAATAAGTAAGGCTGTCTAGCGCTCCCCCTTCTAATTTTTTCGATGCGCCTTATGGGTCCACGGTGTACAACGTTGGTCCCATCCCACAATCATCTCCTGTTCTCTCGATATAAGTTATCGACATTTTGCCTAAAGATGGATAATATCAAATATATAACCATTCACAGAATTAACTCTATAACTTGTTTTCTTCATTCATTACCTTTCCTTTATTTTCAGGACTACATCATCACTGAATTTTTCCACTGGAGATTATCTTTCATTTAGCAGCATCCAACTGGAGCTCAGCCCTGTAAATGAAACCCTTTAAAAATGTTAAACGGAGAAAGCGGGAATCGGACCCGGGCCACCAGATTAGAAAAGCTACAGTGGTCTCTCTGTAATCACTCATCTAAAGCGTTACCTCTTTCGGCTCGCCTAAATAAAGGGGGTTTACTGCTCGCTCAAAACAGTAGCTTATTGATAGTCAGATTGATTGGCAAAACACAGGATCGCAAGGCATTATATCACTATATTCACTAAATTATCAACATTACAGATTTTTTTTTTAAATACAAAACTCCTTTCTTTTGAATCAAATACGGCGCGTGTATTATACTCGTAAACAAACTAAAGACAAATCAATTACTGCGTAGTAATCGTGGTTAAGTGGTCAAGGTGCTAGACCAGTAATCTAAACACTGGCGTGGTTAGCTTTTTAAATCTGGGGGAGGGTCGGATGAATCAAAATCAAAATCCTCTTTCCGACGAAAGTTACGTATAAAAAGTAGTATAGTTTCTTTAAATATAGTTGACTAAAGTCTGGGGGCAACGCGAACCCCCGACCCTCCCGCTAACAACGCCCGTGATCTGATTGTAGTCGAATCGAATCGGATTCACGAATGACCAGTGCATTTTTTTTTATTTTAGAATTTTTGGTGGCGATTGATCGGCGATGACACACGTTTTATTTTCTTCTGATATTTGAATACTCGCATGTTTCAATACTTTAACTATCAAATCTTCACGAATAATAATAATAATAATAATAATCTCATAGGAGATTAAAAGTTAGGAGCTTATAATCGCTCAGGTCATAACATTACAACCAGAAATGTAACATTTGGCAAGATTATTTTGGTTTTGTTTAGTGTTGCTCACGAGAAAAGAAATTTCTCTTCTCGTTTCTGAAATAAAACAAAACAACGCTTTGGTTTAAAATTTTGGTAGTTGCAGAGGTATGTCCAGACGCCCTCCCGAAATCCCGACTTATCTTTAAGTTTTGTCTAATTTTGGCAACTTTAAAAATTTTAATTCCATTATTATTATTATTATTATTATTATTATTATTATTATTATTATTATTATTATTATTATTATTATTATTATTATTATTATTACTGAAAATTTAAGACCTCAATATTAGGTCCTATTGCAATGTAAATAAGCGTACTGAAGTTGATAGGAAAAGAAAAGGAAAGGATAAGAGATAGTGATAGGGAAAGAATAAGAGCTATTACCCCATGAGCAATTGTCCGCCGTACATCGTCGGGCCGATCGCTACTATGGCGGTATATAATCGGATTTCGAGCGGGAACGAGGCGGGAGACACCGAGTCGGTTGAGTAATTGCAACCACTGGCGGACCGATGACGGTTTTGTCGGGGTAACCGTCAACGCGGTACTGCGACGGTTGTGGCCTTCGGGCTATACGCTGATCGTGGTGGGGATCCACTCTGCGTTACCCACAATTCTTCTATCTTCGCGTGCTGAACGTCATTTGTTCTGAGCGAAGGATAATCGAGGCGCGTAACAAGTGATAAGTAAAATTAAAATTTTTCTTATGTGTTTATATTACAATTCCCAACTGTTCGTTAAATGAAGAGGAAAAATCATGTGTGTGGCCGCCTACATCACGAAATTCAATAAACAAATTTGTAATATTCCATATAGCGCCAGAACCAACACGGAAAAGATTTACAGTGAAAGTAATGTATTCATGTGGTAAGTTTTGAGAATTTCGAAGTATTATGAGATAAATTATTATTGTAGATTTAGTCAGTGGCGGCCGCTGAAGGGGAGCCAATGTGCCGTGGCACTACCAGAAATAATACAAAAAATAATATAAATAGTATTTGCATCTTACTAAATAACAAACTTTTTAATTTTACGCACAATACTTGACTTGCAATGTCATCATTGCTCAGGAGAAGCTGGTTTGAGTAGCGCTCAGTGATTGAATGCGCTCAGAATTACTCGCACGCTAGCAGTACATAAGCCTATCTCTACTCTGTTCGTGCCAAGTTCTCCCGTGCTCTCCCGACTGTTCTAAAAATGGTTTGTGCGCATGCTCGTTAGTTGGAAAGCAGGAGAAAAGTACGGAGAAATAACTAGCGTTTTGTGAAACGATCGAAGGTGGCTCGAAGCGAGAGATTTGTTTCGTCTTATGTTTTGATGTTCTAGGAAAGGGGGCTTTGGTTTGGAGTTAAGTCGCCTGGAATTCTAACGCGTGACTCCTGATTCACTTGTTAATATTGCAGTGTTTCCAAACTAGTTACTTATTACATATTAGTATCTACTATCTAGATTTGACCCTCCCAAAAATCGATTTGAAAGTTTATTTCGTTATTGTGTTGTCAACCCAAATATGATCCCCCCCTCTGATTGAAACATAAACACATTGTGCGCCTGAGTGTTTGTGGTGTTGAATGCGGTATGTGTATGTAACTTGACAATTATATATTTTTTCGAAGTTTTGATGCTGAGTATTTAAGTGTAGCAGTGGCGGATCCAGAACCGACCTCTGGGGGGGAGTGGTGGCTTGTCATACTGACAGTTAGAGCTACTTTAAAAGCTTCAAACTCTGGGATGGTTTTTTTATATGTATAAAAAAAGAAAGTTTATTCTTCTGGAGGGGGGTGGTTGCCCCGATCGTCCCCCTTGGATCCGCCACTGAAGTGTAGTGCTATTTTATTCTTTCTCTATATTTGTAACTACTTTCCGTGAAACCAGAACAATACATTACGATGAATGAGGCAACTAATTCAGTGAAATATCCGTTTTCATCCCTATCATATAGGGATGGTACCGACACCGAGACGGGCTTTTATATACCGACACGAGACCGAGACGAATTTTATATAACCGAGACCGAGACAGGCCTCTATAAATCGAGACGAGACCGAGACGAGATTTAGGCCAGTCTCGGTCTCGTCTCGAATATTGATAAAAACTAAAACTGTCTTCACTCAAAATTTCTTTCGTCGCAGTGTTAGATAATATGGGAACGGTTGACTGATGTACAGTCCTGTATTTAGGGGGTGCCTATCAGACTCAAGCCTCTCCCGAAATAAATGTGTGATCATTGTTTCGCACTGCACGTACAGCACAAATGTTTCTTACCCGTTTTTCAAACCTCTCCCGAAACAAAATCCACAGCTGATGTAGCCTTCTCTGCCCGTCTGTCTGTCTGTCTGTCTGTCTCTCTCTCTCTCTCTCTCTCTCTATATATATATATATATATATATATATATATCAACAACGTTTGGGAGGTGATTCCTGACGCCAAGTTAAGACAAAAAGTATAGACTAACCTGCGTGCACAAATGCTTACTTTTGGAGTTATAGGCTGCGGAAAACATGAAAAAATGAACTTTAATGGTCCATAGTAACAATACTATGGGATCTACGGTAGTCGGGTCAAGACTTCACTTCGGGACTATTATGTGCCCTCTCCAAAAATACATGTTTCAGAATCCTGCGGTACTCACGCAATAATTTTCATAGAGGGAGTTTGAATAAGGGCATATAATTTGAAGTACTCACCAACTAACTCTGTAAAAACTATTACAGAAGTGCCGCAGGATACTGATACATGGATATTTGGATAGGGCACATACTAGTTCTTAGTTGAAGTCTTGACCCGACTACGGTAGATCCCATAGTATTGGAGCTATGCAGTAGCATAGCTAGAATTTTTTTTCAAGGGGCCCAATGAAGGGGCCAAGAAAATTTTGAGGGGGCATCTTCAATGAATGAAAAACTTGATTCATATATTTTGCTTTTCTTTCTGGCTCTTTGTCGAAACCAAAGAAGATAACTACGTCAATAAGATGCAGGGGTTAAAAGGTAGTTCAGGTGGTGAGATCAATGCATGCATCCCACAGATTTCGGAAAATTAGATGTACTACGAACAGAAACTAGTAGAGCTATTTTACTCGAAACGCAGAGCAGTGGTTCAGTGGTACAGCGTTCACTTCTGGTCCGATCACAGCTCGCGTCAAGTGAACTTTGTGGTGGACAAACACCGCATGCGTGGGTTTTCTTGGGGTTCTCCCGTTTCCTCTCACTTTCTTCATTCCACCATTTCATTCATCTCTCGTCATCACCGTCTCCTTTAGCCTAGTTGGCATATCCGTGGGACGTAAATCTTAAAGATTTCATTTCATTTCGGAACGCAGACTATTGCAACATACGGTATTCTGCAGTTGGTAACTCTGTTGTGGAGAGATGTTTTGGTAGTAGTTTCACTTGTGGCCACGACTCACTTAGCGTTTGTAAACCTATAACGTTATCACTGTGTGGGGGGCACTAGGAGGTCAACATTTTGAACAAGGGGCCTGACCTGTCTGGTCCTCCCTTGGCTCCGCCACTGGAGCTATGGAACATTAAAGTTCATTTTTTTTTTCATGTTTTCGGCAGCCTGTAACTCCGAAAGAAAGCATTTGTGCACCCAGGATGGTTTATACTTTTTGCCTTATCTTGGCGTCAGGAATCACCTCCCAAACGTCGGTGTTGTTTTGAAACACCCCGTGTTTATATATATATATATATATATATATATATATATATATATATATATATATATATATATATATATATATATATATATATATATATATATATATATATACAGGCGAGGATCCAAGGGGGGCTATAGGGGGTTATAGCCCCCTCTTGACGCTCAGGTATACACTGAATAAAAGGCGCTTCAATCCTGCTTTACACTGGGTAAAGTGGCAAACTATGGTTAAGCTCCTCCCTTGATAATATCCTGGATCCGCCACTGTATATAATATAAATAAAATAGAGTTTGTGTGTTTGTCTGTTCGTCTGTCTGTGTAAAGTCTGGGGACCAGACGAGTGGACCGAGAGTTGTCAAATTTTGGTCACGGATATCTTGATTCAAGCCCCAGACCAAGACGATTTTTTTTTTAAATTCAAACCAGAGAGTCTCAGGGGGTCACTTCCAAATTCACCCCATTCGGCTGCGGGCGGGGGTTACCGAGGCATGTATAAATATTAAAAACTGACAGATATTAGTGTCATATCCATATTTTCGTGGTCACTGAGATCAATGGTGACACTTAGAGTAACGATGACTTCAAATTGAGCTTCCATTGTATGTGGGCCGGGGGTCACCGGGGGGAGGATACCGAGACATGTAAAAAAGATCCAAAATGACAGATATTTGTGTCAAATCAATAGTTTTCGCGGTCGCTGAGATCAATAGTGACAAACTTCCATTAGTGATGACATTCAAACTCAGCTACATTGTATGCGACCCGGGGGGCCTCTAACAGCACAATTACATAGCAGGCATATGCCAATCTTGTTTCCTCAGGAACATGAGAATGTGTCCAGTATGTGCCTTATGTACCTCTGAAAGAGAAATCACATGGATGGCAAATGATAGTCACAGTCCATGTCCGTCCCTAGGCACATGCCTGACATGTACCTGGGGAACGTGTCTATGTTCTAGGTATGTTCCCCATGCCGTAAGCATCAATGAACCACAAAACTACTCTGCTAAGATATGTTAAATCGCCTATATGGGTAATGTGTTTACATTAAGGAGAGTCTAAAAAGCACTTTAAACAGGTAAGAAAAATGTACCCCAGAGTGGGCGCGAACCACCAACCTTTGGATTACTAGCCGCGTGCTCTTCCGACTTAGCCACGGAAGTGATGAAGAGAATGTCGCTTGTACAGGGATAAATTGTTGAGGTCTTTTGAATTTGGCTAATCAGAGTATTCCTTTAACCGCGTATATTCCACGATAACCGTTTGGGATCAGGTAAAATCTGCTCACCATGTAATTTTATAACAAAGTGACGAGTGTCTATTTACTTTATTTCATGGTTCTTACATATTCACTTTCAAATGATCGGCGACAGTTGCTATCTAATAAAGTTGATGCGTTTGTTGCTTCTAATACACAATCGCTTAGAAAAAGAAGCAACAAATGCATCAAATGTGGGAGAATAATTTAGAACACCTAAATGGCGCATGCCTAGCTCATCTTGTGCTGTTAGGGTATCTGAAACAGTATGTACCTAAAGGATGTACCAAGAACATGACAGATATATGCCCCAAGTGACGATATAGAAACAAATGACTGTTAAAGTGCGAAACTGAGCGAGGTATATAAATGCTATATTTGTGGTACATAGTTGCAAATATCAATTAGGTGTAACAAGTACCTAAAACTGTAAGTAGCTGAATAGCACATGAATATCATATAGACTATGCCAAGTGTCGGGTACCGAAAAAGTAGCTGGGACCCTAAATGACACATGCCTAGCAAATCTTGTGCTGTTAGGGGCACTTGCGGGGTGGTTACTGATATATGTAAAAATAGTGGAATTATCGATATTGGTGTCGAATTATAGTTTTCGCGGTAGCTGAGATCAATGGTGATACTCCCACAAGCGTTGAGTTCCAAATACAAGCCCCATCGGCTGGGAACCAAGGGGTCTCAAGGTGCGTTTAGCGGGACATGTAAAAATAGTATTCACAGATATTAATGTCGAATTCAGTTTTCGCGGTCGCTGAGGTTAATGGTGAAACTCGGATCGCATTAACTTCCAAATTTATCCCATTCGGCTTTGGGCCGGGGGTCACCGGGATAATACCAAGAAATGTAAAAATAATCCAAAATGACCGATATTAGTATCAAATTCATAGTTTTGGCGGTCGCTAAGATGAATGGTGATACTCCCACAGGCGTTGACTTTCAAATACAGCCCCCTTTCGGCTGGGAACCAGGGGTCTCAGGGGGTGTTTACCAGGATATGTAACAGTAGTAGAAAATGGCCGATATCTTTTTCTTCCGTTGTTCTGTTTGTTTACTTAGATATTTTATCTGACCCGTGCAAAGGATGAGTATTTCAGCTAGTGTATATATAGACCCTAGTGATACTGTACTTCCATAGTACAATTCGCTTTTCCAGATACGAGTTGTTGGCACATTGACATTTTGATCGGCCATATTGGGTTCAATACGTCAACGTCCGCGAAATTTCAAACCAATAGATGTGTAGTGTTCATATATATATCAATCTGCAAAACATTAAGTCAATCTGCCCATGGGAGGTGGATGAGAGATTGCTTGCAAAAGTCGATTGACACGACCTTCGGTCGGGCATATTGGATTTATCCTTTGCTGTCGGCCCGTCATATTTCACCAGTATTCCTTCATGGCCCTCCTCTATCTAAATATATGCGCAGATTCCGGATCCCCGATTTTTGGGAGAGAACCTTTAGTTGTTAGGCCTGGTATACACTTTGGATTAAACTGTGCTTAATTAAAAGTTCTAATTACACCCTAATTACATTTCAGTTGTTTTAGTTTGACCATCGACCGCCTCAAACTCGATCCATAGAATTTTGCTACACTGAAAAAAAAAAAAAAAGAAAAACAAGTCCAGATATAAGGAGAAAACGAGGATAAAATACTTTCTGTTGGGAACACCATGACAAGACGGTGATGTCAATTGTAATACTGGGTGCAACACCCTTATTTCATGTGGCTACGTACGTCAGTAAGTGAGAGCACCAATTGCTCCTGTGAAAACAGCAAGCATCGTTCTCACTTACTGACTATGTCGCCATAGAAATGAGCGTGTTTCACCTAGTATTAAAATTGCACCACTGTCTTGCCATGGTGTTCCCAACAGAAAGCATATTATCCTCGTTTTCTCCTAAAATCTGGACTTGGGGTTTTTCAGTGTATATGCAATTATTCAAAGACTTACAGTTAGTAATACGCATTGTGTTGATTTTTGGGTTGGCTTGTTTTAGTTTAACGTCTTAACGTCCTACAGTTATGCTAAGGGCGATTAAAGGAGACGTGGAGCTACTGATTATAGTGGAACCACTGCGGTCGTTCAACTGTACCCACACCGGGAATCGAACTTGGGACCACGCGAATTGTAGTCAAGCGTGCTGCTTACGGCTCTGCTGTAGTCAAGCGGGCTGTAGTCTGCTTACGTCTCTGCGTGACATCATTGAAATTATATGGTTAATCAGAGCAAAAAGTAAATAAAATAAAATAAATAAAAATAAATAAATTTTAAAACTTTTTTATACTTCACATAAGCTACTGCGAAGAGCAGTACGAAGAGTGAAACTAGATATTTCCAAAAGGAAACAAATTATTGTTTTGTCCTACTTAGATGAGTAACAATAACTCTGTGGGCCCCCAAAGCTGATTTCGTCGCTACCGAGGGGCGACATTTTTCCTAGCGTACAAAGAGATAGATCTGCAGTATTCATAACAATTTATTTAAATTATAGCACTAAATTCTTCAATTTCTTACGTATTATCCTTTCTTTATTTCTCAGAGAAGAAATTTTGTAAACCTGACTGGGTTTGTCGATGCCCTTATGGGTGAGGACCCCGGGACACTGTCCCAGTTACTCCTGCCTAGTTACGGCTCTGGATATATGCATATGTAATGGGTTACGACCTTATGAACTTGTATAAGAAACAGAATGTACTTAAATTGAGACGCGAACTATGCGAAATATCGGACTTTGAATCTAACTTGTTTCGTGATCCAACCCAAGACCACACATAACAAAGGTGAGTGCCTTAGCTCCCACCACAAGGTTCAGGAAGTCCGTGTTATAAAGTGTAAATTAAACACGGAGATGTGAAACGCTAATAAAGCATTTGATCAATTAGAAACAAAATATATTGTAGTAATAATTTACCCTATTTGTTAAGATCATAAATGTTATATTCTGTTTTTAAAATGACAGTCAGAGCAGAATGTATTGGACAATAAATGAGATATTGTAAAATTTCAATTTCGGTTCGATTTACTATTTTCGTGTTGCTGTTGCATTATTTGTTAGAAGGTAGTGATCAATTCTGATTCAAAGGAAGGAAATAAACTACTGTATAGTAGTGGAGTTAATTTAATAGAGTTTAATTATATAGACAGTACTGAGGATATTTGAGACAAAGTCTATTGCTAAAAAGTAGAGATGCAAGGGCTCGGAAAAAAACCGTTTTTTGGGGAAAAAACTCGGTTTTTTCTGCTTCGCATTTTTGCTTGGGAAATTTTGGGCTTTTTTCAAAATTCTGCTTTAAATTGATAAACCAGATTTTGTTTTGCTTCTCTATAACACAAAAAGTCATTTAATTAGTGGTTGATGCCGATAATAATATAAAACCTCGAAAATAAACCATGAATTTCGAAAAGATATTTCACACAGTTTTACTCCGCAATATATTTACATTATGAATTCCAAAGGATTAACCAATGTATATAATAAGATTTTTTTAACCTCTTACATACAAAAGTAAGCAGGGTTGGCAAGAACCATGGTTGTTTTTGAAAATGCCAAAAACCCGTTTTTTGGGGGGGAGTTTAAACAACGTTTTTTTATGTTTAAACCAGGTTTTTTGGGTTTAGATATTTTGCTTTATGTATTTATATTACATATTGACAGAAATAAGTTTGTTTCGCCTTGGTGTTATTATGCAACAACGGGGTTATGCTGGGAGAGGTCACATAAGCTTAAAGAAGTCCGGTCAGTAAATTTCTTAAATTGGGAAACTCCCGTCATAGCCATCGGGAAAATCCCGTCATTACTCTAAATGTAAAACAATAAGGGAAAAATCCTGTTATTGCTTTGCATGTAAAATTTAAAGGTCAAATTCATAAGTACACTAAAACTGAGGTTTTAAATTACAAATTTAGTACGTACATATCATTGAAAGTCCAATCCAAGCTAATGTTGGAAGCTACGTGGGCAATTTCTGTCAATATTGCCAATTGCTACGTAGGCAATATATTGATAGAAATTTTGCCAATTTGTATCAATATATTTAAGCAAACTTGGCTTCTTTATAAAACAACAGGCATTCAGAAATATACAATTTGGTTTCGTTTCTTATGTTCAGGCTTAACATCATTACGTAATACCGAGGTTATCAAGGAGAAGACTTTCGCTTACAATCGAACCGCTACTTTGTTTACGTATGAAAGAAGGGTTGTGGTTCGACCGAGAATTGAACATGGGACACCTTGAATAAAAGGTGAAAAGGAAATAAAACTAATGCAGATGGTTTGATGTTCGGAAACGTCAGCATGAAGTTCACACTATTTGCATTTTTCGTTCTTTTTATTTATTTTTTCGTTTAAACCAGTTGTTTATTTTTAAAAAAAACGGCTGGTGTAAACCAGCCAACCCTAAAAGTAAATACTTCTTTTTAAAAAATACACAAATAGCTAGCAAAATTCTATGTAGTATTTTTCAAAATATTTCATACTCTCTTTTTGGAACAAAATAAAACTAAAATAAAACATAAGAAAAATACTTAGATTTATATGATACACTTAAAGGCTGCACATCTAGAGCTTTTGGTTTTGTATATTCTTGAATTTCTAGAGTTTTATATAACCGCCATCACGGTTTACTCAGTCCTCAAGGTTTCTGAATTTTTAACAAGAGGGATTCAACATATGAAGGGTGTGAGGCAAGAACATGGTAACCCACAATTTTATTATTCGAGCTCCTCCGTGGCAGTTGAGCTCGTTGTCTCGAGCTGTTCACATCGTGAGTAGTGTTGGTCCCATTGGAGTGCCTGATATCGCTACTCATACGTTAGTTGAAAAGACTTGTGCTTCTTCCACAAGTTTTGTGCTTTAGTGTGCTCGGTGAATCTCACCCTGTGTGTACAGTGTTTTGCAGTTTAAATAGCTTGTGGTAGTATGGAATATAAGAAGGACTTACAATTTCAATTAATATTTGACCGAAGATATAGAAATGTCAAACCTAATGCTAGTCAAGTATATCAGTGGTTGGAAAATAAGTTTCCTCGTATCTTCGACAACATTTGTGCGCTCCAGTTACATGCGGAATCATATAGCATATATATTAAGTTTAAAGATTTACAAGCCTGTGAACATTTCGCAGCAATAGCTCCTTCGTCTGTAGAATTCACGCATGTGTCTGGGGAAACAAGCACAGTAAGGATCGTCCCCGCTGATGACCCCATTCGGTTGGTGCGTATATATGACTTTCCTCTTGAATTATCGTTATCATTCTTAGAAGATCATTTCAAAAGTTATGGTAAAGTGCGCAAAGTGGAACCACAACTATGGAGTGCCCCTTTTCCCCCAGGCATAGACAGTGGCGTACGTATTGTTCATATGGAAATACATAAGCATATACCGTCCCGTATCATAGTGCACGGTTGTAAGGTGAGTGTGTCTTATGAAGGGAAGCCTATTTCTTGTTTCAGATGTCAGAGTAATTTTCACACGATTGCCACGTGCCCTTTGAAGAACGCAAAACCAACTACGGCCGCCCCTGAACAGACGTCTCTACACATGACGGAGATTGGCAAAGTGCATCGCTCTTTTCCCTCTTCTGGCTCGCCTTCGCTCTCTGTCACTGCCCCCCGGGCCCCTGATCAGAGTTCCTCAGGCTTGCCTTCATTGACTGATACCAACGAGTTTCCAGTGTTAGTACGAACACCCCAAGTGAATTCATCTCTAACAAATAATGCCCTAGTTATGGAAGATTCTGAAGTGAAACTGCGACCCCCGCCTTTACAGAATACGCCTGTAGATGTCATGGAACTTGACTCGACTCGTCCGTCGGAGCAGGAAGTGTTAACAGTTCCGTCTGGTTCTTCGTCTGAAGTGCAAGACAATAATGTCCCGTCTTCAGCTGAACATACTGTTACTTCTGTGCAAGCCGATTTTTCTTCACAACAAAAAAGAAGGAAAGTTACTCGAACGTCTACACGAAAGAAAGAACAGTGTGCCCTTGATGTTACACGAGGGATAGACCAAGCTGAGCCACGCGAATTACGATCACAACATCGGGCAATATCTGATTCAGAATTGCCCTGAGGCGTCGTGTGTTTACTCTTCGCTATTGACCTTCACACCTGCTTTCCAGGGCTTCGTCCACATTGTATGTTAAGATGTATTTGGCAGTGTTAGTGTTTGTGTTCGTACAGGAAAGTTCACTCGGTTTGTTTTCTATTCGTCTCAAAATGCGTCACTTTACTAGTGTTCATGGGAAAGAATCCCTTTCACCTTTGTAAGTACTTTTTTCTTTTTGTTATAGTTTTCTTTTTGAGTGATTTTCTAATGTTAACAGTAAATTCATTTAAGTTAATATCACTCAATATTCATAGAATCAGTTCCGATCATAATAAGGCCCTTTTAAAACAGTTCATCGAAAGCCGCCGACCAGACGTTTGTTTTCTACAAGAAATAAGTTCTCTGCTTACATCTTTGGATTTTCTTACCAATTATCAAGTTATTATTAACCGCGACCAAGAGACTGGGGTTGCGATTTTGGTGCGAAAGGGTCTGAGTTATGATCGTGTTGTGTTAGCCCCTGAAGGAAGGGCTACGTTGTTATATTCAGAACATTTGTTTTATAGCATTATATGGTCATTCTGGCTTTACACGTGCAAAAGAGAGGAATGAGTTTTATGCAACTACCATTCCTTCTTTACTTCCTCCGGGAATTCCTCATTGTATAATTGCCGGAGATTTCAATGCAATTGTTGATCCCCGAGATTCTCTGACGCCTACCACGCCTTGTCCTACTTTGTCAGAGCTTATTCGTGTCCTAAAGTTAAAAGACGCTTTAGTTGTATCAAACTCTAAGCATGTATTCACCCACTGCACTACTACGACGAAGAGTAGAATCGACCGAGCTTACATTTCAGAGAGTTTATGCACTGCGGTGATACAACAAAATACAATTCCTGTGGCGCTGTCCGATCATGCAGCGATTGAAGTAGCCTTTAAAATGCCTTTCTTGTTACCACCGGCCCGGGGCCCTTCCTATTGGAAGATTAATAATGACATCATGTCGCGCCCGCAGGTTGTAGAGGAATTCTCGCGTCGCTTACCTTATTGGTGCAGCATGCAGCGGTACTACCCCTCTGTTATTTCCTGGTGGAATTTATATTGTAAACCTAAATTACGCAGTTTTTTTCAATGGCAAGGGCGGGTCGCGAGGGAAGACGACCACCATTTACATGAATTTTTATATTAAGCTCTCTGTGACTTTTGGAATGCTCCGCCTTCGCTGGAGAACCTGGCTTGTATTAACGGTATCAAACACCGATTGAAAACTATTTACTCCCACACGTCGATTAGTGCGTATTTGTCTGAAGACTTTTATCATCGGTTTCCGGTGGAGACTATAACTATTTATCATGTTGATTGGATTTTGCGACAACGGCGTTCCACCGCCATTCACTCTCTCATTCTGGGAGATGGCACTACTACTACTAATTGTTCGCAGATTTTACAAGAATTCACGCGCTACTATACAGACTTTGCACGTGCGCGTCCCATAGACTACTCATATGCCCCGGAGTTTTTGTCCACGTTATCTCACCATCTCACGGATGACGAGTGTCAGACATTGATCAATCCCATTAGTGCGGAAGAAATTTTCGCAGTCCTCAGGCGGGCAAAGGGCCGTAGTGCCCCCGGAGAAGACGGATTAAATATCCAGTTTTATAAACAGTATTGGTCTCACCTCAGTCCCTCTCTTACCGCTTTATTCAATGCTTGGTTACGAGGCGAAGCAGTGGGTCGTAATACCGCTATCTTAGTCCTCATTCCGAAATCCCGCGCAGCGCATTATGTTCAGGACTATCGACCTATTTCTTTATTGCCCGTCGATCTTAAGTTGTTCACTAAAGTGCTTACAGCCCGACTTCGACCAATCATCCGTCACTACATTAGTCCTTATCAGGCAGCACTCCATGCTACGCATAACCTTTCCTATACTCTTCGCTCTTTGCGCGATATTTTTGCTTATTTTCATTTTCGGCAGGTGCCTGCGGGCGCATTAGCTGTAGATTTAGAAAAAGCGTACGACAGTTTAGATCACAGTTTTTTTTTGTTGCAGGTGCTGGAAGCCTGGAGGTTTCCTTTAGCCTTCCGCACAGTCATTAACAATTTATATACCACGGCCAATTTCCGTATACAGATTAACGGACACCTGTCCCCTCTTATTCCGCTGAAACGTGGATTAAGGCAAGGATGTTCTTTGTCAACGATACTTTTTGCACTCGCATTAGATCCTTTACTTCGACAGTTGGCCACCCTGCACCCCCCTGGACCCTCCCGTTTCTTGAGTCAAAATATATTCGGGTATGCAGATGACGTCACCATCACCGGCGTGGATCCTGTTCGTATGGCGCGGGTTTTTGCAGTGTTGCAACGTTTTGCACTTTGTTCCGGATTACAGTATAATGTACAGAAAACTAACCTATTACAGTTCAATGGTTTTCATTTACCTGCTAATGAGCCTGGGGTGCCGTGTGTACCCCACGTCACTTCCTTGAAGATCTTAGGTATCCCGTTTACGTCACAACCTACTCCCCTTTTCGAGGAGATTTGGTCCCCGTTGTTGTTACAAATTCGCCAGCTTTTGTTTTCTCAGCGTTTCCGTCGCCTTCATTTAATTCATCGTATTCACTTTATCAATATTTACATTGCACCTAAGCTGTGGTATCGGGCTCGAATTTTCCCCTTACCGGAATTGTTCGCTAAGCGGTTTGACTCCTCATTCCTATGGAATATATGGCGTGGCTTCTATTTTCGTATCCCACGTGCAGGACTCTATCTTCCCCGTTCACAGGGAGGGCTGGGTCTAGTACATCTCAGATTGAAATGTCAAACTCTGTTTATGCTCGATTTCTATGCTGCAGTTGCTATTAACGAATCCTTCACACAGCAATGGATACGATGTTTTTGGCCTAGTTATGAATTACCTGTGAGCCCCCCGTTTATTAACTTTGCTGATTGTTGTCCGGCGTACATTACTTCACTAATACGTTATTGGACATACAGTGGTGTAGTTCTCTGCCCTACGGGATACAATTCTCGCACTTTGTATAACTTCCTTCTCTCGTTGCCTAACGATCAGATTGTTCTCCGAATTCCTCACCGATATCCTCAGACTACGTGGTCACAGGTATGGGCTAATATCTCTGCCCCGGTATTACCTTCATACCTACAGGTTGAATGGTTTCAAGTGGTGCATCAGTTGGTGCCTACGCGCGCTCGTTTATTTGAGCTGAAACGTGTTCCTGACCCACTGTGTTCTCGATGCGCCAAAGAAGATACACTATCCCACCGGTTCGATCAGTGTGTGGGTGCTCCAGCTATCTGGAACTGTCTCACGTCCTTCTTAGGACGAATTTGTCGTCGACCTCCACACCAGTTCACAGTATCCTATGTTTTGTTTCCGGATTTTCGTTATTTTCCACAGACCAAACACCACGCTGTGCTTTTTCTACTGGCGTGTACAATTGTGTATATCCATCGCCATGTACCTTTGCTGGATGCTCGCACCTACTTGGATTTTTTAAAACGCACTCGCCGAAAGCTCTTTTCCCCCGAGTTGGACAGGCAGTATTTTAGTAGGTTTTTAGAAGTGGTGTTGCAGTAATATCCTTCCTTCTCGTAAAAAAAAAAAAAACCGCTACAACTCATTATGTAGGTTTATCCTTTCGTTTTTATTTAATTTTTTTTATTTTTCGCGATTATTGTTATACTTTACAATTTCCTTTTCTTGTATATAAGACATATTGTATTGTATTGTATTATATTGTATTCCTAGGAGTCAGTCTGGTTCTTGTACACTTTTTGTATAAAGACAAGCACATGAACAATAAAACTAGTGGCTAAGCGGTTAGCATACGCGCCTTTGGTGTGGGAGACCCGGGTTCGATTCCCGGCGGGAGCTCATGTGGTTCGGATTCCACGTTAATCAGTAGGTCCACGTCTCATATAGCCTTCCTGCTGAAAGGGACGCGAAACTAAAATCCACTCCACAATTTTATTATTTTAAGAAATTATAGATTTTCTGCTGCACAATCCATTTTGAAAGTCGGAAAGCTGATTTTACATATAAGACTATACATGAATAATTAAACTAAGCGGAATGCGTTGCTGTCTATCTGGTGCTGCATAACTCAGCAATTGAAAATTTGTTAGTTACCATGTTCTTGGCTCATACCCTTCATATCATTATGGAACTCTCCCCACCCCACCACCACCACAAAAAAAAAGACTATGGAATATATTTAAGTTAAGATCAGGGGTGTAGCCAGCAGGTTTGTGTAGGGGGGGCCCGTCGTTTTTGAGGGGGGGCAGCTACAATGTACAAAGCCAAAAAATGTGTTGCTGCTAGTGTTTTTGAGGCCTGAAAGAAAGGAAAATTTTGGTTTCCATCTGGAAGACTAAAAACACTATTTTAGTTTTTTTATTATTATTATTATCCATAAATTATATTCAAGGTAGTTTTTATTATGCTTAATCAAGAACTACTGCCCGGGACCAAACGCTATACATTTGTGCATAACTATAAAGGTAACCAAGAAAGTTCTGTCCCTTTTCGTGGAGGTCTGTGTTTAATTGGACCTCACACTGACCTCCAACATACTACCTGGTTGTGGCAATTCAGATACATCGTGAACTTGCGTAAAGACAGAGGGAACATGGGACATCCACAGAGCGTCATAAGAGCATGTATGCTGAACGAGTTCAAATGGAGGTCAAACGCCGCTGTAGCGGGACAGAAGATATGCCAGGCCTTTGGTGAGGGTGTCGTGACGACGCGGACATTGCAGCGATGGTTTAACAAGTTTAAGGACGATGACGAAACACCCGAAAACACCACGAGCCAGAATACCAACACATGTACAAAGAGGAACTGGGACTACAATTCAGTGTGTGGAGAAACCATTCGGCAGCACATCCATCAACTTGTGAAGCACTACAAGTTGGGTCGATGGGTCTCTCATACTTTGACTCCGGGCCAGAAGGCAACGCGGCAGTCGCCTGTATTTATTTACTGTTTCGGAGCCATTTCTGGACAGGGCGTTGACATGTGATAAAAAGTGTATCCTATACGAAGCTCCACGGCGCCGTCATCATTGGCTATCATCCCATGAACCGATTTCAAAACAGCCGAAACCAGCACTGTACCAGAATAAGGTCCTTCTGTGTGTTTGGTGCATCGTGCATCGGGAACTGCAACCAGCTGGTCAGAGTATCAATGCAACTGTGTAGTGTCAGCAGTTGAGCTGTGCTCAACAAAAACTCAAAACTCTGAAGCCATCACTTCTGAATTGCAATTGGGTCCTCGTTTACGGGACAACGCTAAGTCCCACGTGGCTAGGATGACCCAGGACACCATTTTCCGCCTTGGATGGGAAACAATATTGCAACCACTATATTCCCCGGGTATTGCACCATCCGATTATTACCTGTTCCATTCTTTGGACAATCACCTTAGAGGACGCCAGTTCAAATCCCTAGTAAAAGTCCAAAATGCACCTGATACTTTCTTCGTTTCACGGCCCACCAAGTTCTACCGCGATGGATTGCATGGCCTTCCAGAACGTTTTCAGAAGGTCGTCGATGCTGATGGGGACTATTTTTGATCTTCCAGGTTAGATGACATATCGATGTTCGAAGGTGGTGGGTGAAAAAGCAACAAAACTTTTCTTGGTTACCTTTATATTTAAATTTAAGACCTTGTATACAGAACCTATCTACACAAGATTGATTTTCTTTGAAATTTCACTTAATTTCTTTATGGTTTCCTGACAAAAATATTTATTTATTATTCGTGACTAAAACAAAACATAATTATTTTATTACACTGAGTAGAAATAAAAGAGATCGAATGAAATCCAAATTGAATAAAAGCATTGTTTCTCACCAAATTTTCCATCCTCTATGTCTTTTAAAACACTTGTTAAAGCATATAAAATATACTGTAGTTACAAATCAGTTTAGTACCTTTGTTTTATGGCTGCATTTGTAGTACCTTGTTAAAACGTTTGTCTTCAAACTGTCAAATATAAATCGCAGTAAATTGTGTAATCTGCTGTCTCAAAAAAGTATCCTATTTTTCGATCGGTATAAGGAAGAGATACTACCGGTATACTATTTTTCGATCGGTATGGAAAAACAATATTTCTCCATACTATTTTACCATAAATTATTAATTGTCAATAAACTTTGTTACTTTTAAATGAATGAAGCAAGATAATTTTACCATGATGTTTTAAAAGCTGGTGATTTGGGGGGGCCAGGCCCCGATGGGCCCCCCCTTGGCTACGCCCCTGGTTAAGATAAATACAACTGCACAACAAACATGACCGAGTGGAGCTTTTGCGCTTCTATCGGGAAATCCGGGATTCAACTCAGCATTCGACCATTCTGACAAAGCTTTTCTTCATTCCATCTGTAAAGTAGAAATAGTGCGTGTACTCTGAGTTGGCCGACTTCATTCTTTATTATTTTTAAATCTTATTACTAATTACCAGCACTGACGGTTTTGCGAAGGTTAGGGGGCGGACTTTCGGACTGAAGCCTGTTCTCCAAAATTACGGAATGTCTAAAACAAACGAAATATCTATTAGTCATGCCTTTACTCATAAACTTTGAGCTCCCGTCAAATAATAATTACGAATGTTTAGAAAAACTAAACATTAGTAAGAAAAAAACCTCCCAAAATACTTTTCTAAATCCGACACTGATTCTCAGTATAAAATGATCTTCAAGGTTGTATCCGGAAGATTATTGATAATATATAAACGAAACGAAATATTAGTTCCGCTTGTACTCATAAACTTCAAGCTCCTCCGAAATAAAATTAGGACATTTTAGAAAACGAAACAATCAGAGAAACCTCTCCCAAATTACTTTTCTAAATCCGCTACTGATTATTAGTATAAATTAGTATTCAAGGTTGTATCCGGAAAATTATTGCTAAATCGTTGCACAGCTACAGTATAACAGAAATGTGGAAGTACGCTTTGACGGATATATAGAGAAACGTAACTTTTGCGCTAGAAGCTAGAGTTCTAAGCTCTTAGAAATGAAACATGGATGACAAACTGAAATGATCCCGAGAAGAAAAAAATGTCGATAACTCAAAAGTTAAAATAAATTAAATAGCCTCTAAAATTGCCCTCAAATACTACATTCTTCATGTTAGCTTTAATTCGTAAAACACGTGCTCCATCCATCTTGATGATGAATTTTAGAGCGAAATATGGCATTCAGGTCATAAAATTCTTATCTAACTATCGAATATACTATAAGAAAGCTATTTAGATAGAAAAATCATGAAAATGAAAAAAGCCAAAATTTCCAAAATTCTCGTTTTTTCCCTAAAAAGCCGGCTTCTTATGTGAAAAAAAAACATCGATTCAAAAAAGCCGGCTTTTTTGCATCTCTACTAAAAAGTGAATTATGGGGAACTATTAGGGTTTTAACCCAGAAATGATATACCCACAGATAATTGAACCTGGAACACAAGCATTAGCGCTAGCAAATTAGCTATGAAGAGGTACAGCGTACCATAATTGTCAAGAATGAAGCCAAAAAATAAGATACGGAAACAACAAACTGTGCGATAACAATACTTTCACAATTTTAATTTCACACTATTTATTTTGAGACTTTCGAGACGAGACCGAGATTTGGTCCTCGAGACTGAGATCGAGACAAGCATCTATTGACCGAGACGGCGATTTTGACTCGAGACCGAGACCGCTATTTATCAACCGAGACGAGACCGAGACTATACAAAGTCCCGTCTCGTCTCGTCTCGAGACCATCCATAATAGGCCTATAACGACAAACTAACTGGAAGCAGGAAATTTAGGAAAGCAAATGCCTAATTTAAAATTGTGTGTTAAGCAAGTGATCCGTAATAAGGAAAGATTGCATCAATTCAATATGAACACATAAGTGAAAAACAGTTCGAATTTGTGGTTGTGATGTAGCCAATCCTTTATTTTGTTTTCCTTGTGTTGTTTGGGAAAGGGGGGTCGCAAGCTGGACAAAATCTGCTTTATGTTTATAATAAGTTAACTATATGCACAATTTCATTCTAAATAACTCTCTCTCTATTATATATATATATATATATATATATATATATATATATATATATATATATATATATATATATATATATATATATATATATATATATATATACAGGCCGGTGCGCCCTCCAAAATATCACAATATAAATAAAGGTGCAAGTTTTTAGTAATAAATTCTTACAGTTTTATTGGTAAAGAACACGTGAAAGGTGCAGTGCGCCCTTTACATTAGACGCCCTTCCAAGAGCACATCAAAGATGAACGATTTTATTTACTCTTCTGTATAGCACAGTTCTGTACAATAAATACACACAGTTACTGTTGGCGAAGAAACCGTGAAAGGTACAGTGCGCCCTTTATATAAGGCGCCCTACGAAACATCACATTATAGGTTTTAGTTATCCTGTATACCAGCTTTGTTTAATAAATTCAAATACTGACTGGTAGTACAGAACCTGTGAAGAATACAAGGCGCCCTTTACATAAGATGACCTGCGAAATATCACATTATTTTTTTTAAATTTTATTCTTCTGTATTTCAGTTTTGTATTATAAATTTATAGAGTTGCTATTGGCAGAGAACAGGTAAAGAGTATAATCACTTACAAAAATATTATAAAGTTATATAGCTATAAAACGAAACACTGTGTCGGATAGTCAACGTACGATGCATTTATGTAATACTACACTGACATTAGTCTCTAATTTACGATATTTACGGCATCGAAGCTTTCACAGTCTTAATATGCATCCATATATCCGAGCATATTGATTGTTCCTGTGTGTTTTAAAGCAGTGTTCGGATAATCAGTACCTGTTGTATTTCTGAAATATAGCTGTATTAATTTCCGTAAAATGTGGTCTTCCTGTCACCACGGCACGGTGCGTGCTCAGGTTGTGGATCGAGGAGAAGGCCTCTGGGATATAGAGGTTAGCTGCGAATATACTCACAAGGAAGGGTCACGCAGTGGCTCCGCTGAGATCCGAACGAGACAATTGTGTTTGCATTTGATATGTTATAACTAGACGAATCCCAAAGTTATACGTGCCACCGGGCGGAATGTCGTGAGTTACAACATATTTTGTAATGAAAGAACTACAAAAAATTACCTGGCAGAATAGTTTGAATCGAGTCATTTGTTCGGAAACGGTTGGGTAAGTGGAAACTCAGCCAACACGCATCCCATCATTTTCAAGGACACACTTTTTCGGATAAAAAAGTTTGCCCCAGGGTCCTCGCAGGGTCCCAGACGGGGTCCAACTGAATTTTTTTAAAATGGCAAGGGGGTTAAGTAGCACATCGTTTGAAAGCTGTTGTAAAATGAAAGAAAATGCAGCAAGTCTCGACCTTCGACGACAACCCTGTACAAAATGATGGAGGGTCAAAATGTAAAGAAAAACTTAATTGAAAAATCCATGGTTACCCCTATAAATCGGAGACGATGAGACAAATATGAAGATAGGAAAGGAAGTGTGGCATTATTTTCAATATACAACAATTTAAATTAAAGCGTCTTGCCTAGGGTACCCACAGGGTCCCAGATGGGATTCAACTAAAAAGTTTCAAATGACAAGAGAGGTTAAGAAGCTCATCGTTTGCAATATCTTTTTAAATGAAAGTAGATTGAGCAAGTCTTGACTTTCTACGACAACCCTGCCCAAAATTGCGGCGGGTCAAAGTGTAAACAAACACTTAATTGAAAAACTATAGCCACCTTGAATCCAAGATGCCCGCTTAAAACCTATGTCATTCATAACAGTACAAATCTAAATCTATTTTTCTCTATTACGTATCTAGAAATAATAGGAAGACTAAAGAATAATTGAAGTTCGATTCACTTCAGCTATTATTTCATTCGGTAACAACACATGTTTTGTTCTTAATGCACGTTCGTCACGATTCTCTCGACATTATTTACTTGAATATAACGAATATGCGATGAACACACAACTCTGACTTCCTACTCATACTGCTAAACAAAAGTTGAATACCTTGGGGTACTTTTCTAATTTTGTCATACGTAGTTCATACAGAAAGATCTTGCTGCACCAGTAGGTTGGGAGCTCTATTGTGACGTATTCGTGATGGTTACATTTGTATGTCATTCGTTGATTTGATCGCAATACAAGCAATACCAAATATACAAAAAAAAAATCATTTGCAAGATTGGCGAGTAGTACCAAACATATGTAAGTCATTTCAGTACATCGAGCTGCGTCAAACTTTGTTGGTTTGGTCACAGTATTCCAAGAAATAACATATTTGTATACAAATTCATTTTTCACGTTGGCAGCCATATTGGATTACAGATTATACTCCTTGATATTTTGTGGATATCTACTATTAACCATAAACGTTCGCTTCTCCAACACCAGTGGTGTGAGCTGGATATGCGTTCGATACATAGTGTGGCATTTTGAACTCAAGATGTCGCGTTTTTGAACATTTTCATTATTTTAGTCACTTACTAATCAACAATAATACCAAATTTGTTTTCCTAGCTTCAGCAGTTTGGTATGCTTATCCTTTCGAAATATGTTTTAAGTGGCCATCTTGGATTCAAGGTGACCATATATTTTCAATTAAGTTTTTGTTTACATTTTGACCCACCACAATTTTGGACAGGGTTGTAGTAGAAAGTCGAGACGTGCTCCATCTTCTTTCACTTAACAAGAGCTTTCAAACGATGTCCTACCTCTCTTGTCATTTGAAAATTTTTAGTTGGACCCCACCTGGGACCATGTGGGGCCCTGGGACAAGACGTTCTCAGTTAAATAGTTGTGCTTTGAAAATAATGTCACACTTCCTTTCCTGTTTTCACATTTGTCTCACCGTTTCCGATTTATAGGAGGTGACCATGGACTTTTCAATTAAGTTTTTGTTTACATTTTGACCCTCCACCATTTTGCACAGGGTTGTCGTCGAAGGTCGAGACTTGCTGCATTTTCTTTCATTTTACAACAGCTTTAAAATGATGTGTCACTTACCCCCCCTTGCCATTTGAAAATTTTGAGTTGGACCCCGTCTGGGACCCTGCGAGGACCCTGGGGCAAAGTTTTTTTACCCCAAAAAGTTTGTCGTTGAAAATGATGGGATACGTGTTGGCTGAGTTTCCACTTACCCAACCGTTTCCGAATAAATGACTCGATTCAAACTATTCTGCCAGGTAATTTTTTGTAGTTCTTACATTACAAAATATGTTGTAACTCACGATATTCCGCCCGGTGGCACGTATAACTTTGGGATTCATCTAGATATGACATACCAAATGCAAACACAATTGTCTCGTTCGGATCTCAGCGGAGCCACTGCGTGACCCTTCCTTGTCAGTAAGCAGTCGCGGGGTAATAATCCAGCTTAAGAATTTGGTGTGAGGCTAACAACCTCATCCTGTTATAAAAAAAAAAAAAAAATTGTTCAGATAAGTTCGCAGAATCCTCGGATCAGAACTGATAACTTAGCACGAACTTATCTTACATGAAATATAAGAAGTCTCTATAGGGAGCATGTTAAAATTTGTAAAAAATGAGTTTAAAAATAGAGGTTGGACCTAATGTTATATCAGGAAGTTAGATGAGAAGGAAATGGAAGAGTCAAGTCGGGAAATTTTAACGCGCCTGCCCTATAGAGACTTCTTATATTTCATGTTCCTTATGTTTCTTACAGTTCTTTTACGGGGAACAAATTAAAAATTACCAACTAGAAACAGGGCTTTTCGTTCACAACCGAATACGTAATATCAGCAATTACATAGGTTGAATTTGTTAATGATAGATTTTCTTTTACTTCTCTTAAGAGTCGGTGGTGTAATATTATTGTTTTAAATGCACGTGCCCCAACAGAAAATAAGGATGGCGATTAAAAAATACAGTTTTTACGAAAGAATAGAACGGGTATTTGATCATCTCCTGCAATACCATATGAAAATTCTGTTAGGCGGTTTCAATGCGAAGGTAGGACCAGAGGGTATTTTCAAACCGATTATAGGGAATAAATGTTTGCATAAGTAAGGTTGTGACAACGGCGTTAGACTCGTGAACTGTGCAATATCCAGAAACCTTATCGTGAAGATTACAAAATTCCAACATCTCGACATTTATAAATATACTTGGACTTAAAGGAGATGTTCAATATCTGAAAACGGAGCGGTCTATTTTTTTTTTTTTTTTTTTTTTTTTAATAGAGGAGAGTCAGGTGAGAAGGGAGCCAGATTGAAGTGTCGAATAGATTCTCGGTTTTAGAAGGTTCGGAGTGCACTAGTGTTCAAGGTACTTGGTTGAAATTAGAGATAACATTAAAATTTCAGCAAAAGAAATACTGGAGCACGCAGAAATACGTAGGAACAAACCATGGTTCAACCAGGAATGTACTAAAGTAGCAGAGAAGAGAAAACAGAAGAAACAGAGTTGGCTACAAAATCCGAACGAAATAACTACATAAAATTTCATTGTCACCTGGCAGAAAACTTCTAAAACTTTTAGAACAAAGAAACGCGACTTTTGAAAGCTAAAATTAATTAGCTTGAAGATAATAGTGAAAACAGAAACATTCTGGACATGTATAAATGCATCAACGAAGTTATGAAAGGCTATCAACCTCGTGCTTATATATTAAAGAAGCCTAAAGGAACAGTTCTCACTGATACAGATAGCATCTTAAATAGATGGAAAGATTTCTTTGACGATTTGCTTAACACATAGCCAAAAACTAATGCACGTGGAGAAAGTGAAATGCATGCAGCATATTCGTATATTCCAGAACCTAACCAGACAGAAATAGAAATCTCTATTTAAAAAAATTAAACACACATCTCCGGGTGTAGACGAAATTCTGGTTGACTTAATTTTAGCTGGAGGGGAAAAATTGTAGAGCAAGATACACAAACTCATTCTCATTATCTGGAACAAGAAGGAATTACCACAAGAGTGAAGAGAATCAATCATTGTTCCAGTTCAGAAGAAAAGCAACAAAACAGATTTAATAATTATCGAGGCATTTCTCTTCTGTCAACATCCAATAAATCCTCTTAAACATTGTATTAGCAAGATTGACTCCATACGCAGATGAAATTATTGGAGATTATCAGAACGGATTTAGGTAAAATCCATCAACTATCGACCAGATATTTACCATTCGACTAATACTTGAAAAGAAATGAGAGAATACAACATCCTGGAATCAATTATTGACTTTCGACTCTGGCAGGAGGGAAGCATTGTATATACAACATGCTTACAGAGTTTGCAATACCGAAAAAGGTAGTTTAATTAAGATATGTTTAAATGAATCTCAAAATAAGGTTCGAGTAGAGAAATTCTTGTTTACGAGATTTCACGTTGAGAATGACCTGAAACAAGGAGATACGTTGTCGTCATTATTATTTAACTTGATTCTGGAGAACACGATAAGGAAAATCAAAGACAGCAATCAGGTCCTAGAGCTGAATTGTATTTGCCAGGTTATGGCGTATGCTGATGATGTAAATTTAATAGGTAATGATAGAATAATAGAAAGGAATGCAGAAATCTTAATTAACGCTTGCAGGGATATAGTCTTAAAAGTAAATGCAGAGAAAACTAAATAAATGGAAGTTTGTCGGGATCGTAATACTCCATTTTATGGATGCGTTAAAATACCAAATAATATTTTCTTTCGACAGTGGATACTTTCAAATATCTAGGATCATTATTCACAGACCAAAACCATAATCACTAAAAAAATTTATGTCAACTGAAAGCAAGGATTTCGTGCTATTATTCAGTTAAAAATCTTTTGTTGTCGCTAATTCTGGTGAGGAATTTGTAGCTCAAAATATAAAACGATAATCATGCCTGTTGTGCTGTATGGTTGCGAAACATGGTCACTGACTCTGAGGGAAAATCGCAGACTGAAAGTATTTGAAAAAAAAAAAAAAGATTCTTAAACCAATATTCGAACTCCAAAATGAACGGGAATGGGGAAAGGTGGAAATTTCATAACGAGCAACTGCATAATTTTATACCGTTTATCAACCATTGTTAGGGTCATCAAGTCTAGGAAGCTCAAATGGTCAGGTTATGTAGGCAGAATGGAAGAAATTAGAAACGCTTTTGAAGTTGTAACTGGATATCCAAATAGGAAAATGACCGTTAGGAAGACCGAGGCGCAGATGGGAGGACAATGTTTAGATGGTTCTCGCAGAGATTGAAATATAAAATAGAAACTGGATTCAGTTTTCTAAGGACAGAAATCAATGGAGAGCTTTTGTAAACGCGGCAATGAGCCTCCTGCGTCCATAGGCGTGCTATATTAAGTTGTTGATAAATTTAGCTTCTTTTTATTTGACAGAAATGTTATTACAGGAACTAAAAAGTTTTTTCTGTAGTAAAGAGGATTTCGATTCGAGAGGATTTACGTTAATACTAAAACAAATTTGGTGGTGATTTTGATGTAAAACGGCACCCATACTTTCTTTCAAAGTCTCTCTCTCTCTATCTATCTATCTATCTATCTATCTATCTATCTATCTATCTATCTATCTATCTATCTATCTATCTATCTATCTATCTATCTATCTATCTATCTATCTATATCTATCTATCTATCTATCTATCTATATATATATATATATATATATATATATATATATATATATATATATATATTCCCGTTTGTATGGGCGCCCTTCTAGTAGACTTGTCCACCGCCCTCATTAGTATCCCAGCACGGCCCTGTATATATATATATATATATATATATATATATATATATATATATATATATATGTGTGTGTGTGTGTGTGTGTGTGTGTGTGTGACTGGAATAAAATAATGTTATTTGTGCTTTTGCATGTACTTTTTTTTTTTTTTTTTTTTTTTAGGGATATGCGCTTATTTCTTGTGTACATTTTGGCATTACCATATCATATACTCACGAGCCGCCACTGGATTTAGTGCTTGGTAGTATTGCACTTGTCTCGTATTTACGTAATTTTATAATACATTTTCCTTGTTTTAGCTGGTAAATTTCATTAATAAAGTAAAAATTAACAATATGTTGCTAGAAAATCTGCATGTAATGACGGTGTGCATGACTTAGGTCGTAATTTTACTGATGAACAATTTCATCAGGAATTATAGTGTAGCGGGTACTCAAGTTCGGCAAAGTTCTTGATGACTGGTTCCCCTTCCCATTGAGCTATAATAAAGACAGAAAACGTCTGCAGGGCTCTAAGCCGCCTTTACGCGCTGTCACTCATTTGGCAATACTATATGAATTGAATATTGGACTTTGGTACAGAAAAGAACCAATCCTGCTGCTAACCTAACCCATATGGGAGGGACACCAGTGATCTAGAACCTTCCCCTAAGTTCGATTTCCGGTATCATCTATTAGGTCACGTGGGTTAATTTACGTCTTGACACGTTGCGATCAACAAAAATTTGGAAAAATTACCAGGCACATATAGTGAATTTGAGTATTGAAGTCTGTAATAGACGGAAATTATGGGTTAACTTTACAACGCCCGCTCCAGCTGGTATGCTTACGAAGAAGCGAGGGCTTAACTTCCACAGATGGCGGCGCCAGATTGGACGTGCAAAGTTCCAGATTACTGGTCCCCCTTTCTGTACCAGAGTTTATTAAGTCACATAATATTGCATAATATTGCGTTAGCGAGTGAAGGCGGATTAGAGTCCCGCAGGGCACGTTGTTTTGTACTTGTATTTCGGGGTCATCATCTGCGGATGTTAACCCCAAAACGAGGAATTACACTCTGTTAATTTTATGAAAATGGGTCAAAAATGTCCTTACCTTCATCTAACCCGTTCCTATCCCTACTTTACTCTATTCTACTACACCATTTTAATGCAGTCTTACTTATCGACGCACAGCTGGAGGGAGTGTTGTAAAGTTTACCAGAAACTTTCTTTTTACCCTGTACTGGTAATAAATAGCAGGAATCTGTTCACTTATTGCGGAAGATGACGGTATAATGAAGCTCGTGTATTGTAAAAATGGCGAATATGTGTGCTGGCTGTGACAGTATTTACTTTTTGTACTTTATACGCAAATAAGGAGGAAGAGTTACTTTAATTGCGTGAAACCAAGGAGTAAGAAATCGAAGAACACGATGTCCCAAGTGTAGAAAGAAAGTGACAATAAAGAAAATAGGGGGAACTTATAAATTTAAGTTCAATGGTAGGCGGAACGGTGGGAAGTGTTATTGGGAGAAGGCAGCAACAAACGAGACATCTTTTGATAAATCACATGTGTCTGTAGAGAAGATATTAGGAAGGTTCTAGAACACTGGTCCCCTTATATAGGTTAGTTCGTTTCTGTATCAAAGTTTAATATTAAACTCATATAGTATTGCCGAGGGAGCGTCAGCGAGTGAAGGCGGGTTAGAGCCCCGCAGGGCACGTTGTTTTCTGTCTTTATTACAGCTAAATGGGAAGGGGCACCTGTGCTCTAGAACCTTGCAGAAGATATTGCATTTTGTGGATTGTATTACTGCCAGGGTTGGCAAAAACCATGTTTTTTATTGAAAAACCAAAAAAACAGGGTTTTTGGTTTAAACCAGTTTTTTTTTTGTTTGTTTGTTTTAATAATTTACTCTATGTATTTATATTAGATATCGACAGAAATTAGCTTGTTTTGCCTTGGCGCTATTATGCAACAAGGTTATGCTGGAAGGGGTCACATAAGCTTAAAGCAGAATCCAAACCGCTTCTCGGCTTCATCCAGGGGGGCACGGTGGCTCAGTGGTAGAGCGTTCACCTCTGGTGCTTGGGGTCCCGGGTTCGATCCCAGCCCCCGCCAAGTGAACTTTGTGGTGGACAAACACCGTGCTCGTGGGTTTTCTCGGGGTACTCCCGTTTCCTCCCACTTTCTTCATTCCACCATTTCACTCATCTCTCATTATCACCGACTCCTTTAGCCTAACCGGCATAACCGTGGGACGTAAAACTCAAAGATTTCATTTCATTTCGGCTTCATCCAAGAAAAATTGTCCATTTCGACACGAAACCGGGACTAATTGGTCACAAATGCGATTGCCGACTCACTCACGAAGGACTCCTGATAAAAATACGTACGTTGTACTGGTCTTTACATAAACCTAGTTAATATAATTGTCAAGAGTCATTTCAGAAGGACAAAAATATAAACAGTTATACAAGTAAAAACATTATACAATTATATATAAATCGGGCAGCTTCCGCCTTAGCCATTGGGAAAATCCTGTTATTACTTTAAATGTATTTGTATATAAAATTGTAAGGTCAGCGTATCATAATCACTACGCTAAAACTGAGGTATTAAATTACAAATTTGGTATGTAGATATCATTCAATAAAATTAAAACAAAGTCAAATCCAAGCTGATGTTGGAAGCTGCGTAGGCAGTTGATAAATTTTGTCAATTTCTATCAATATATGTAAGCAACCTTGGCTTCTTTATAAAACAACAGGCATTCAGGCAAGTAGAAATATATAATTTGGTTTCGTTTTGTATGGTTAGGCTTAACATCCTTATGAAATACCAAGGTTATCACGGAGAAGACTTTTGCTTAAAGGAACACCTTGAATCGCTACTTGGTTTACACTTGAAAGATGGATTGTGGTTCGACCGAGAATTGAACACGGAATCCCTTGATTAAAAGGTGAAAAGTACATAAACGTAATGCAGATGGTTTCATATGTGGAGACATCACCATGAAGTTCACACGATTTAAAGCATTTTTCGTTCTATTTTTGTTTGGTTTAAACCAGTTAAAAAAAAAAACAGCTGGTTTAAACCAGCCAACCCTGATTACCGCCTTCGGCGGTTTATTCTGCTTCTGATTAGTACCTTGGTGATGTCACTGTCGCGTGATTGTTGGAATGGAATACTCCAAAAGTGGACCCAGTGGGTGCGCCATTTTCAATGAATGTAAACCTCGTGTAGATTGATTACAGGGTGCATAATAATTGTGCAACCTTAAAGTTATTAGTACGTACGAAATGTTGATTCTCACTAGTAGTAACTGAATAGTACCAATAACCTAGTAAAGTAGTTGTAGTGCTAAGTTTGGCGTACTGTGCATGAAATTCTGTGGCGATTCAAAACGGCAAAAATGCCGATCACGTTAAGCTGAAGACCCATGCGTGGTGCATATTAAGAATGCGAGGGTCACTTTTTTAAAGGTAAAATCTGTTAATTGAAAAAAAAAGCGTGATAGTTAAATTTAGGTCAGCGTACTTACATTCTTGAACTTTTCATTTCTCTTACCATGATATGCTTCTGCGTTACAAATTGTTTCTGGAGGGGCGGAGGAAGAGGGATGTATTGCATCCAGCAACCAATTTACGCGAGGCTTACATTTAGTGTAAACGGCGCACCCACTGGGTCAGCCCTTGGAATACTCCATTCTATTAGTCCCATGACAACGACATCTCATATTCCCTAATGGAAACAACCGCCGAAGGCGGTACCGGTACTAAATCTCATGCAAAACTGCAGGAGATATGAGTTCAAGTGAGGAAAGCGTATTATATGATTGTTATTTGGGAGTGGAATAAAAGTAAGTAATATGTTAGGTAGAAGCGGACATAAGGGAAAAGAGAGAAAACAACGTGTCGTACGGGGCTCCGAACCCGCTTTCGCTCGTTCCGCAATAGTGTGTCTGAATTAAATATTGATTTTTTCAATGTTATGAGCACCATTGAGGAACACTTGTTAAGTTTGTAAGATTATGCTCCAGCACCAGTAAACTGTGAATAGTCGTTGCAAACGCCAAACCTAGCCTAAGACAAATTGGACCACACAACTAAGCATTAGCCTTTCATTCAACACCAAATGTGCTCTTAATGCCGTAGACAATATTTCTCGATGGGAAACTGCATTATTGACCCTACAACCACCTACACGTAGTTTACGTACGTTACAAACGGCGTACTCAGTGGGTCAACTTTTGGAGTATTCCATTCCATCAATCCCGCGACGGAACGAGAGCGACATTGCAAATAAGCTTACTAATACCTTAATAACTACGAATGGGGGTTCTTAGGACCGTATGTAAAATAAAGTGAAGTAAACCATAATTCACTTACCTTGTGTCATGAGTTTGCAACCTTAACGTCCCTGAGAGAAATTGATGTTCCAGAATGCTACTTTTATTAATGTATTTATGGGGAAATATTGATCGCAGAGCTAAGAGCTTTCAATATATATTATCAAAATGTTCGTAGCATTAAAAACAAATTACTTGAGTGCTCATTGAACCTAGGTGAGATAAGGGAACTGGATTGTTTCGCAGTGACCGAATCGTGGCTGAATGAATCAGTGAACGACAGTGAAATTAGCTTTTCTAATAATTTCACTATTTATCGTAAAGACCGCATAACTCGTGGAGGTGGAGTGATGATTTGTGTAAATAATAAGTGGAAGAGCAAGAAAAGACTGGATCTCGAACGGGATTGTGAACTTATATGGGTGGAAGTATTTATTCCAAAGCGTCGTTCTGTGTTTATTGGATGCTTCTATAGGCCGCACAAGAACACCCCCCAGCACATCTTAGAAGCTTGCCATGACTCACTGTTACATGCGTTGTCACACGGTGACGTCATCCTATTGGGTGATTTCAACCTTTCCATCACGTGGCAGGACAGCAAGCATGGAGTCGCTAAAGATGGAAACGACAGTTATTTCATGGACAATTTTATTCATGGACTTGGTCTAGGTCAACATAATATGCATAATACCCGCAATAATAGCAATCTTGACTACATTCTTTCTAACTTAGAACCTCGTTGTGTTGTCCCATGCAGAAATCTTTTTCCCTCGGATCACGATTCCTTGGATGTTTCTTTCGATTTCCTCCCCTCCACTACTACAAACCAGGCCCTCAAAAGTAGGTCACAACTTCTATGGAAGAAAGCCCCCTGGGGTGACATCTGCCGGGCTATTGAACTGTTTCCTTGGTGTTTGTTAGAGGTAGGAACTGTTGACGACGCTGTGGACTTATTTACATCCGTTGTCCACTCAGCCATAAAGGACTTTGTGCCGGTGAAAGCATCAAAATCGAACAGGTTTCCGGTCTGGTACGACAATGAACTTCGTGACCTTCTTAAAAACAAAAAGCTTGCCTGGACTCTATGGAAATCACATCCGAGTGACTACACATATAAAAACTTTGCTAGAATTAGAAGTCTTGCCAAGAAGGTACAGCGACGTAAATATTTTGAATACATGGACTCAATTGGTGATTTTACTGTTAGTAACCCTAAAGTCTTTTGGTCTGTAATTAAATCTAGAACAAAATCTCCGGGCATACCGGCAACAATTCAAGATGAAAATACTGAAGCGAGTGATGATCAAAGACCAGACCTCTTCAATAACTACTTCTGCAAAACATTTACTCCCCTTTCCTCTACAACCCATCTCCCCCCTCTCCACCCCATCTGTTCGGACACCTTATCCATTCTCTCTACCACCCCGGGCGAAGTTCTGGCTCTCTTGCTATCGTTATCTCCACATAGATCACTTGGACCTGATAAAATTAGTCCTCTCTTTCTCAACAAAACTGGTTCAGTTATTGCGGTTCCTCTATCTATCTTATTCAATAGATGCTTCAAGGAAGAGTATTATCCCACCAGTTGGAAACTGGCTCACGTGACCCCAATATATAAATCAGGACTTAAAGATCATGTATCCTCCTATAGGCCAATATCTCTTCTTTCTGTAATATCAATTATCTGCGAAAAAATAATTAAAGACAGGCTACTTAAATTCACCTCACCTTACATCCATAGTTCTCAGCACGGGTTTCTACCGAAAAGCTCAAGTCTCTCAAACTTAAGTACTCTTCTTTCCTGTGCAGTCAAATGTATGAATAACAATACTCAATTAGATGTTATCTACTTTGATCTCTCGAAGGCCTTTGATTCTGTCAGTCACATTCATCTTCTTCATAAACTCTCCAATAGATTTAATGTACATGGCAAATTTCTCTCTCTAATCACAAGCTACTTGAAGGACCGTAAACAGAGAGTTGTTCTTTCAGGGGCGACTTCTAACCCCCAACCCGTGATCTCACGGGTGCCTCAGGGGAGTGTACTTGGGCCTCTACTGTTTGTCCTGTATATGGATGATCTCTACACGCACTTATCAGCTCAACCTAGTGGCCTTCTGCTTTTTGCTGACGATTGTTAGTTATACAGAGAAATATCGTGTCTCCATGACACAATTGCTCTACAGGAAGACATAAATTACCTTACAGGCTGGTGTGAAATGTGGCACTTGAAACTCAACAGTAAGAAATGTGACAGTATTACTATTACTTTGAAAAAGTCTCCTGTTCCCTCCACATACCATATCAACGATTCCCCTATCACACATTCTGCTAGTCATAACGATCTTGGTGTCATCTTTGATTCAAAACTCACCTTCTCTGACCACATCTCCTCAATACTAAAGAATTCAATGCCCATGTTGGGACTTCTTTATCGATTCACCGAACTACGCACTGTTTCTTCATTAGCAACTTTTTATAAGACTTTAATAGCGCCCAAGATCGAATACTGCTCTCCCATATGGGCCATGGCAGCACCTACACATCTCTCCAGACTTGATTCTGTTCTCAATTTCTTCATTGCTATAGTCCGATTTCGTGTTCCTGCACTTCGAATATTATCTAAGAAGGAGCTCTTGCGACATCTTAATATTCAGACTCCTGAAGTACGCAGAAATATCTCTGACCTGAAATATCTACATAAAATAGTTAATGGAACCTTAAGATCGGAAATATTACTTCAGGAACTATCCTTACGTGTCCCTTCCCGCATCACTCGGAATACCCACCTATTCCATCTTGCCCGTCCTAGGTTGGCTGTTATACAGAGGTCTCTTTTTTATAGAATACCAAACAGTTATAATCAAGTAACAACTGATGTGGACATTTTTTCGAGCTACCCAGTGTTTGAAAGAGCAATTAAACGAGCTTTGACGGAATAGTTTTACTTTTACACTCTTTTTTTTCTATGTTGTTGTTATTGTCTTGTTTTTTTTTCTTTCTTTTGTTAGCATGTCCCTGTGTAAAATGGCAAAGTTATGCTGTATCTGGGAAATTGTTCAATAAATAAATAAATAAATAAGATCTTTACTTTTTCTATTACTTATGAAATGCTGTTTTAAAATGTAGTACACCGTTCTTCCGTATACTTTTACAAATTCATGCTGTACTAAAATAAGACTGTACCAAATTAGTAACACCTTCGGCGGTTATTTTTCCATTAGAGAGTACGTTGTGGGAAAAGCATAGAATATTCCAATAGTTGACAAAGTAAATACGCCTTTACAATGAACATAAACCTCCTGGGTTGGTTACAGGGTTCTGACAACGCGGAATACAAAATGTTTTGTTGCCATACGTTGGCGCGAGCTGGGATCGAGCCAGAGACACCACGTACCAGAGGTGAACAATCTACCACAGACCAACGCGGCCCTACTTATGTATAGAGAAACAAATAAAAATACATACCAGTGGCTGTGAACACACCACAAGAAATATTACAGAAAAGGATATGCACCTCTTCTGACGGTTACAGAGCTGCAACTTCATAGGGAGAAACTTGCAGAGTAGAGAAATGGAGCAACTGAGAACACTGATTTTATCTACCAGTTGCTCTGCGGAATGTGATGTGTACGTCCTTCGAAGTCAGGTCAGGAATAATAGCGACTAAGCCAAAATAGAACCATTGTTTCTAAGTGGTACTTTTAAGTACTGTCAGTAAATAAAGGGTTAAAACATTGTGTTGTTTCTAGCTTTTATGAAGTTAAATTTAGTAGTAATTCATTTCTATTTGTTCACGTCATATATCTGTTTAGGAAGCACTCAAACAAACACCGGGGGCGCGGTGGCTCAGTGGAAGAGCGTTCACCTCTGGCGCTTGGGGTTCCGGGTTCGATCCCAGCCCCCGCCAAGTGAACTTTGTGGTGGACAAACACCGTGCTCGTGGGTTTTCTCGGGGTTCTCCCGTTTCCTCCCACTTTCTTCATTCCACCATTTCACTCATCTCTCATTATCACCGTCTCCTTTAGCCTAACCGGCATGGAACGTAAAACTTAAAGATTTCATTTCATTTTTTTTTTCAAACAAACACCAGTGAATTGCAGGAAAGTGAATGTATTGAAGCTAAGGAAACTTCCCCACATAGTTCGTATTCAAGCAGCGTGTGTAGTATCAGCAAGAAATCAGATTCCATAATTGTAGAAGAAAGTAGCAAGGACATTCAAAATGAAGGTACAGGTTAGTTTAATGCCTGAATTAATTCCTTCTATTTGTTTAATACTATATTAGTTGCACAGACTTTGTTTTTCGTTATAATTACTTGCTAATTTATTTGACAATAATTTGAATTGCCATTTCGATCTACTAGACATCCTAATTTCTCCTTAGTGGAGTGAGTTCACATTCACCTTATGTAATACACATGACTTTTAGCATCTGCTTCTGGCAGTATGTAAATTCTCGCCAATCTGAGAGTTCCGAGTTTAATCTTCAGTAGTAGTACCCGTGGTTCGGATTTCAAGTTAAAGATTTCTTGGCAGGCTGTACCTATTTATAAGGCAGGAAATGAGTTTTAAGTTCATTGCAAGGCGTAATTTCAGAATGTTCAAGTGTTAATAAAATTTTCCTCTCCTTTCAGCTGTGCTGAAGAGAGTTCTTGAGGTACTGGAGGGGCTAAAAATACAATTACAAACAAATACGAATCTGCTAACTGATATTCTCACGTTATTGGAGAAAAATGTGAATAGCGAAGATGTTCTACATTCAACTGCCCTCAAGTTACCAGTGACAACGCAAGAAGAGTTGAAAGAGCTAGATACAGCTTGTAGTGAAGACAACTACAAGAAACATGTGGTATGCTACTTGCTTATATTACTGTTCCACATAATCAGTCTTGTTAATGTTGTAGTACTTAGGCTTGAGCTGAAAAGGGACGCTTAACTCCCAGTAAATTGTTTCTACGGCAAGGAAATATAAGCACAAAACAGTGATAAAATTTAATAATTTATCAACAAAAGTATATGAACATTTCATTGATGACATGAATTTGTAGAAACAAATTCTCATTGAGAGAAAAGATTTATCTGAACATACCGGTAGCAATCAAATTTTTTAACACTTATTTGTAGTACAGTTTCGACAACTTTGACGTTGTCTTCATCCGACTTGTTTTCTCGTACATTCGTATTTGATAAAGACAAAGATAAATTGTTAGAACAAACACAAATAGATATAGGATAATGTGTATAGCTTTACTTGCTTTAAACTGTCTTGAAATTATTCGTTTGTAAGTTTTGAAAGTAATTCAGATTAGTTTCATGGGATAATGTGAAGGGGAATTCTCATTTAGCACATCCTTATAAACGTAGATGGAATCGCTTTGAAACAGCTTTGAATAGCTTGGTCACTTTAGTTAGGCCAGAGACAGCACGTAAGTTGTCCCCTTTAAGTATTAATATTTGGGATCCTGTGGCTTGAATTGCATTGGTAAGATCTGTTCGATCTTTAAAAGCGCTAGAATAAAATGAAAACGTTTCAAGGCTACTAATGAGACAAGGAAAACATTCAAACAATTGCTCATGGGAATTCCTTTTCAGGATTGTTTCAAATCTTTAAAAAGTGGCCTAATGTGTCTCTAGACAAATTGTTGTACTATATTTTTTAAGTAATTTCTTATAATTTCGAATAGGGCAATTATTCAAATTATGATGTTAAGTCGTGGGCCGTGTGTATCTATTCAGGGTTTTTTTTTTTTTCATCTATTAAATATTATTTCTTTGACTCAATTTCTGGTGAGCATTTATTTCATTAATCATGAAATAGTCTGCTCGGTTGCATAACTGAGGAAGGTAATTTTATTATAGATTCCTTTTCCGGGTTATTTATTATTGTACGTTCAAACTCTAGTATACAGGTATGGGAACCCATATTATCATCAGCAAGTTTGCATGATTCATTATGATGTGTGCTGCTTGATGATTCTCATTAGTCATTTTGTAATACTCCGTTTTAATTCTAGGTTCAGTTCCTAAGACGTATCGGAGGCACTAATCTTCATCATTCAATATGGAAGTTAATGTCTACTATTATGACCAACAATGTAGCACTTAATACAAACATGACGGGAACAAATGGAAAATTTGCCTTTCGCAAATCCAATGTGTTTTCCGTAATCAAAGGTATTGTCCTTAAGTAGTTCAGCCACTCTTTTCATATTTATTGTCACATTGTGCTGAAAAATACAAAGAAAGCTTGGTTTTTGGTAATGAGTACTTTATACTATTTACTGACGTTGTAGGATGCATGGTAATACCTACTTTACATTATACTCACTTAAGCACCCAAATGTAGAAAAATTTGACACTACGTTTCAATGACCGTTTGTTTTCTTCATGCATGTATATATATATATATATTTAAAGGAGCTGCATGTCTCCTTGTAGAGCTACATATTTGAGCAGTTCCACTGTAGAAATATGTACAAATGTTCCTTAAATCGCCGCTTTATGAATTATTTAATGGAAGCCACCCCTTCCTCTTATAAGATTTTTTCCTTTCTTTCTTCAAGAACATGTGAACAATCTGTCCCCGTGATTGTGTTATTTTTGTACATAGTTTTTCACCTGTATTGAATAAAGCGCTTACTAAACCATGATACAATTATCCTGTTTTAACAAGCAGCACCCGTGTTGGTATTTGGAGTAGAAAGTATTATAGTTTTTTTTTTTTTTTTTTTTCACTGATCTAAATCGTAATCTGGCTGATCCAGGATTACATCAGGAACTATGAGAAATCTTTATTCTGGTTGCAGGTTTAAATTGGATTCAAAAGAACAATATGTGGGAATTAATCATTAAAACCTATCAGCTGGTTCAAAATAAACAGCAGTGTGCGGAATAAATCTGAAATAAGTTTTATAAGTGACATTTTAATTAGATTGCAGGGAGATTCTTATCTCATGATTCAGTAACTGATTAGTTGAAATCAATACAGGTGAATAACGCTATGTAAAATAATATATACTTTTATTTTGTTTTAACATGGGGATGGATCAGTCATGTGTTGTTGAAAAAGAAAACAGGAAGGAGTGTTAGAAGAGGAAGGAGTGTTTTTTGTTAAATAACTCGTATAGGCGGAGTTTCAAGGAGCTTTCAAATTTATATTTACGGTGGAAGAAACTGTCAAATATGTAGTTCCAAAAGCAGCGTAATTATTTTTTTTATCTTTTAAAGTGAGATGACAACGGTTCATTGAAACGTAGCGTCATTTATAAGAAGTTCAGTATACCAAAACTCCTTTCTTGTATCCTCGTCGCCATAAGTGCCTTTACATCGCAGTGACGGGTATGTGACCGCGCAGTACTCCAAGGAAGGGATGGTTGTATAAGAATGTTTGATTAATTTTGAAGAGTTTTTATTTTGACTAGGGAATTAACATAGGTATAGGGAGTAAAGACACAGATTTGAAGCATCAGTGCACGAAAAGATTCGTATTCTCAGTTTTTCTATTTATTGTTTTATATGTTAAGTTAAACACCACAATATGTATCACTGATATCGCAGATCGTATTATTTTGTAAAATCGTGTCTGTAACCTATTGTCAAAACATTCATCTCAAGACATGATGTAGAGAAAAGAGAAAGAGATAAGACATCTGTAATATATGTATAATTACTCAATAAGTAATTATAAGTAAATTAGACTCAATAAGTAATTGTAGAAATTTGTTAAAGGACACGTAAGAGAGCGAAAAGGAGGTCTAGAAGTCTGAACTTTTTAGAAACGTCCTAGATAGGTGAAAATATAGTTAAAAATTTCAAAAGGTATCATGTAATTTATCTTTCTTTTCTTATATCCTAGTATACTTTTTTCTTTCACATCCAAACATCTCTATTCAGAATTACGAGATGTTTGTGAAGAGAGGTGAAGAGAGAAACATTTCCATCTCAAGGATTATATCAGAAAAAAATCTTTTGACTTAGGCGAGATTCGAACTCGTAACCCTTGAATCCATAAGTCTGCGCTCTACCGATTGAGCTAACAATTGCTGTTGCAAGAGTCTGATTTCTACAACTACCGGTTGCTGAATGGTGTGTATTAACGAAATTGGCCGAGATTATTGCTTCATATAGCTATTGCAATAATAATAATAATAATAATAATAATAATAATAATAAAGATGAACAGAATTTAAAAAGTCGCATTGTTAAAAGTTTGGTGTGCGAAGTTAGTCCTAATATGAGATTTTATTAATTATATATAATAAATGTAAGCGTGGTTTATTCGTGCGTGCTACTCAAACTGCGCAATTCATAAGGGTTGTACGCGTATGGTACAGTAGTCTTGCGTCCTCCAACCGTGAAGAAAGATTCGGTTTTGAACCTATGCGTGTCCTAAGAGGAAGGAGAAGATTCAAAGAAAGAAAAGTGGTTTAGAAATTATGCAAAAATAGAATATCTCACGAGGTGAGGTGATATAGATTTCAGCGTGTCTTTCAGCTGTGACTCTATACAAGATATGCATCTATGACGTAACGTGGAACCCGAACCACATGACTCCTGCCGGGAATCGAAACACATATCACCTCTAGCTCTATCATGGGAGACACAGGGACATGTAAAAATAATCGAAAATAAACGATATTAATGTTAAATCCATAGTTTTCGAGATCCTAAAAATTCCTAATTGAAAGATATGAGTGTCTATTCAATAGTTTTCGGGGTCGCTGAAGTGAATAATGACACTCCCGATACCATAAAAGCCCAAGTTTTTATTCTTCGTTAGCGGCAAGTTAATTCATTTGCTCCTGCTGGAAATGGATCCGTACTATTTCATTCCGATTCAAATATGTATTCTACTGGGAAAACTAATCTCAAATATATCTTTGAAATATAAACCTATTCTTCCCGTGCAACGCCGGGTATTTCAATTAGTAAATAAATAATTTAAGAAACAATGAATATATTTAATGGAAACAGACATATGTATTTTTGAATGTTGTATATGAATTGCTAATTCATACTTTATCTAGTAGAAAATGATGCATCCATTATATATTCTGAAGCAATAGGGAGAACTATTGGAGGTGTATTTTATTTATCTACTGTCGAATTTAGTGTGGAATAATTTCAAATAATTTATTTCGAAACTATCGAGACGAGACTGAGACCGCTATTTGTCGGTTGAAAGGAGACTAATACTTAAATAGTCTCGTATTGTCTCGTTTTGATACCAGTCCTACTTTGGGGTTTGTTCTCTAGTAACTGGTTGCGTAGTGCACCTACAGTATATAAGACGTCGTATATTTAAATGTTTGAGAACTTACCCCACCTCCACTTGACGGATCGTTCTAACTAAAACTACCAGACCGTTTATGTAATTTTGCGTTTAAGTACAGGTCCTATCCTTATGTCAATAATTTTCTTGCAACAGAGAATGAAAAATGTAACAGTTATAATGTTGATCGCGCATAATCCTGTATAGATAAAAGGCACTTTATAGAGTGTCGAACTCCGTGGTGTAAATACAGTAGTTATTGGCTTGGTAAGTTCATCACTGAACGCGTTTCCGTCATATCGTGCAATGACGTCACCTTTGACACATGCTCGGGACAGGACCACACCAGGAGTAACGCTGTTGTTTGCTTACTCGGTGCTGTTTATTCTCTTTGGAACCTGATGTGAAATTACTGCTTTCTCCTTACTTTCAGCTGTTTTTGCTATTTCTAATTTTGATGTCTATTATATTAGTGGAATTTTATTCCATCATGGAAATATATTTTATTTCTTTTTAAATGTAAATAAAAAGAAAAGTCTATTTGGACAAGTTTCCCCACAACTCTAGAGGTATTGTCTTGGGTGCGCTTTTATTTTCTTTTCGTTTAGGGCCGCGGTGGCTCAGTGGCAGAGCTTTCACCTCTAGTACTTGGGGCCTCGGGTTCGATCCCAGCCCCCGCCAATTGAACTTTGTGGCGGACGAACACCGTGTGCGTCGGTTTCCTCGGGGTTCTCCTATTACCTCCCACTCTCTTCATTTCATTCATTACTCATCATCACCGTCTCCTTTAGCCTAACCAGCACAACCGTGGGACGTAAAACTTAAAGATTTCATTTCATTTCTTCAACACAAATGCAATTAAAACCTGACTCTGAGAGCGCAACAATGTTATCTTGTTCGAAGGGTCAGTGATTTTGTGTCGAAGGTAATGTTACGCGAAGAGACAGGCTGCGCGTGGGCTTACCTCGTCTTACGTTTGGCAACATTGCTCTTGGTCAAGTGGCCTATTGCTTATGCCTTTAGGTATTTGCCCAAAAGCCATACAACGAGCTGTGTGCGTTCTGTTACTCCCTCCCTGCCCCTCGCGGTGTTTGCGAAAATATTATTTGCTTTTCATGCATTGAGATAAGGGGTAAGACATACCTTGGGACAGGAAGGGAGTCGAGGTCGCTGAGATGATTAGGCGTAAAGCTATCAGCTATTTTCTGTTAGTGGTTTCTTCATATACGTCTACCAAGTTAACGAACCTTGAATTATCCGCGTACAGTAATTGGTTAGTGTGTCCTCGATGGCTATTTTTACTTTTTCCATGATCATCCCATACCATACAGTATTTTTTATGTTTTGAAAAAAGCTTGATTTTATCAATTCGTTAAACAACAATGTTTCTTTTTTTCTAACCATGTTTCTTAGTATTATCCTCTTCATTCTAACTAATTTAAATATTTTCAATAATTCAGAATTTTGACTAAAAAATGTTACAATGATCAAGATTTGTATAAGAAGAGGAGCCTTTATTTCTAATCATTGTCATAAACGGAAGGGAAAACTTATAAAAAATTGAAATAACTTAGTAGACGTAGAAAATCGATAGAAATAATGAACATCAACTATTAGTTGACTGTTAGAAGTATAGTAGATATAGTTCTCAACCCAAGTAGAAGATGCACTCTTTGCTTCATGAAAATAATAAACATTTTTGAAAAATAATTACAGAAAAGTAATTTGAAGACATTTACATAGCGAACGAAGGTTACTGGTTAGTGTTGACGCTTCGTAATTGAGAGTCTCCCGGTTCAAATTTCGATACGAGGCATCCTGACTAGTGATTTTGCAGTACCACTGGGCGAATACCAGGGTACCTTTAATACATAAGCTTTGGCAAATTTTCTTGAAATCTTTGTTCTTATGTTGTTAATGTTTCAGTGTGAAATGGCATTTTGCTGCATGGAAAATATTTTTAGTAAACAATATATAGTAGATGAATGGTTAGTGCAAGGAACTCCTACTTGTATGTCTTAGGTTCAAATCCCGACTGTTCTTATTGATTTTTTCTTTTAGCTACGCTCATATGTTGCACTCCAGAAGTTCCATTTTGAATTAAATGTAGTCGCAGCTAGTTTAAACTGAAATTATTTTCAAAACTATTTGCTATTACATGTTTTTGTTTTACTTGCGATGTTTCAACTTTGATATTAGATCTTAGAACCCTAATGTAACTCATTTCCCTACGTCATATCATGATGAATGCTTTCACAACAACGATAGTCGGGCGGTAATACAGAATTTCATTGTTACTGCAGGGCCGGATCTTGAAGCCTGCGAATTACGCGTTCGCAGGAGGCGCCAGGTGAACAGGGAGCCAAATTAGAAAAATGAATTTTGTTTTAAATGTAAATATTTATTTAAAAAAATGTTATGATGAAAAATTTTCCTCATATAGCTTCAAATAAATATTGTACAGACTGAGATACAGATAAAATACATCAAAAGGACAATAAAGTCGAATCTTTGTGTGGTTGGCTGTAAAACACCCTTTACAGATGAAATGGAGTCGTACATCAATTGATACCAATACCACACGCACAAGTGATGCTAGTTTGAGGAAAATTTCCACAGCACAGGATAGACCTTTTTAAAAAGAGAAGAGGGATATTTTACGAATATGAGATAAAATGAAGGTAAATTTAGCTTTCCAATAGATGTTGTATTAAGCACTATGACCGTAGAGCTAAAGACAGTGGTATTCTTTCCACAATCCCACCATATGCACAAAATACAAATATAACAGACTCTTCATTCCTTCCTCAACAATCCTTCCGACACCTTGCTAGAGAATATCATTGCCAAATATGTCTTTAAAATCCGAATGGATCAACAAACGAAAGGAATTCAACCGCAATTATTGTTTATGGATTGGGTGGCATTATCACAGTAGAAAGAAATGTCTCCAAGGGTGTTCCTCCATCTTGTCTTAAACAGTGTCTTCGCATAGTACTTTGGTTCAATGACCTCAGTTAAGGGTTGAGAAAGATCACCGTAAATGAAATTCACATTATCAAAGTTGAAGCAAGCATGGGCACCCAAAAGGGGACGAGGGGGCCGGGCCCCACCTGGTTTACGACAAGTATAATATATATGTATAATTTCTTAAGATTTTCTTAATACAAATAAAAATACCAAACGTAATATACCAACCAGGAAGATGACCCCTCTAAAAAATTCTTCGGGCCCCCATGCAAGCAAGTAGGCTTTTCTTGTCCATTCGCCCAGGGAGTGGAGCGAATACTAAGAAAACACGGGCGGTACAAATGGATTTTTTAAAAATCATTTCTGAGGGAAATTTTAACTTAAGCTCCTAGGGGCTCAAATCGCTGTCCACTGCTTAATGCTCACTTTGTTTAATATCTATTAGTTCATTTGTCGTTCAAGATTTTCATTTCTATCCTAAGACATTTCGTTTTTGTTTTATTTTTTAAATTTATAATGATGCATGCTTTCACTTTTTAATAGTACTTTGTTTTTCATGTAATAATAATGAGCAACGATATAAAACCAAGTGAGCATTTTATCGGAAAAGAAAGCTACAAAACATGAAAGAAGATAAGAGGCAGCCGAAGGCTCTAAAAGGTTTCTTTCGCGTTCTGGACAAAATCATACAAATGTTGAGGTGGGGAGTTGTCAATACCAGTCACTGTTAACGAAGCATTTGCAGGTCGACATTCTTTTGAAACTGTAAGGTTATTTTACCTGATTGCAGTAATTTAATTGTTGAATTAAAATGGGACGATACGGTCATTTCTGTTACGGGTCTGATTTAAATTTCATGTATTTCAAAATATGTTTGAATACAATTAGTTTTCACGCGGCATATAAGTATATAACTTGAAAGGATATAATCGAAAGCGATGAAAGGTCATTTGGATGACAAGTAGTTTTTTTTTTTTCAGTACTCTCACTTTCAATCACAGCAGCATATACAGATGCTTGTTTTATTATAACAGTCTAACAATAATTATTAATCCATTCTCTGTTATTAAATTTAGATGGAGCGATGTTTTAAATTAGTAATAATTCTAATGCAAAGTAGAGTTTTGATTATTAGTTACTTGTGTTCAGGGATGCACCGACATAGGTGCTAGGGATGCGCACGAGACGAATCGAGACAGGATTTTCCAGACAAAATTCGAGTCGAGACACGGTTCTTCCAATAGAGAAATATATATTTTTCGAGTCGAGACATCACTTTTACAACACATTTTCGAGACGAGACAGCTACACATCTTGTCTCGTGGGCATCCCTAATAGGTGCAGTGTTCCTTTCAGAAAAAAATCTCCCGGGTGGGGGGGTACACTTAGTATTCAGAGGGCCACTGCTGCTACTCTTTTATTTATTATTATATTACAGACGTATTATTTTGATCTCCTCCCGGGGGAAAGTGGCTCCCTAAAAATATGTGTGGACGAAACACTGCACAGGTAATCTGAGAGTCTGGATCCTTCAATTAGCACAATTTCAGGGGCAGATACACAAAATTATTTGCATTTGTAGGCTATTCCGAAAAATCTTCGAACCCGAAAGAAAAATCTTGGGTGCATCTTTGCTTGTGTTTACATTGTGTTACTGCCTGATTTCGTACGTTTATGTTGGAAAGAAACATGAAAGAATTGAATTGTTCTATAGGCCTAAAGGGCCCTGAAAAGAATTTTTGCGAAGGAACCTTATTTTAAAGTGCTGCCACTGGATCGAGGACAAATTAAATATCAATTAAGACACACACTTTTGTCATTTGTTGTGTATTGAACTATTTTAACTAAAATTAATAAAGAATTATTTGAAATCAAGTATATCTCAAGAACGATTAAATGGACTAGCTTTGATGGCCATTGAAAATTACATTCTGAATGAAAGTGATATTGATGCAGTAATAAGAGATTTTGCCAAATTGAAAGCCAGAAAAGTGTGTTTATAACATGAACTTTACAGTAACAAAGAAAACGAGAAATTAAGCTAACTACCATATTTATATCACTGGAAAACACTATTTAAATATGCTTTTAATGAAGTGTAAGAGCATATCTCTTTGTCAAAATCAAACCTGTGATAATGTTAAACTTAAAGCTCATTAGTTTTATTCTATTTCGACTTTTATGTTTCAACTGTATTTGTCAAAATACATCTTAGGTATATATTTTAGTTGTTTCCTGTGCTTATTTAATAAAAAAAAATATAAAATTATTAAAACTGGAACTTTGGTCATGTTTCATCCACAGTTAATTAAGTTTAATTTCGCCATTTTCCTTTAATACTCACAGGAAGACTGAATTATTATATATTGAAGAAATTTGTAATTGTAACAATTATCTGAAGAATTTTTGTCCATTAGAGCATTCTATTCTTTTATTATCATTTAGGCGGGGGCGACTAAATATAGTTTATTTACACTTACAAAATGTCTACAACCGATCCTGTTACTGTTTTATATATATATATATATATATATATATATATATATATAGAGAGAGAGAGAGAGAGAGAGAGAGAGAGAGAGAGAAAGTTTTGATTCAGAAAAAAGTACAGTTGAACGTACGATGCAACATGAGGAACATGAGGAACATGAGGAACTGTTCTGAAATCTTCACCGGTTCTCTCCTCTGAAACCGCATGCGAATGGGGCCAACCTTGGTCATATACCACATCTGGAATATTACCGTTTATGTCAGAGATCCCGAAAAATATATATTCGACACAAATAAAGGATGTTTTCGATTTTATTTTATTTTATTTATTTATTTATTTGCCTGTCACCCTCCCACTCTGACCTCCATGCCAACCAAGGCTTAACTTGAACTTAAGCAACATCGACAGCGTCACTATTCATCTGCGATCACGAAATCTAATACCATAACGATTTCGATATTAATATTGTTCATATTGAGTACTTTTACATGCCACTTGCCGCCTTATTACGGATGGCTTCAGTGTCTCGCCCCCACAACTATGGAGCAATTTCAACAATCTTACGTATAGCTATAAACCACCATCTGTAAAATAAATGTGCGGGTGACCTTTTTCGGGGAGGAATTCATTAGCTACTTTTCCAATATCAATGTGGTGGCTTTTTTCTCTTTCCATGCTAAAGATTGCCGAAGAGCTCAACTGCATTTGCACCACTGTCCTATGAATATAGATTTTAATGGCATTTACTTTACTAAGTGCTTGCTTAGGTGTTACAGGAAAAGTGAGATTCTGTTATAAATGAGTAGGAGTCTAAACAAATACGGAAAACTATTAGCAATGACACTACTCGAAATGAGTTTTCGCAATATAATGGAACAGTATTTTATTCGAATGTGAAGGAAATCATTGCATAAATTGGCCCTTCCCCTCCTTAGAAGTCTAAGCTAAAATACGTATTTAATAATTTTGAATTAGAAAAATATGCATCGAGTTTCATATCCTTAACTTTAAGGTCTCCTGAGTTAAGTAAATGAATAACCTTCCTGCTAACGAAAGAGTACCGGTAAAGCTTTGGGCTTTAATGGTATCTGGAGTGTAATTATTAATTTCAGCAACCCCGAAAACTATTGAATAGACACTCATATCTTTCAATTAAGAATTATTAAATTTTCACCCCTTCCATTAAACCTCCATGCCGATAATGCTAAACTGTGATGTGAACGATATAGAAGGTTTCATAATTCATGTACTCAAAAGCTATGGATTTAACATTAATATCCTTTATTTTCGATTATTTTTGCATGTCCCTGTGTCTCCAGGGGCGCCCATTAAGGGAGTAAGAGGGAGCGATTGCCCCCTCTAGAGGAAATTATACTTTGCAAGATCGAAAACCCAAAAATTGTTTGAATATTTACCCCAAAATTTGGAACTATATTTGAAATGTCGCTTATACTTGCCCCCTTTGAAAACCACAATATGGGCGCCCTTGTGTGTCTCTCATGATAGAGCTAGAGATAATATGGGTTTCGATTCCCGGCAGGAGTCGTGTGGTTCGGGTTCCACGTTAAGTCGTAGATGCACATCTTGTATAGAGTCACAGCTGAAAGACACGCTGAAATCTATATCACCTCACCTCGTGAGATATTCTATTTTTGCATAATTTCTAAACCACTTTTCTTTCTTTGAATCTTCTCCTTCCTCTTAGGATACGCATAGGTTCAAAACCGAATCTTTCTTCACGGTTGGAGGACGCAAGACTACTGTACCATACGCGTACAACCCTTATGAGTTGCGCAGTTTGAGTAGCACGCACGAATAAACCACGCTTACATTTATTATATATGATTAATAAAATCTCATATTAGGACTAACTTCGCACACCAAACTTTTAACAATGCGACTTTTTAAATTCTGTTCATTTTCTTTATTATTATTATTATTATTATTATTATTATTATTATTATTATTATTATTATTATTATTATTATTATTATTATTATTATTATTATAATTATTATTATTATTATTATTATTATTATTTTTATTATTGCAATAGCTATATGAAGCAATTATCTCGGCCAATTTCGTTAATACACACCATTCAGCAAACGATAGTTGTAGAAATCAGGCTTTTGCAACAGCAATTGTTAGCTCAATCGGTAGAGCGCAGACTTATGGATTCAAGGGTTACGAGTTCGAATCTCGCCTAAGTCAAAAGATTTTTTTCTGATATAATTCTTGAGATGGAAATGTTTCTCTCTTCACCTCACTTCACAAACATCTCGTAATTCTGAATAGAGATGTTTGGATGTGAAAGAAAAAAGTATACTAGGATATAAGAAAAGAAAGATAAATTACATGATACCTTTTGAAATTTTTAACTATATTTTCACCTATGTAGGACGCTTCTAAAAAGTTCAGACTTCTAGACCTCCTTTTCGCTCTCTTACGTGTCCTTTAACAAATTTCTACAATTACTTATTGAGTCTAATTTACTTATAATTACTTATTGAGTAATTATACATATATTACAGATGTCTTATCTCTTTCTCTTTTCTCTACATCATGTCTTGAGATGAATGTTTTGACAATAGGTTACAGACACGATTTTACAAAATAATACGATCTGCGATATCAGTGATACATATTGTGGTGTTTAACTTAACATATAAAACAATAAATAGAAAAACTGAGAATACGAATCTTTTCGTGCACTGATGCTTCAAATCTGTGTCTTTACTCCCTATACCTATGTTAATTCCCTAGTCAAAATAAAAACTCTTCAAAATTAATCAAACATTCTTATACAACCATCCCTTCCTTGGAGTACTGCGCGGTCACATACCCGTCACTGCGATGTAAAGGCACTTATGGCGACGAGGATACAAGAAAGGAGTTTTGGTATACTGAACTTCTTATAAATGACGCTACGTTTCAATGAACCGTTGTCATCTCACTTTAAAAGATAAAAAAAATAATTACGCTGCTTTTGGAACTACATATTTGACAGTTTCTTCCACCGTAAATATAAATTTGAAAGCTCCTTGAAACTCCGCCTATACGAGTTATTTAACAAAAAACACTCCTTCCTCTTCTAACACTCCTTCCTGTTTTCTTTTTCAACAACACATGACTGATCCATCCCCATGTTAAAACAAAATAAAAGTATATATTATTTTACATAGCGTTATTCACCTGTATTGATTTCAACTAATCAGTTACTGAATCATGAGATAAGAATCTCCCTGCAATCTAATTAAAATGTCACTTATAAAACTTATTTCAGATTTATTCCGCACACTGCTGTTTATTTTGAACCAGCTGATAGGTTTTAATGATTAATTCCCACATATTGTTCTTTTGAATCCAATTTAAACCTGCAACCAGAATAAAGATTTCTCATAGTTCCTGATGTAATCCTGGATCAGCCAGATTACGATTTAGATCAGTGAAAAAAAAAAAAAAAAAACTATAATACTTTCTACTCCAAATACCAACACGGGTGCTGCTTGTTAAAACAGGATAATTGTATCATGGTTTAGTAAGCGCTTTATTCAATACAGGTGAAAAACTATGTACAAAAATAACACAATCACGGGGACAGATTGTTCACATGTTCTTGAAGAAAGAAAGGAAAAAATCTTATAAGAGGAAGGGGTGGCTTCCATTAAATAATTCATAAAGCGGCGATTTAAGGAACATTTGTACATATTTCTACAGTGGAACTGCTCAAATATGTAGCTCTACAAGGAGACATGCAGCTCCTTTAAATATATATATATATATATATATATATATATATATATATATATATATACATGCATGAAGAAAACAAACGGTCATTGAAACGTAGTGTCAAATTTTTCTACATTTGGGTGCTTAAGTGAGTATAATGTAAAGTAGGTATTACCATGCATCCTACAACGTCAGTAAATAGTATAAAGTACTCATTACCAAAAACCAAGCTTTCTTTGTATTTTTCAGCACAATGTGACAATAAATATGAAAAGAGTGGCTGAACTACTTAAGGACAATACCTTTGATTACGGAAAACACATTGGATTTGCGAAAGGCAAATTTTCCATTTGTTCCCGTCATGTTTGTATTAAGTGCTACATTGTTGGTCATAATAGTAGACATTAACTTCCATATTGAATGATGAAGATTAGTGCCTCCGATACGTCTTAGGAACTGAACCTAGAATTAAAACGGAGTATTACAAAATGACTAATGAGAATCATCAAGCAGCACACATCATAATGAATCATGCAAACTTGCTGATGATAATATGGGTTCCCATACCTGTATACTAGAGTTTGAACGTACAATAATAAATAACCCGGAAAAGGAATCTATAATAAAATTACCTTCCTCAGTTATGCAACCGAGCAGACTATTTCATATTTGATATTTTTGAAGTTGGCCCCTACCAAAAATCTTCAATAACTCGTAAACTCTGATATCACTAACGTTAGTGCTTAGTGCGTTTAGTGCACTAATGATGCACTAACAATTGCGACGTTTGTTGTAATTTGGAAGGGGGAGGCAAACTTCAGACACGTCGCATAGATAGAATATTAGTGCTATGTATAAACGTGCTTGTAGTTGGCTCCCATCTCTTCCAAATTACACCAAACGTTGCACATCGTTAGTGCATTGTTAGTGCACTTAAACGCACTAAGCACAAAGGGTAGTGCTATCTGAGTTTACAAGTAATTGAAGATTTTTGGTGAGGAGGCGGACTTCAGAAATATCAGATTCCATACAAATTGATAGGAACATGGAGTTAACGGCAGTCGTTAGTGCACTTAAACGCACTAAGCACTAACGTTAGTACCATCATATTTTGTCATTTATTGAATACTTTTGGTGGTGGGGCTGCTTCAGAAATATCAAAATCCGTACAAATTGACGTAGAAACATGTGATTAATTGCAATCACTAATCCATCTTTAGTGGGGAGAATAACTACATATGAAGTTAGCCCTTACCAAAAATCTTGAATATTTCGTAAATTGTGATTGCACTAACGTGTACTAACGATGCACTAACGATGTACGACGTTTGTTGTAATTTGGTAGAGATAGGGAGAGGGCAACTTCAAACACGTCGCATAGAAACAAAAAATATATTGCTATGTATACACGTGCTTGAAGTTGGCCCCCGCCTCTCCCAAATTATATCAAACGTCGCACATCGTTAGTGCATGGAAAGTGCACTTAAACGCACTAAGCACTAATGTTAGTGCTATCAGCGTTTACGAGTTATTGGAGATTTTTGATGGGGGCAACTTCAGAAATATCCAAATCTATACAAATTGACGTAGAAACATGGAGTTAACGGTAGAGCCCTGCACGGGCCGGGCGCGCCCGGTTCGGCCTGACCCGTTTCAAGTAATATCAAACTGGACCGGGCCCTAACCGGGCCGGGCACATATCGGGCCCGATACTCTGAAAGACGGTTCGGAAACTAATGTTGTCAACCTATTTGTTTTTTTAATGTCCTCCACTACCTCTATTTTTGCCGTGTTTGTACGATCTTACTGTCAGCCTATGTTAATCGTAATGTGTTTGGGAAACTGACTCTTTATTCAAGACTGTGATGTACTGGTAATACTATTACTATTACTACTTCTACTACTACTATTACTACTTCTACTATTACTACTACGACCACTGCTAATACTACTACAAGTGCTACGACTTCGCGTCAGAGTTGACATGTCTGGTGGTACCGAATTTACCTTCTAAGTACAGAATAAAATTGAGAAATGCTAGTTATTATGGCCGGTCTGCGTTGAATGTGAACCGATGCTTGATCTACGAGGGAGAATAGTGACTCAATAGAAAAAACACTCACATCTGGTGCTAGAGGTCGTCGGATCAATCCCTGCTCATGCTATGTGAGCTTTGTTGTAGACAAACATCGTGTGCATGGGAGTTTCTGGGGTGGTCCCGCTTCCTCCCACTGTTTTCTTTCCACCAATTCATCCCATCATCATCCATTCAGCCTGAGCCGTAGTTACCTAAAGAACGTATGATAAAGTCAAGTACTTGACCTAGTGAGTAGAATTTGGTACGCTACCATTGGACCACGGAGGGCAAAACCATAAACTGGCGTGCTCATAAGATCAGTGCAATTTGTAGTAATGTTCAATTAGCAAGGCAAATATCGAATGGTGTTACATGTTCATGTATTGTTTATAGTATGATGCTACAAATATAACAAAATATAATGATCAAATAAATCACCAAATCGCCAGGGTCGATTAGGTGTTCCTGGAACGGTGGCTCAGTGGTTGAGCGTTCACCTCTGGTGTATGGGGTCCCTGGTTTGATCCGAGCTCTCGCCAAGTGAACTTTGTGGTGGACAAACACCGTGTGGGGGGTTCGCGGCGTTCTCCTGTTTCCTTCCACTTTATTTACTCCACTATTTCATTTATTTCTCACCATCGTCTCCTTTAGGCTAGTTGGCATAACTTGGAACCACCTACCAAGAAGAATAACTAATGGATTGGGAAGATAGACATTCAGTCTCTGGTGAAATTGATGATGAATTAGACATCTACCTCAACATGTCATCATGTGTAAGAGAACTAGATATACTGCAGTGGTGGAAGCAACAAGAACAAACATTACCAAAATTGTGTAAATTAACGCGTCAGTATCTCGTCATCCCTGCTTCTAGTGCGTCTACTGAAAGAGATTTTAGTACTCAGGAACCGAGAAATGCTCTAAAGCCTGAAACTGTTGAATCTGTTTCCGTGCTATTCGATGCGTACAAGGACATACATTAAAGCGATGTTCATTTTGCACTATTGGTTTCTTAGGAAACCTTATATTTTTATTTTCTTAATATCAACTATCCCTTCTATTATATGTGATGTTAAGAGGCATTTTTGATAGCTGATATCTATACATTTTTCATTCAGGGGACTTTTAAGGTATTTTTGATCAACAATGATATGTGTGGATTTTGTTTTGATTTACTGCCTCGCATTCCGTCATATAGCTCTGTTATTTACTTGTTACGCACCCTTCCAGGAAATATTCATCGATCCTGGGGTCTGGGTGATTTATTTGATCCTTGTTTTTTGTTATTATTATTGTAGCATCGAATTATAAAGAATACAGGAACATGTAATATGATTTGGAATCTGCCGTGCTAATTGAACATTACTACAAATTGCGCTAATCATATGAACACGCCAGTTCATGGTTTCGGTCTCCGTGGTCTAATGGTAGCGGAACAAATTCTAATTAGTAGGTCAAGGACTTGACTTTCTCATACGTTCTTTAGGCAATTACGGCTCAAGACGTATGGATGATGATGGATGAATTGGTGGAATGAAGACAGTGGACGAAAACGGGCTAATCCAAAAACTCCCACGCTCACGATGTTTGTCCACCACAAAGCTCACATAACACGAGGAGGGATCGATCCGACGACCTCTAGCACCAGATGTGAATGCATTCTACTGGCCAGACTACGCAGACTGGCCATAATAACTAGTATTTCTTCGATTTTTTCTGTACTTAGATTGTAAAGTATGTACCACCAGTCATGTCAACTCTGACGCTCGTAGCAGTTGTACTAGTAGAAGTAATAATAATAATAATAATAATAATAATAATAATAATAATAATAATAATAATAATAATAATAATAATAATAATAATAATAATAATAATAGCAGTAGCAGTAGTAGTAGTAATAAGAGTAGTAGAAGTACAGTACTTAACAGTCTTGAATAAAGAGTTAATTTCCCAAACACCAGTGGCGGCGGTTGGACGTTAAAAGTGAGGGGGCAAGACATGATCTGAATATTTGTATATAAATGTTAGTTTTCCTGGTTGTTCCTAACATTTTGTTTGACGAAAGGTTGTATAACTAATAGGATACTATATTTTCAATTAAAATACCGTATATCGTATATAATAGTTTATTAAGTAAATTGAGAAGAACAACGCAAGTAGATACTAGTCCTTTGTATTCTTAAACAACGAAAGTGTAAGAAGAGATTTGATTCCTTGCTCATGAACATCTTAAAATTCTGTCTGGAAAATTGTGTGATCAGATTATTTAATAAATTTGCAAAACAAATAAATAGAAAGGATAATATTAATCATAGTAATGAATAATGATGCTTGTTTTGCAAAAGTTATATTGAAACTGAGGATTAATGAAAAACTTAATATTTAATTCCACACATGCTATTAAATGTATGTTATTACTCTTAGAAAATGAAAGGCAGTAAATACTACAAGCATATGCTACGACATTTAAAGAAATATTTGCTTTTGCAACTTCTTGAAATATGTTCGTTGCCATTAGGTGCAGTTTTCACTTTCTTGGAACACATCAAAACACAACAATACTTAGAATCAATCCACACTTCAGTTATACAAAATAAACTTAAAACCTAGAATTATGTTCAATTTACTAAATTTTATTGTATATACACTCGTACATCCTTAAACACAACACTTCACTCGTATATTACACTACAAAACAATGGAAAAGGTAGAAGTTGTTTCTTATCACGCTCTTTTTAATCGATATTCCTTACTTTAGAAGGAAGAAAAGAATTTTAGGAACTGTCAATTTTTGTGCAATTAAAGAATAACTTGTGAAATAGGCCCTACTTTTTTGCATAATGTTCTTTCGATTAGCTTCAAAGCGGCTCACTAACATATCGAGCCCTTGTAAGAAGAAATGGAAGTATGCTGAAATTGTGCTCCAATAGGTTACTTTTTGGGGTTATTTTCTGTGGCGATTAAAACGCAATTACTGTAGCTTTCTTTACTCCACGGGAAGACAACCAATACGTATTCACGCAACAGCAAATATTATATGGCAGCATTTTTTCCTATTAATCAGTAACACATACAAAATCATTACATTTCCAAATGAAACTATATATACATTAATTAGTTACTTCCATGTGTTGGGATTTATTCAAGATTTTTGGTGAGGGCAACTTCAGAAATATCCAAATTTATACAAATTGACGTAGAAACATGGGCTTAATGACAAATCGTTAGTGCATTGTTGGTGGACTTAAACGCACTAAGCACTAACGTTATTGCTACCATATTTTGGTATTTGTTCAAAGCTTTTGGTGGGGACCAACTACAGAAATATCAAATTGTATACAAGCTGTTAGTGTTTTCTAGAAGAACTAACGAATGACACTAACTTTCTCGTTACTGTTTTAAGTGGAGGAAGTTCAAGCAAACTTCCAAAGATATTTTACTTTTAGCACCTACACTAATGAAGCACTAACATTAGGGGTTGGTACACTAACAAGCACTAACACTGCACTAACGATTGCAATAGAAGAGGTCATGAGTGCTTCTAAATGTGGTGGAAATTTGATATACTGAGAAATTCCTCATAAATTTCTTATAAACACTAACGAAACTTTTTTCTAGAAGCACTAACGATGCACTAACGAATCGCACTATTTTTTTCCTAAGTGCTTATAGTAGGGCCTAAGTTCATACTATTTCCCAAAGTATTTTACTTGTTGCACCCATACTAATGAAGCACTAACGTTACCTGTTGGTGCATTAAGAAGCACTAACGATGCGCTAACGAATGGCACTAATTTTTTTCGTTAGTGGTTGAAGTATCTGTAGCAGCGGGAAATTGTCCCACGAAAGGGTTTTCCTTCTAACACCTTCACTTAAGAAGAATTAACGATCAGTGTTGAATTCAGACATTTTCACCCGCGGGGGAATGCGAACTCCTCGGGGGGGGGGGGAAGGTTGCTTTCCTGCATTTTTGCAAGAAAGCAGCGTATTTAACAATTCCATTGACATGCACATCTTACTTAATATTGAGACTAATTGCTGATAAATATTCAATGTGAGATTATAATTAAAAAAAACAATCGTTTAATTTTATCTAAAACATTAAATAAAGACTGGCAAAAATATTTAGACTAAACTTTAACTGGTATTTACAGTACTTACTTTTGTTATTATTGACGTAGAAATTTGGGGTAAATGGCAATCCTTAGTGTATCGTTAGTGCGCGTAAACGCATTAAGCACTAACGTTAGTGGTATCAGAGTTTACGAGTTATTTGAGATTTTTGGTTGGGGACAACTTCAGAAATATCCATATCTATACAAATTCATGTAGAAACATGGGGTTAACGTCAATCGTTATATAGCATTGTTAGTGGATTTAAACGTACTAAGCATTAACTTCAGTGCTACCATATATTGTGATTTATTGAAGATTTTTATTGAGGGACCAACTTCAGAAACATCAAATTCCATACAAGCTGTTAGTGTTTAATGGAAGCACTATCGATATACTAACGAATATCACTAATTTTTTCGCTAGTGCTTGAAGTCGGGGCAAGTTCAAGCAAACCTCGAAAGATATTTTACTTTTAGCACCTACACGAATGAAGCACTAGCGTTAGTGGTTGCTGCACTAAGAAGTACTAATGATGCACTTATGATTGCACTAGAAGAGATCATTAGTGCTTTTGAGTTTGGCGGAAATTTGACGCAATGAAAAATTCAACATACATTTCTTATCTGTGTTTCCTGACATGTAACTGGACATAATTGCACTAACAGTGAAGCACTAACGAAATTGTTAGTGTTTCATAAACCACTAAAGATGCACTAAGGAATGGTACTAATATTTTCGTTAGTACCTGAAGTGGGGGTGCCAAGTTCACGCATGGCCTATACTAACGAAACACTAACATTAGGTGTTGGTGCACAAAAAAGAACTAAAAATGCACTAACGATTTCCTTAGAAGAGATCATTAGTGCATTTGAATTTGGCGGGAATTAATGCAATGAAAAATTCCCCATACATATCTTATGTGAATTTCGTGACATGTAGTTGGCCATAACTAAACTAATAATCCAACATTATTGAAACTGTTAGTTTTTTGAAGCACTAACGAATGCCACTCACTTTTTAGTTAGTACTTGAAGTCGGAGAACTACCTTCACCCTAACGTTCAAACCTATTTTATTTGTAGCACCTATATTAATAAAGCATTAACTTCAGTTGTTGGTGCACTACGAAGCACTTACGAATCACTAATAATTGCACTATTAGAGGTAATTAGTGCTTTCGAATGTGATAGGATTTGGCACAATAAAATATCCCCATGTATTTCATATGGGAGTTTCATGACATATAACTCAGCACCTCCACATAAGAAATAAGGGAAACATTAGTGCGGTTTTAGTGGTTTGTGTAATAGCACTAATTTTGTAAACTATACCAAAAATTAGTGCTACATTAGTGCTGACGATACCGCATAGAAAGAAAATTAGTGGTATGTATAGTATGATCAAAATTAGGATCCATTATTTTCTTTGATGATGCCGCCATATTAGATTTTTGAATATATTTGGCCTACTGATAATGGCATTAATTTTCTTTTTATGCGGTTTCGACAGCACTAATTTAACACTAACATTGTGCGTAGATTTCATCTCAATCGGTTGCCCCACCCACATATTCTTGGTTTTTTGACGTTTATGTAACAGCATTAATTTTGTAAACTATGCCAAAAATTAGTGCTAACGATACCGCATAGAAAGAAAATTAGTGCTATGTATAGTATGATAAAAATGAGGATCGATTGTTTTCTTTGATGATGCCGCCATATTAGATTTTCGAATATTTGGCCTACTGATAATGGCACTAATTTCCTTTTTATGTGGTATCGACAGCACTAATTTAACACTAACATTGTGCATAGGTATCATCTCAATCGGTTGAGTGGGTGGGGCTAGGTTCACGCTAGCCCCACCCACATATTCTTGGTTTTTTGACGTTTATATAACAGCACTAATTTTGTAAACTAGGCCAAAAATTAGTGCTGACGATACTGCATAGAAAGAAGATTAGTGCTATTTATCTTACCATAAAAATGAAGGATCTTTTGTTTTCTTTGATGATGCCGCCATATTAGATTTTCGAATATATTTCGCCTGCTGATAATGGCACTAATTTTCTTTTTATGCGGTATCGACAGCACTAATTTAACACTAACATTGTGCATAGGTTTCATCTCAATCGGTTGAGTGGGTGGGGCTAGGTTCACGCTAGCCCCACCCTCATATTCTTGGTTTTTTTGACGTTTGTGTAACAGCACTAATTTTGTAAACTATGCGAAAAATTAGTGCTAAATTAGAGCTGACGATACCGCATAGAAAGAAAATTAGTGCTATGTATAGTATGATAAAAATGAGGATCGATTGTTTTCTTTGATGATGCCGCCATATTAGATTTTCGAATATATTTGGCCTACTGATAATGGCACTAATTTTCTTTTTATGCGGTATCGACAGCACTAATTTAACACTAACATTGTGCATAGGTTTCATCTCAATCGGTTGAGTGGGTGGGGCTAGGTTCACGCTGGCCCTACCCACATATTCTTGGTTTTTTGACGTTTATGTAACAGCACTAATTTTGTAAATTATGCCAAAAATTAGTGCTAAATTAGTGCTGACGATACTGCATAGAAAGAAGATTAGTGCTATTTATCTTACCATAAAAATGAGGGATCTTTTGTTTTCTTTGATGATGCCGACATTGAACATTTTCGAATATATTTTGTCTTTCTGATAATAGCACTATTTTTCTTTTCATGCGGTATCAACAGCACTAATTTAACACTAACTTTGGGTATAGGTTTCATCTGGTTTGGTTTAGTGGGTGGGGCTAGCGTGAACCTAGCCCCACCCAGAATCTTTTTTGTTTTTTGAAGTCTGTGTAACGGCACAATTTTTTTTAGCATTTCAGGTCGTCACCACTAATTGGGCACTAATTTTTGGCATATGTTTTAAAATTAGTGCCGATGTGGGTGGGGCCAGGTTCACGGACATGTGGAAGAGAACGAAGACGAAAATCTCAAGAAGCTAAAAGTGAAACTGAAATAAATAATTCGGAGTAAATGAGGAACTAGGTTCTATGCAATTTTCAATGTGTGTCAAGTGTCATTGCAATGCCAAAATACAAAAAATCAGACTTAAAAAATACAGATTACTACCATATTAGAAAAGCTGTAAGACAACACTTAAGTCCATGTATTGGACGGACTGAACGTTCGACATCTGGGTCATGTGAAGTTAATGACCTTTGTTTAAGGGATGTTTTCGTATCTAGTCATTGTTCTATTACTTTTAAGAATACCGGTAGCATTGGAAACCACGAAAGCCTTACTGTAACTTCTGGATGTAGTAATGGAATGGAAAACCCTGTTTCATCTGGGCATGAAACTAGCAGTGATTATAATGTAGCTTCGTGTGATGTGAACCGTGCTGTCGTTGCAGAAGATAGTGATTCATCCTTAAGTCATTCGTCTGGTTATGCTATACCGAACACAATTGTCAATTCTTTGCCAAAAGACCTAATATATTGGGCTGTCAAGAATAATTTAATATACAATAGTATAAATGAGTTATTATCCATATTGGGATATCACGGTCATGAGGAATTGCCTATAGACTGCAGAACTTTGTTGAAATCCGGATCATTGACATTGGTGTTAATAAGAGAAATTGCAGGGGACAAATACTTTTATGTGGGATTATGTCATGGAATTGAAAATTCAATTAAAAGTGGCTTGAAAAACCCAGTTACACCAATTTTCACTGAAAATAAATGTCGATGGCTTACCGCTAGGCAAAAGTACCTCAAAACAGTTCTGGCCCATGCTGTGTATTATAAATGAATCTTCAATACCCATGCCATTTGTAGTGTCTGTGTTTTGCGGTGACAGTAAACCAAAGAACGTAACTGAGTATTTGTCTGATTTTGTGCGAGAAATTAAAATTATTATAGATACTGGAATAAGCGTGGAAGGAGATAGGTACAGGATTGATATTGAAAAGTGTCTGTTCGTTTGCGATGCACCGGCACGTGCATTTTTAAAATGCATAAAATCTCATAATGCGCGTTTCGCATGCGAGAAATGCACAGTAGAAGGTGTATATAAGTCGCGGATAATTTTCGATGACATCGATGCTCCTCTTCGAAATGATGAGACCTTCAGAACTCAGTTGCAGGAAGACCATCATACCGGTATATCTCCTTTTATGGAGCTGCCATTTGATGTTGTTGCACAATATCCGCTAGATTATATGCATCTGATTCTGCTAGGAGTTGTTCGTAGATTAATAAATATTTGGCTAAGAGGACCTTTGAAAGTTCGTTTACCAACAGTTAGTGTTAAATTGCTTTCAGAACTGATCGAAACCGCAGCGGCTTATATTCCGAGGGAATTTGCAAGACGTTCTTGAAGTTTAAAGCATTTTGATCGCTGGAAGGCAACAGAATTCCGACAATTTTTGCTTTACGTGGGACCAGTGGTTCTGTCGTTTGTACTAATACCGGACTTATACGAACATTTCTTACTCTTGTTCGTTGCCACATATGTATTATCGCAACAGCATGTAAATGATGAAACGTGCAACTATGCCGAAATTTTAATGAAAAACTTCGTAAGAAATTGTATTAAGAGATATGGCGAAGAAATTCTAGTTTATAATGTACATTCATTAATACACATCCCAAATGATGTTTTACGGCTCGTTAGACAACTTTAGTGCCTTTCCTTTTGAAAACTACCTTCAGAAGTTAAAAAAGTATATCAGGTCTCCGCATTCTCCTCTGGAACAATTACTAAATAGGTTACGTGAGTGTGAGGAGATGTCTAGTAAACCGATAGAAAATGATGTGAACGTAACTTTACGAAAACAGCATTCGTCTGGACTTCTAGTGCAGGGATTGCCTGACGGTGTTCTACAGTACAAACAACTTACTGTCGGTAGTTTTACCGTGTGTATTTCATCTATGAGAGACAGTGCACTTATTCTCCCTTCGAAGACAGTTGTGTTTGTGAGAAACTTTGTAAGAACGAAGAATGATATAATCATAATTGGTCAACGATTTGCCAATCTTCAAGATTTTTTAAAATTTATCCTTGTATGTCATCTCATTTAGGCATATTTATAGTTCATGGTGTATCGTCCAAATTAGCAACATTTGAAGTAAAAGGTGCTAGGAAGTGCGTTCTAATACCTCTGATAAAATCTCCTGGCAATCCACGAATCGGAAAAGACAAATTTGTTTGTATTCCATTGGCACACACTTCAGCTTCAGATATTAGTGATTTGGAATAGAATCATAGTATGCAATAGTAAAATATACGCATCTAAATCCTGGATATTTCGTTTGGTGACGCCAGACATAGTCCTGAGGAGGTAAGAAAAGGGTGTGGCTGGTAACTATTTCTATACTGGTGTGATCAGGCAATACGTGAAATGCTAGTGACGATAAGTCAGACCCTAGCATTTCACACATTGCCTGGTTACACCAATATAGAAATAGTTACCAGCCACACCCTTTTCTTACCTCTTCACGACTATGTCTGGAATTACGAGACGAAATATCCAGGATTTATATTTGTTTATTTTATTATCTGGCTTTTAAAAGTAAAATTTTTACTTTTATTAAGCTCTATAATTTACAACTTTGGTAAAAACCGTAGAAAAATAGTAAAAATAGAAGCAATCGATATAAATGTGCAAGCTCAGCAAAGATGGTTGTAAAGAGCGAAAAGTAATGGATATTACGGCATAGAAGTGAAAATGCCTGAGGAAGACTTTCGTATAGCAGAAACACTTTTTTTTTTCCTTCTGACAAAGTTGTACAGTGTGGCGACAGTTTAATTTCTTTGTTTGTATTATTTTGTCGTGAATATGTGAAACACAAAACTAAGTTTTGTGTGATATTTTACGTGCTACAAATTCATTGTTACGCCTCTTGTCTTCAGTGCTATATGCAAGATTTATTTTTTCTTTTCCATCCGAATATGCAGAGTTTTCAATAATGGGCTGAGAACTTGGTTTCTAAATAAGGATCTATTAGCGAGAAATATATTAAAACAATATCATTTTCTTTCAAGTGAATTCAAAGCTAATTAATTAATCAAGTAATGCCGTATTCACATATCAAAGTTCTGGGTTACAGTAGAGAAAGTCCAGTTGATAATGCATTTGACCTCGTTTACAGCCACATGTTCTAAGGCTAAACATGTTCTAAAACTAAACAAGATCACTATCAGTCGGCTTTGTTCTAGGCTTGAAACAATTGTCAGTAAATTATCTTTTGGATGTATTATAAAGAAAAACTACATTGCTCGAGTATCTCATTATGAGTAAAAGTATTATATGTAAACTTTGTAGCTTTGTGTATATATGCAAATTAATTCATTGTCTTAAATTTAGTAGGTGATTCCTTACACGAAATGAATGAAAAAGTGAATAAACATGGTTTCGAAAGTAACTCTGAAGGGAGGAGTTTTAGGATCCATGTTTTTTCGATTATTTTTTTTCATTTCATGTAAGAAATCATCACATAAATTCATGACACCGAATTAATTTACACCCTCTGTATGTAGGGCTGAAAGTGATCGTGGTGCAAGTCAGTCAGTTCCATTTCCTTTGAAGACTATATGTATTTTCATAGTTTTTCATGCCTTGGGTACAAGGAATGTACTACAATATGAGTTTGATACGTATAGATATAATATAAAACATTGTTGTGTACGTTAGATATGTAAATTTCAAATAAGTAGTGATTGACAGTATCTTACAATATCTCATCTTAATTTTTGTACAAATTTGTACGTGACACAAATTTGTTCTTTGTTCCTTTACAGAACAGGAAGAATATAAAGTAGAAATTGTGTATAAAACAATGAACTTGCCATGTACCGCCATACTTCCTTCCGTTTGTTAGGTATCTTAACTATTTCATCCTTCTCGGGAACCATGATGACAGTCACTTAATTTGTGCTTTCTGAAAACTCTCTATTTTTCCATCCTATGATGTTCTATACTGTTATCTAAAAGAAAATTGAGCCCGAATATTCCAGAAAACACTTATTTTTTATAATTCCTACGTATCTTATTAGCCGTCCACTATCAAATTGAATAGCTACGTAAGGGTTAAAATGCAGTAAGTGATTTTGGGGTACTTGGAGCTCAGTTTTCGTTTACGGGAAAGTGCAAAACACCTCAGGATGGAAAAACAGTGAGTTACCTGCAAGCAAAAATAAAGTGATTGCAATAATGGCTAGACTTACTAAATATACTTAATAAATCAACAGAAGAAAGTACCGTGCAGAAAAAAAAGTGCATCGTTCTATATTAAAGATGTACCATATAGCTCCTACTAGTAATTAAAAAGAGTGGTTAATCATATGTTTACATTTATTCATATGTTTTACTTAGTAACAAGTGTCATTTGGTAATTCGTTATACACCAATTGCCACATTGGCCTACCTTGTTTCTTGTTCATATAGTGTATTATAAGAAAGGACAAGAACCTTACTCTTTAATTTCTGCTGTTGTATTGGTGTTTATTCTTATTTAAGTCTGTAGAGTGCAAGGTTTATTTTTAAAAGATCCAAATTTGAAGAATATATATTATATATATATATATATATATATATATATATATATATATATATATATATATATATATATATATATATATATATATATATATATATATATATATATATATTGGTCTAGGAATTAATTCGTGCGGGTGGACAAGAGATGGCGCAACGAACGGAGCGTCCCACAGTTCCGTGTATCCACACATGTGTTGCAAACCCCTGTCATCGCGTATCGTTCGTAGTATAGGGCAGTGGATTAAAGCGTCAACAACACCAGTTTGTAGTTAAGTGAACATGGCGCAATTTGTGCCTGATAAAGTGTTTTTGCGGGGTGTCCTGCTGCATTACTTTAACATGCAGAAAAGTGCGACTGAAAGTCGTCGTATTTTGGTGGAAGTGTATGGTGATCATGCTCTAGCTGAGCGAACGTGTCAGAAGTGGTTTGCACGGTTTAGAAGTGGTGATTTCGGCTTGGCAGACCAAGAGCGAGCTGGACAGCCAAAAAAATTTCAAGACGAAGAATTGACAGCATTGCTCGAGCAGGATTCATGTCAAACGCAGGAACAACTTGCAGCAGCATTAGGTGTTGATCAAACAACAGTCTCCAAACGCTTGAAAGCCATGGGAATGATTCAAAAGATGTCACATTGGGTTCCACATGAATTGAAAGACAGAGACGTTGAAAGACGAAAAACCATTTGCGAATTGCTGCTTCAACGACAGAGCAGAAAGGGGTTTCTGCATCGAATTATTATGGGTGATGAGAAGTGGATCCATTACGAGAACCCTAAACGAAAAAAGGCCTGGGTGAAACCAGGTGAACCAGGTCCATCACAACCAAAACGAGATATTCACTGTGCAAAGGTTATGCTGTGCATATGTTGGGATATGAAAGGTGTGGTGTACTATGAGCTGCTGCAACCGGGTGAAACTATGAATGGAGAACGTTATCGACGACAATTAATGCGTTTGAAGCAAGCTCTGGCCAGAACACGACCAGAATGGGAGAACAGACATGATAAACTTATTGTTCAACATGATAACGCTCGCCCACATGTCGCAAAATCGGTCAAAACCTATTTAGAAAATGTCGGATGGGAAGTTTTACCCCACCCGCCGCATTCACCAGACGTTGCTCCTTCGGACTACTACTTGTTCGATTGCATGAACAACGATTTGATTGGACAGCGGTTTACTTCTTCAGAAGATATCGAAACATGGGTCTCTGACTGGATCGCTTCCAAGGATGAGGACTTCTTTCGCCACGGAATCCGTACATTGCCTGACAGATGGGCGAAAGTGGTGGCTAGCGATGGACAATATTTTTCTTAAGGTATTTATGTATTTTGTGTTTGTACTACAGCTTCAATGTGTGCGTACCAACCGCACGAATTAATTCCTAGACCAAATATATATACGGTAGAGTATTACATATTTTTTTCTAAATATTTCTTTATACGATTGTATTTGTTCTGTAGTTCCAAAATGTATTAACAGCACTTCGAACAGAAATAGGTTAATATAGTATTTTTTTAAGTAATAAAATTTAGTGTTACCAACTTGATGTCAGAATGTATAATTGTCTTCCTACAGTAATCTTCTCAATGTATTAAAAAGAATAATCAGTAAATGTAAGAATTTAAATAACTTGTTTTATTGCTGATCCTGAGTGCCACAATTGTATTGCTAATACTGCTCTTCGATCGATAACCTTGAGTAATGTTCATGAATAAGAATGAATAATAGTATGCAAATACGGTATTTTGATACTTTCTATGATATGATAATCATAAATATCTTTCGCACATGAAATCGAAAAATACATTTGAAATATATCACGTAATTGTGTTGTAAATGAGTTTATTCTTCAGTATACCACGAAGCACATAAAACAGCTTGATAAAGAAAAGACAGGAAAAACTTCAACATTGGCTTTGTTGAGGGTGAAATTAACTTTTCTTTATTAATTTCATATTACTTATTTTACAATATATGATTTTGTAAGGTGCATGGGTTCCTGGTTCGATGTCAGGTTATGTGAGTTTTTTGGTAAACAACATTGTATTTTCTCTCATTTTTCCACATTATCATTTCTCGAATTCTTCCATGATCAATCACATTCATCTTCCTCCTTTAGTCTGCAGTCAATAACCGTGTGTGACGTTAAAGTTTTCATTTCAATTTATTTTGTACACGTCATTTGCTAATAGTGGTGATAATCTGCTTCATGTGACAAGTTTCGTCTAGCTCAGAAATTATTGAAGTTGGAATTTAACCAAACTTCACTTGCTGAGTGCATGTTATTGTCATTAATTAACTTGGATCTTCAATAATTTTATCTCAAGGTTAATAATGAACTTTCTGTTAGTTGTGGTAGATCAGGGAGAACTGCAAACTTGTACTGCATTAAGGAAGAATAAGGTTAAGAAGTAAAAATTCGAAATGAAATAAAACTCCTAAATTTTGTCCCACGGGTATACCATATATTTTGAAGGAGACAAAGGAGCAGTGAAAATAATTGATTATGAAAGAATTGCTAGAATGAGAATGTGGAAGGAAATTGCAGAACTACAGAAAAAGCACGGACACAATGTTGTTCCTCACAAGCTCTCATATGCCTGGGAGGGATAGAAGCTTTCAGGACAGCCACCATGCTTACCATAAAAACCAGGAAATCACTCAAAGCTAATTCTTGCTTCTCTCAATATGAAAGTTCTCCCCTCTATTAAGTTTAGTACATAATGTACTCTTAATGCATGTATTTCACTGAACTTATTTTTCATTAATCTCTTCAGTAAAGTCGCACATTTATATCAGTTTAATCAATGAATTGAAGTGAAAAAGTAAATGTGACATTAAGGCAAACCAGATTGTGGTTGTTACTACAGCTAAGAAGGAACAATATCAAATAGTTATATTAAGTTTCTAACGTATAGTTACCAGCTATATTTCAATTCTTCTTCACTACTTGGTAGCGATGTGTACCAATCAGTGATGTATAATTGAGGGTGTTTAGTATATATACGTCATGATTGTTTTTAGTTCATTGATTTATATAGAGAAGTTTTTTTTTTTCAATGAGCCACGATTTTATTCATGGTTGATTTTACTGCTTTCTTCGAATCTATTTAATTGCTCTGATCTTTTTATAAATCAAATTTGCTCTGAGTAATATCAAATGTATATATAATACGAATAATGTATATGTTCAAAATGTAACAGACATTTAACTCAACTTGAATTCAGTAAAATCAAACCATTAATCAGATCTGCCCATTTCAAGAAAGAAAGAAAAGCTCCATATAAATCAGTGAATTAAAAACAGAAGATAACACGGATACTCGACACATTTAACTTATAATTAGAAAGAGCTAAATGCAACGAGCAACTAGCAAATACGTGGGGGGGATTTCGGCGGCTGGGTATCGGCTAAAGGCGGGGGAGCAGCGGGATTATGGCGGATACCCCGCCGACGGGACGAAGGTGTAATTAGTGTAATCGAGCAGGTGGCCCGGCGGCGGCGTCCGCCAGCGGCCCGCCATTCGCACATCGACGGGCCTACGGCGGCCCGCTGGCGCAATGCTTATGGGGTAGTGTCCGAAAGGAAACGAAAAGTGAGAAAGGTGTCAGCTCCTGAACAATATTAATATCGAAACTTCGGATGCCTAAACAGAAATTAAGTAGGATTTGTCTTCACCACGATGCATAGTAACATGCTTTCCTTGACTAAAAGACTGGTTTATGTATGCGTTATATTGATATTTTAACAAAATATAATACCAATATATAGAAAAGAATAGTTCCTATTTACAAATTTTGGTTGAACGGATATATCCAACGTGTTGGAAATGGCGAACGAAAATATTATTATTTCTAGTAGTAGGAGTAATAGTGAAAGACGTTCGGAATAATTGCCCGGAAACAATATTGTTTCAGACACATTTATAACTCATACTAGACCCTAAGCATGTACCTTTGGGGGTCGTATTCGTGAATTGTTTGCTAGACACATTACGTTTTCTACAACAGTACGAATCAAGGTTGCAGGCAGACATGTGATGGCATTTTGCTAGTATTTCTCCTGTGAAGGAAGCTGCCTCCACTCTAACTCGTAAGACCGAAAGAAATTCAGCATTTTTCATGTTATTACACATCAGAAGTATGCATATTGTAGTTCATAAAAACAACTTACTGCACCGAGAATCGAACCCGGGACCCTTGAATTACGAAACGACTGCTTACGCCACTACGCTAAGACTTCTCTGTTAAGTAAGAGTCAAAAACACTCGTTTATGAAGCAAATTGCACACGTTGACGATAACGACGAAAAATACTATACTCGAGAGACTTCGAATTTAAATTAAAAAACAAAAATAGACATATAGTGCAACAGACCATTTTTTCTGATTTACCGAAAATATCTCCGTATCTTCCTATTATTGCAATTACAAATATCAATATCCAAAAATGCCTGAAGTTCTTTTTTCACTTACAAGGAGAAAGCAGACTTTAGTAAATTAACATCGGGGCCATTTTTTGCAAGGCGATTGTGAAATTTAAAGTGTTCATATTACAAACTGGGAGAGCGCAATGGCCTAATATAGCATAGAAAAAGCGTCTTAAAGTTTTCGACTCGACGCATGTGTCGTGCGTTGCGCAAACTTTTTAAGTGACGTCGTGGCACAGTCAGAAACATTTGTGACTCACGTTCTATGGGTTATGGGTTCGAATCCCGCGGGCGTCAACTTTTTATTTTGTTTCTTTGCTTCAACCAATAAAGTAGCCATTTGTAGCTACAAGTAAAATGTTAATTCTCCATATGTTTATAAGAGAATTGTGGGGAAATCCGACATGGTAAGTGGTTTCTTGGCAAAAACAGAAAAGTGCAATGCTTTACAACAGTGTTTTATACTTACAGTTGAAGCACATTATTTAGCAAACGGATGACAGGGTAACCATACATGTAGCACAACCACAACTGTGGGGAAAAAATATAAAAGTAAACCACGCAACATGTCGAAGTTACCCACAATGTGTGGGTAACTTCGAGAGCTTCTCAGGCGAACACCGACAGCTTAGAAAGTTTAGTTTTAATTTAATACAGGCAGCATATGAAATAATCTTAATGTATACGAAAAATTTAATGTAAAATAATACAAGTATGCTATAATGCAATTTTTAGGTTGTTTTTTAAATCAGGATACAAATGTAAGTCGAACAAAGGTTCGTCCTTTCTGGATCTGTTCTAATCACTTGACAGACAATCATCACATGTATAATAAGGGTAATCTGCATTAGAAACACACAGTTCATGATACCAGTTACGGCAAACCATACACTGTAGCCAGTCCACACCGTTTGGGGTCTTGTTGTATTGAACCTTACATTTGGGACAAACGTTGTTGTCATTGCGTTTGCGCAAGGATTGGGGTGCTTCGAAGGTTCGCTGGCTCAGTCTAGAAAATAAAACCTTTCGAGTGCTCCTCTGGTTACCCTTAGGGCGCGATTGTATTTTTTCCAGGACCATCCATATACTCTGGAGACGTGACTATTTTTCCACCTGTTTTTGCTGCCTTTCTCCTTTGAGACGAATCACTGTTTTTTGTAGGTGTACGGGTCAAGTCATGGAAAGTAATAGACGGAGTTGCCTGTGAAGTTGAAGGAACACTGCTTCCTTGTCCTTCAACGGTGTCTCTTTGAAGATTGTCATTTAATGAATGAGGTACCGATGGCATAAAGTCACTATCTGTAATTTTGAATAGATCTAGTGGGTAAATCCCTGTTGATTCGAATCCACTCACACCAGTATCAACACACGCAACTTTATACCAAGCTTTGTTGAGAAGATGTCCAAAGTGTATTTTTGAAATTGGTTTTCCTGGATGAGCATATACGAACAGCTTACATGCATCATTGTAATACTGCTTAAGAGGTTTAAAAACTGCAACGTCTAGGGGCTGCAATTTGTGCATAGCATGTGGAGGAAGGCAAATCATATGAATATCATTCTCCAATGCATGTTCAAGAACATGCACATCCTTGCAATGGGCCCCATGACCGCCTAACACAAGCAAAATTGGTCCTTATGGTCTGTGAGAGGCTAGATGATCCAGAAATTTGGGGGAAATGTTGGATGTCATGTAGTCTGTCTCTGACATTTCTACTTGTGTTCCTGGTGGCATTCCTAGTAGAAATTATTCCTTCTGTGCCGGTGCTGTGTCATCAGTTATAGCTCAGAATACGTGATAAATAAATGCAACCAAATGGGGATGGAACTGATGCACAACACGGTACTTAACTGTAAAATAGTGGTTGAATTTAAATAAAATTCAAATGCTTCTAATTTAGAAAATGACTAGTTGGGGGAAAGGGTGAGAGAAAGAGAAAGGTTATAATTAAGGAATAGGAATGAGCACTAGCCTGACATATCCAACGAAGCTGGTGTCGTCCTGGTCATCTGGAATGAATATCTGGAGAAGTCTGGATTAGCTGGTGACAGTCAACATCTGGATCTTAATCCTGTTGAACTGCAAGGGGCGTCGATGATGTGTCTTTGCGATGTTGTCCTCCTACACCTTCATTCTACTACTCTGGTGACAAACTTAAAGGTGTCTGCGGCGATGAACCGTCAGAATGGTACTCTTTGACTTGTGGAGTCGGTGGTCCTCCAATGGTGGGATCCGTTTCTCTCCGATGATCCTGCACCTCTCTTGATCGCGTGTCGAATACCCCTTGTTGTTCTGTTCCTCGTGGTTTTGATCAATTCAAGAATGATGACCTAATCGGGAAGTATCAGGCTGTGCTCGAAGGTATGCGGAAAGGAAAGAAGGAAGCTAGTCGAGTTTATTTAACAAATGTGCATTTACAACATGTGTCTGAGAATGTACACTTCTAAACAAAGTTTTCTTTCAAGTTTTCAAAAGTTCATGTCTCTTTATATCAAATACACAGTCACTTCATTTCCAATAGACAGATACTTCACACCCCCTCCTCGAAATCAAAATACACGAAAATTTTAATTTTCCGTAGTAGAAAAAGAAAGAATAAAAATATTGAAGAAAGTCCAAAAAAAATGTTCGTTAAAGGTAAGAGAGTTCTTTGTGTAACATATGTATGTTTTGAATTAATCCTTGACCACAAACTGCAAAATGCTGAGTGTGCGTTCCTGAAACAATTCATATAGTTCACTGGGTAACCTGAAGATATGACGACAGCGTCTCTGGGAAGATGGAAAGTAAGAAAAAGAAAAATAAACATTAGTGCTTGCATAATATCATTGTGAGTGACATGTATTTAAAAAGTTAGTGTTGAGTTCCGTTAGTGCTCAGGGAAGGGAAATGAAAGGTAGGAATAATACTAAATTTAATTATCACTTACACAGATTATCAAAACTTAGATACGTATAATAAAATAAATATTCCATAAATATAGTATAATCTAATGTAGACCTCTCTCTATATATATGTTCCTCTAATGCAGAAAATAACTTCAATATCAAACGTGACTAATACGCGAAAAGAAAAAAAACGGTGTAATACTATCTAGCTAACCAAAGATAGTAAAGTTAGACTGCACAAGAAGGGTACTGATTTCAGTTTGAGAAAAATGAGCTTTAAGTTATTTAGGCTTAAAGCTTCCGTAGACTGGAAAAGAATTCCAAGATATGGTTATAGCCCCATATACTGGTTGTAATCAAACTATATGAAATCAGCACGACAGAACTATTCACCACATATAACCTACAACCCTAACTAACATAAATTTTTCTTATCTTCATCTTCTTTCTTCTTAAATCTTGTCCTCTTCTGGCATCGAATGCTGAACATCAATCATGGCATCGAATCTTAGACATCTGAAGGGATGGAGCATGGTTCTTGCGATCTTGTCTTCAATCTTCTTACATCTTCTTAATATATCCATCGAAGTATCTATCCATACGCGTGTCGTTGATTTTCTTCATTCTTCACATACTCACATTTGAAAAAAATAAAAGTAAGAAACTTCTGTAGTGATACGCTGTCCAATCAAACGAAATGGTACAATTCTTGAAGATACTAACGTGTTCCAAAATTCGAAGTATTCCAAGTTTCAAAGTGTTCTAAGTTTTCGAAGTTTTCCACCGGTGGATTTGGATGCACAATTCAAAACCAAGATAAACTAACTTCTAAGCGTGGCCAGTGCTAAAAGAAAGTTCATCGTCCATCTACAAGATGTTCCTATCTACAATCCAATCTTCAAGAAAAGTAATCCACATACAAGTTACGTGCGGACAGACGGACTAACAGATTCTTCATCAATGGGAAAATATATAGGGAGTAATCGCTGATAAATGTCCCAATTCTCTCTATCATAAACACAAAATACGACACGGTTTACGTCATCAAGATGTTCTTCTAAAAATATTCTTGTTGTAGCTAAGGCAATTTTGGCAGCTTCTAACTTCGGAAATTTAAATGCTCCAGTCGAAATGTTAGGTAATACAATTGTAGAAAGATCATTCTCCAACATCACTTTAAAACAATTTTTATATGTCTCTCGTAAAATCTTCTTGTCTGAATTCCGTGGTCCACATGTCATAATTATATAATTAGCAGGTAAACGATAACCATTGGCAATTTTTGCTTCTCCTGGCTTCAATGATGATATGGTCAAACATTCTTCTAAAAATTCAGATCCAGCTGCGTCTTGAATGGCTTTATCTGCACCACCTAAAGGAGTTAAGGTTTCATTCGTTGGATTTACTAAGGCATCTGCTTTTATATCCACTATGTTACCTTTATAAATACTAATCTTCTGATTGATGGCAGTATTACAGGCAAATTTCGGTTTTTCTTCTGTAGAATTCTTCCCTATAGTTGCCCACGTCGGTAGATTTTCGGTAATCACAACATCCTTAATATGAAGAGAAGGGATGAAAACTTCTTCTTCCAAACACTGTTTCTTGGGGTTGAAAATCTCTTCAGTTGGTGGTCCTTGATGGTCTTCGCGTCTCGTCTTCTTCTTTTTCATCGTATGGTCTTCCGTGCAGACGTTGATAGGCATCTCTTCGTCAGAGTCTTCAAGGTGGTCTTCCTCTTCCGGGTTTTCCTTCTCATAAAACTTCTTCAATCTCTGGACTGCTATGCTGTCTATCTTGTAAGATCCTCGGGCGGTCTTATACTTAACAAAATATGAATTTGGATTTTCTACACGTTCAATTATGCCTGGACCAATAAACTTTCCGCTGAATGCTTTGGCGTGACCTTTTTTTCTTGTGGTGTCTAATATCCAAACTTTTTCTCCTTCTTTAAAAGCTGGTTTCGTATGTCTCTTGTCAAAAAATTTTGTCGCCGTTTTATGACGTTTGTAAAGATTTTCTTGCGCTTTATCTCTAATCTCTTGTAATTGCTGTAAACGAATGGCATTATCCTCGTATTGACACGGGGTATTTAAAATTGCCTGATGAAGTAACCTAGGTTTGAAGCCAAAAAGACATTCAAATGGTGAAATTTGAGATGATAAGTTCTTGGTGACGTTAAGCGAAAAAACTATGGGTTGTAATAAATCAATCCATTCTCCTAAATCTTTGTCACATAAAGCTGATTTCAATTGTTGTTCTATGTTTCTAATACTAATTTCACAAACACCATTACTGTAATGCCCATGTACATTTACAAAACGCATGTTAGCACCAATCATAGCACATAATTCTTTAAATAGTCCACTAGTGAATGCACTGCCTTTGTCTAAGACAATCTCATAAAAAATTCCAAACTTTAAAATTACTTTATGATAAAGAAATGAAGCCAAAGTACTTGCTGTAACTTCAGGAAGTGAATCTGCAATTATGTATCTAGTACAACTGTCTACTACAACTATCATATATTTGTGATTTAACATGTTATTGGGGGAATAATTCCCAGCTACATCTATGTGGATGCGATAGAAGGGGGGAACAGAGGGATAAGTAAGCAAAGTGCCATACGGAGAACCAATTTTCGATTTCGATACTTGACATATCGTACATTCTTTACATTTCTGATATATATATTTCTTCATGTTGGGAAAATACACTGTTTTCACTAACATGTCATAGGTTTTAGAATAACCAGAATGAGATGATCCCAATGCTGACGTATGACAAGCATTAAAAACTTTATAACGCAAAGAAGTAGGAACTGCAACTAAAAATTTTATACCTTGAGAAGTTTTCTGCTTTCTATACAAAATCCCATCCTTAATAGTAAAATATAATGCTTGGCGTTCTATTTTAGGATTTCTATTTTCTTTCTGTTCCAACCAAGAAAAAGTATCTTTAAAGAACGGATCTTTACGCTGTTCTGTTGCCAGATTTGACTCATTTAAAATTGAAAATGAATTTGTGGTCTGAGTAAACAAAATTTTCGGATCTTCTTGATTCTTTTTCTCGTCTTCCAAATCTCTAGGGGGGTTAGAAAAACGTGAAATGGCGTCTGCCTCTACGTTACTGGAGCCACTGATATGTGAAATAGTAAAATTATACGATTCGATTTCACTCAGCCATCTAGAAATCTTACTTACATTCTTTGTTTGCTTCAAATAAATTAAACTATGAGAATCTGTCTTCAAATAAAAATGACGCCCCAAAAGAAAATACCTAAATGAACGTAATGAGCACAATAATGCTAGTAATTCAAGCTGATATGGGTGTAATTTTCTCTCGCTAGGAGACGTTGCACGACTACAATAACTAATGGGAACTAGATTTGTGTCATCAGGTGAATTTTGAGGTTGTTTGATTAGTCCAGAAAGAGCGAGTTTGCTGGCATCAAAATAGAGATACAGAGGATAATCAGGCTTGTACCTCATGAGACAAGGTGCTGAAATGATGGCTTGTTTGATATTATTGAATGCTGTCTCCTGTGCGTCCTTCCAACGAAAAGGAGCGTCTTTTTTCAGCAAAGAAAGTAACGCTTCTGCTAATTGACTAAAATTAGGTAAATACGAACGAACAAAAGAAGCCAATCCTAAAAAACTTTTAACTTGTTTCTTTGTTTTGGGACGTTGATAGTTGGAGATTGAGTTAATTATTCGTTTCGAAATAGACAAACCATCTTTACTAACAGTGTGACCTAAAACATCTAATGAAAAATATCCCAATTTTGTTTTTTCTGGGGAAAGCTTTAAACCAATTTCTTTTGTTCTTTGAAGCAACATACGAGTTAACTGCAAAATTTCATCAAAACTATCACTAGACCAAAAATAATCGTCAACATAGGCAAATATTTTATCTTGTGGAAGACCTTCTAAGGTGAGTTTCACTAATCTGTTCATACCGCTAGTAGATGTCTTGACACCCTGAGGCAAAAAATTAAAATGGTACGATCCCACGCCTGGAATCGAAAAAGCTGTAATAGGTTTAGATTCTTCAGTGAGGGGAATATTAAAAAATGCTCCAAAAACGTCGCTAGAACACAGATATTTGCGTCCTGCCAAATTAGTCAAAATATCCTGGATAGGAGGAACCGGATAGCTGTCAGGAACCATTTTCCGGTTAATATAACGGGCGTCTTGCACAAATCTATACTGTCCATTCTTCTTTTTAACAAGCATTACCGGAGAATTGTACGGACTAATACTAGGTTCAATGATCTTACTTTTCAATAAAATATCTACTTGTGTTTTGATCTTATCCCGTAGATGAAATGGTATCGAAAATTGGGGTCGATTTACTGAAATATTGTCTACTAATTCAATTTTATGCTTATATCCTTTAGCACAACCATAATCAAATTCATTCCAAGAAAAACTAGAATAAAATTCTTCTACTAAGTCATATAATTGCTGTTGTTGATGTGGCAACAATTCAGGGTTAACATTTACTCTATATTTATCATAACCTTCAGGAAAAGATTTCGTATCTACTGCATTAACTTGATGAACCTTATTATTAGTGGTATTTTGTTTCTTGAAGTTGGTATCACTGATAACATTTTCGGCAGAACCCAAAACAACATCTTTTTTCAAGTAAAGTTTACTTTTGGTAGGATTAATCACAGATATTACCGAATGAATTTGTCTACGACTGATTTACGCACAAAAATTTCTGCCTGCGTATCTATTAACTCATTGGGAACTAATAAATTGCGATTTCCTGCAAGATCATTTACTTTTTTTAATGTAACTTGAACACTTGAATTAGGAGGCAAAACAACAGAGCGAGCCACTAAAAATTGAGGTTTATATAATTTTGCTATATGGTTAGAAATTTCTTCAAAAGATACGTATGGCGGCAATTCAATTCTTGGAGGAATACCAAATTTAACAAAACTAAAAGAATTCTTATTGTGATCAACCATTGCAAGACGACTTTTTAAAAAATCTTGGCCAATTATGCTATTATACGGAAAATTATTATACACTCGAAAGGGATGCGTAAAATACTGTCCTCCTAATTTAAATTTTACTAAAGCGATTTGATCACTTCCTTGAGAATTTCCTGTGATACCACGAATAAAAGTCGTTCCTTTAAGTATTTTATGCTTATTGCTTAAACTATTACCAGAAATTAAGCTAACAGTGCTGCCTGAATCTAATAGAAATAAATGCGGCTTATTATCAATATATGCTTTAACATGAGGCAAATCAGCTTCATATTGAATAGGCACATAATATCGCTTACTATTTCTAACATTATTACACATATTATTGTCTACTTTATTCCTATTATTCGATTTAACATTCTCATTTACATTGCCTGCATTGACGGAAGCAAAACGCTGCGAGTGATAGAAGGATGCGTTGGATGGATTTCTTTGCTCCAAACGCGAACGCTCATAAGATTGTATACACACAGATTTTTCTTTGTGTGCGTGAGAAACTTTTGCGAGCGCAGTTCGTTGCACAAGATCTTGTAACTGGACTTTGATACCGTCCAACTGAGCTATCAATGTATTTTTTTCTTCAGGCTGACTTACAATTTCATTTTCGTTCTGAATATTAACATCTAAAGTATTTTCTTTTTGCTGCATAGCATTATTACTAACAGGATGTATATTGTATTCGTTTGTTATTGCCAAGGACTTCGATTGCTGACTACGCATGCTGACAAGAAAATTAACTCTTTCCTCTAGACCTAAGGACTTTGCTAACTCAATAACAGTCTTATATGATTTTCTTACAACTACAGAATAAAATGAAGGCAATAACCCATCGATTATCAAGTTAATTTGTTCGGTCACTGACATCTTCGGATCGTACTCGAGTATTAATTTCCACTTATGAAAAATGTAATCTAAAACAGATTCAGAATGTGACTGTTCCCTATTTCTCATGTCTTGCTCTAAAACTTGCGAAACTATATTGTCTTCATAAGCCTCTATTAATTTCTTCTTAATCTGTACATACATAAGATTATCATATTCTGCGGTTGATTGTAAAGCTAGCAGATAAGCACGAGCCCCGTTTTCTAAACAATACGGCAACAAATGACGTTTCTGTACATCACGTAGGTTATGAAGGACAGAAAAATCCTCAAAATGACTAAAAAATGACTGAACTGACTCGTTCAATTTGCCGGAAAATTTGGGGGGTTCTACTAAACGATCTATAGCAGAAGACATAACACTAGTATTCTCCATTATATCTATTTTCAAAATCACATTTGAGATAAATATCTTACACTACTATGTATATATATCCAACACCAAAATGTAAATAACACAAAGAAAAACAAAATATAATTTAGCAAAATTTTCTCTTCTCACCCATTTATCATCCGATTAAAATAAAACAAAACAAAAAAATACTCTAACAGAGCAAATGAATAAAGTAGCGAGGGTGGGCGGGTGGGTTAAAAATAACTTTACTCAATTTCTCTCGACAAACTATAAATTACACAGTACAAATTACTCAAAATTTGGGATCTTAAAGCATCTACCGAATATTTAGAATCTTAATTTATCGAAATTTTAGGATCGTAACAAAGGCGTAAGCCTCACAACATCTCCACCATGTGCCGGTGCTGTGTCATCAGTTATAGCTCAGAATACGTGATAAATAAATGCAACCAAATGGGGATGGAACTGATGCACAACACGGTACTTAACTGTAAAATAGTGGTTGAATTTAAATAAAATTCAAATGCTTCTAATTTAGAAAATGACTAGTTGGGGGAAAGGGTGAGAGAAAGAGAAAGGTTATAATTAAGGAATAGGAATGAGCACTAGCCTGACATATCCAACGAAGCTGGTGTCGTCCTGGTCATCTGGAATGAATATCTGGAGAAGTCTGGATTAGCTGGTGACAGTCAACATCTGGATCTTAATCCTGTTGAACTGCAAGGGGCGTCGATGATGTGTCTTTGCGATGTTGTCCTCCTACACCTTCATTCTACTACTCTGGTGACAAACTTAAAGGTGTCTGCGGCGATGAACCGTCAGAATGGTACTCTTTGACTTGTGGAGTCGGTGGTCCTCCAATGGTGGGATCCGTTTCTCTCCGATGATCCTGCACCTCTCTTGATCGCGTGTCGAATACCCCTTGTTGTTGTTCTGTTCCTCGTGGTTTTGATCAATTCAAGAATGATGACCTAATCGGGAAGTATCAGGCTGTGCTCTAAGGTATGCGGAAAGGAAAGAAGGAAGCTAGTCGAGTTTATTTAACAAATGTGCATTTACAACATGTGTCTGAGAATGTACACTTCTAAACAAAGTTTTCTTTCAAGTTTTCAAAAGTTCATGTCTCTTTATATCAAATACACAGTCACTTCATTTCCAATAGACAGATACTTCACACTTCTTTCTCTTCCCTTTCATAATAATAGATGGTGGTGAGAATTGTTCAGTGGCTGATACACAAGCTGCAATAGTAACAGTTTTCCCCTTCCCTGCATTTGTTTGAGAATGAACGTCCTTCTTTCCCCTTACTGATATTACCTTTTCTGGTTTATAAACAAGCTGGAACCCTGACTCGTCGCAATTGAAGATGTTACCTGGTTTCATCCACAAATGTAAATCATCGTAGCAGTTACTTAATTGGAAGTAGGGGTGTTCGATAAGGCTGAGGACCTATCGAACTTCGGGACTGAAAATTTATCGAGTTGTCATCGGTTACTCGAAACCTTTCGAGTATTTGAAATTATCGAAGTTTCGGGTATTATCGAAATTTCGAGTATTATCGAAGTTTCGGGTATTATCGACATTTCGAGTATTATCGAAGTTTCGGGTATTATCGAAATTTCGAGTATTATCGAAGTTTCGGGTATTATCGGAATTTCGAGTATTATCGACATTTCGAGTATTATCGAAGTTTCGGGTATTATCGAAGTTTCGGGTATTATCGAAATTTCGAGTATTATTGAAGTTTCGGGTATTATCAAAAGTAGTGATGGACAGTTCGGTTCCTTCACCTCTCCAATGATTCCTTCTTGCAGCCAAACTAGTCAAACAACTTTTTTTTTATCTGATAAGTTATTGCAAAGGAAAGCGAGTAGAAAGGAAAGCGTGCACAAAGGAATTGCTTTTTCGTCCCCTCCCCCCCCCACACAGAAAGCGTTCATTTTTCCTTGAATTTTATCTCTTGTTTGTTATTTGCTAACAGCTAGTGTATTAGTGTTGCCAGAGATACGGTCTTAAACGTACAAATATGGTAATTTGCTCTTCATACGATATAGTATACGCCCAACACCTCAACCATATTAATCACGCACGGTGTTGCTAAAATGTTATAGCAAAATTTTATTTTTAAGCCAAATGTATTATCTTCTGTCGTGTTTGCTTTCTCTTAATGGCCACTAGTTCACACATTGCCGCAATCAGATATGATGATGCTTTGGGCGCAAACTCCCCCTTTAACCTTTCAGTAAAATAAATGTTAGTCAAATCAGTGGTGATTTCAGGGGTTGTTTAGGAGGAATATTTCCCCACAAACATATCTCTGATCATGTTCACCGTGGTTTACCAGTATTTTTGCTACTTTCACCGTCCGTGTATTCAAAATCTCCCGGGGTAAGATTACCATAATTTCTGGATATTTTTAAGAATGGTGTGTCTGTTTATTGAGAAGTTAAGAAAAGTCTAATCTTAACTTCCTAAAATGCTTATGCTCATTTTCTATACTTAAAATATATTTTTTATATTATTGTCTTAATTATTTTCCTGAGTAAAGTATTCTTGCGAAGAACACCTTATCGTTATTGATTTTTTCATAAATATCAGCACAAGACAGAATTGCAAGCCAAGCACTTGACCAAACACAGCGAAATTTCCCAGTCTTCCATTTTCCCTAAAATTTCGGGCATTAGTTAATCCCAGACAATTTTCCGGATCGGGCTTGAATCTAGGACGTATGATAAGACTACGCGGGGGAAACCTTGAAATCATCACTAAGTTTAATTAAGGTGAAAAACGGAAATAAATCTCCCATGTTACCAAAAATGGTTGGCCCAATATTGATTTTTAGTTGACATCACCAATTATCAACCGTTGAAACGATGGTTGGGCATGTCCGCTTTGCGTTTGTTGGGCCAACTCACCATTTCTCAACGTTGGTCCCACGAAGAAAACAACAGTTTTTCAACAATCTCCCAACCGTTGATGTCGCGTCAACCATTTGTTCAACCATGTTTCACCCGTTAATGTTTATGTCAACGTTGGGCCAACAAAAGATCAACCGTTACCGCAACCGTTTGACAACGGTTAGCATTTTACAACGTTGGCCCAACAAAAAGTCAACCGTAATTACAACCATTATTCAACCTTATACACATATCAACTATATATCGACGTTGGGCCAACGACAATAGAAACAATAACACAACCGTTAATGCACTTCAACCATATATCGACATTGGGCCAACGACAGGACACATGATAACTCAACCGTTAATTAACGTCAACCATTTATCAACTATAGATCGACGTTGGGCCAACGACAATACAAATGATGACACAACCATTATTCAACTTCCAACCAGTTATCAACGTTGGTCCCACGTTGGGCCAACGATAGGTAACAACGATATTTCAACCAACATGGACTGGATGGCGGGGATGGTAGCTTCCTTTGTCGCAGCAGGAGAATAACGGTATTGTACCTTGTACAGAACCAGACAATACTGACGCAGCCAATGGTGTACGGGTAGCAAGCCTGCTTGCCAAGTGGCATTCGGCTAGATCGAGCGTAACCACGAACCCTTCTCCGGCAGGGCTTTCTCTGGGTTTCCTCAGTCCCACCTGGGGAATACCCGGATGCTGAGATGTGCAAATCCAGAGCCGCGCTACCTTCCCACATTCTTGTCCCTCCTATATCGGCCTAAGCATTGATATCTAAAGGTTATAAATGAAGTTCAATTTCACTAGAAAAGAAAAGTTGAACTTTATTTATAACCTTTAGATATCAATGCTTAGGCCGATATGGGCGGGAGAAGAATGTGGGAAGGTAGCGCGGCTCTGGATTTGCACAACTCAGCATCCGGGTATTCCCCAGGTGGGAGTGAGGAAAACCAGAGAAAGCCCTGCCGGAGAAGGGTTCATGGTAAGGGTTCAGGCTCGACCTACCGAATGCCTCTTGGCAAGCAGGCTTGCTACCCGTACACCACTGGCTGCGTCACTGTTGTCTGGTCCTGCACAAGATACAATGCCGTCATTCTCCTGTTGCGACCAAGGGAGCTACCATCCTCGGCAGTTTGTAAAAAAAAAAAAAAAAAAAAAAAAAAGTCATATTTCACACATGACTGGTCAAAGGACTTCAAGGACCAGAAGAAAATCAAAGAGGTATATTTGAGCGGACAGTTTTTATTCAAAAATTTGAAGAAAAAAAAAACATACACATACACACAATGTAATTTATACATGATGTCAAATTATCGTACAATTAGTATTTATAACATGTTAAACAAACCTTTAAAAGCTATAGTTATGCTTTGAAGGCCATTACGCTTATTCGGATAACCAATGAAAACATTTGTTTCTTTCATTGATAACCATTTACATTTTCGTTTTAGTGATAACTATATACATTTTGCTTATTACTCAGATGTCCTATGTCATTTTACAATATTTGAAAAGATTATACGGATGGTCTCATTTTTATTTTTTAAATTCTCAAATGCGAGAAAGGTTTCCTGATAAGTATTGAAACAACGTGAAAACAATTCGTGCAAACAAGGAATAAAAAGAGTCTTATTTGAAAAATAATCTTATATTACACTCATAGAAACTACCTGTATAGATACATGAAACGTTCCACAATTATGCAAGAGGGCACAGAACTCTGCTATGGCATACCAAGAAAATATTAAATACTTTTCATTTCTTATTAAATACTGATACGATTTAGACAAGAATGATACATCACAAAACTGAAAAGAAAAAAAAACGCATTGAAGGCATTAATACTAGGCCAAAAATTTCCGAAATCTGGCTTTCAAAAAAATCCGTACTTAGATGAAACAAGCAGTCTGCGTTTCGAGATTCTGATTTTTGTTTTAAGCCGCGTGGTGCTCTTGAGCTCACTGTCACAGCCAGGAAGGGGGGGGGGGGAGGAAGAAGCCATGTTGTAAAGGGATATTATGGCGCGGGCCATACAGCCAATGGCATCATTGCATGCACCTTCGGCTTCTGCTACGCAAGGCCATTCACATGAAACAAGTTACCTAACAATATATTTCGGGCCGCCCGACGCATCCGTGTATTCCATCGGTGATATATCCAACATACGGAAAGTAGAAGCAGATGCGATCGAAATACAAAATAGAAAATTTCCACGTTTTGCTTAAATCAGCGACAGAGCTTTTGACAGTGTCGGGCATCCACTTGTTTCATTCGGGTTGCCTTGAGTAGCAGAAGACGGAAGGCGACAACAATGATGTAATTGGCCAGGTGACGCGCCCCAATATTTCCTGTTCAGTAAAATGGCTTGTCCCTATCCGACTGCGGCGGTTTAAGCTAAAGAGCAACAAGCCCACAACACGCGGATTCAAGTTGGACCAAAACTTTGAGCAGTATTTACGAACTGAAAGCTTTTTTTTTTAAATATAATTTCTTATGTCTATTTATTCAATTGGTCGCGTGGGGAATTGCCATACTTTACAAAAGCTGGTTTTCCATTGCCTTAACACACACACACCAAAAAAACTGGAGGTTGGTTAAACACATTCACTCAACGTGTTGACTCTTGACCTTGGGAGAAAAAAAAACTGGATTATTTTCTAAACATCCGTTTTTTTTTAATTAAGATTTTTCCGACATTCGAAATTTTCTATTTTATTTTCCGGAATCTAGAAAGTAAAATTTCCGAAATTTCCCATCCCTAATTAATACTGTAGTACAGGCTTGGATCAAAATATGTCTCCTGTATGCTTGATACGAAAGTGTTCCAAAATTCACGCAAAAAGTACTTGTTACATTTTGACTTGAACTGAAAATGAGCCTTATCGCCGATTACACTTTGAGGGCTTCGTTAATCAACAAAATCGTTGCATTCGTAGTTCAGAAAATCGAATTAACGCCTTGGAATGCCAACAAGCGTAGAACTACAAGGAAAATGAACGCTATATGAACGAAAGTCAGCCATATTCATTTAAAAAGGTCATGGAAAATTTCAACAGTGTGAGTATGTGGAAGCTATTTACCCGATGTGTTGTTCCATGCATAACCGTATACTGTATAGTTTATGAATGAATAAATAAATAAATACAATCAAGTTTTAAGTATAAATATGTATTTTATGTCAAAATTAATTCTTGCGTGAAGTTTGGGACACTCATTATTAGAGTCCTTTCTAAAATAATTCAGTGGTCTTCTCTGCTCACAATTTTTTCTCTCTTGGAATACCGTTAAAACCAGATTCTGAAAAACAGACAGCAGCTGTATAGCTCCAAAACCAAACGTGTCTCATCGAAGTGAAAAGCCTTAGTCATGATTTCACAACGAAAACAAAAGCTTTTTTTTTTAACATACAGAAAGAGGCATTTTGCAACGTCATTAATTTTGGTGCTAAGCCTAAAGTTCAGATCAGCGCTTGTTATACAAGGACTGTAAATATTTACATTACTAGCAACACTTGTACCTGAGTGAAAGTTCACAAAATTAGTAGAACATCCTGCAAACTGTTTCCCAGATGAACGCAATGCCTCAAGAATGGTCCATTCCTCCTTCTCGATTAGTCTCCTCTTGTGTCTCTTGGAAACTAGATGACGTACGCCTTCGTTCCCTTCCTCAATTTCTATCTCTTCCCCAGCGGAACCAGTTCTGAATCCTTTCTTTTATTTCCTGGTCTGTTGCTTTCCTGGCTACTCCATTAAGACGCACAGCCCCTGAAATGAAAATAATTTGTGAAGTCAACAGAACAATACTAGATATACTACAAATAGAGCCAATAGATTACATCAATTCTTTATTATCCGTACTTCAGTAACGGTTTTAAAACACTTGAAATATGAACACGCAAACTTACTACAATGTTCTATGAAACAGACTGGCGTGACTGAAAATAAAACCATTGTCTTAATGATAGTTGATTTTAAAAAATTACGATTCTACACAATGAAATAAAATCTGAGCACTCACCACACAGAAATAGTAATTTTAACAGCCTCACATCATAATATTTGGTTGTAATTAAGTAAAGAAGAGAGGTCAAAAACAAAAATGGGTAAAAATCATGAAGGAAATTTCAAACACTTTAAGTCAGAACATTGTATAAGCTATGCACGAATACTAGAGATAAGTCACAGTCTACGTAAACAACTGCAAGAATCACTGCTATGCTTTCTTCTCAGATATTGGCAAACTGAAGGAAATTCGTGTCAAAAAAGAAAAAAGTTAACTACGTTCAACGTTGATAACAGTTAATTTTTATTCCCAAACTCTGTATCAAGTTTTAATTCTTTACAACATAAAAATTGATGATAGGTCATCGAGTTTTTTTTCTTTCTTTTAAGTGGTGGGTTTTAAGAGGGCTCTCGACGCCGAAATTAAATTGCACGCATGATTTTACAAATGATAGCGTAGTTAAAACATCTCTGAATATTTTCCGTTGTTTGGAAGTTAGGAAATAAACTTTTTAACGCGAAAAAACAACTCATTCCTCGCTTTTTACATAACCAAAACATTCAGAGGAGTTGTAACTACGCTATCATTTGGAAAATCACATTGTTAAAAGAACAACAACTTGCAATTTTTCTCCTCTTTATAAGTTTATGAAATATTTAGGGAAACGTTTAAAATTTGCGGCAATTTAATTTCGGCGTCCAGAACGCTATTAACCTTTTTTTTTTAAATTTGTTAAGTCGTATATATCATCTGCCCGCTTCTACTTGAAAACACATTTCCTTTTACACCAGGTTTGCTTACACACAATCTTCTGTACAGTAAATATCGCATAGGGCTACGTGAATATCCCCAAACCGAATCTTCCATCTCCAAATACAATATAACTGTCAGTTCTCATTTGACAACATTGCTCTCTTCCGCATTGAAGAAAATTATTGAAAATGTACAGAACTCCCAGCAGTGAAGGCCGGTCTCGCTACTCTTGTTCCTTCTGGCGGCCCAGGCTAGAAGAGGGTGATGAAATGCGAAAATGAGCTTCATTGATTTTGCAGCTATGCCCTTTTAACATGAAATAATTCAAATATATTTCATCAACCTCTGCTCCTTATATAGTAGTATCATTGAATTTCCTTCAGTGAAATGAAAGGCGTCAACACAAGTCGACTAGTGCCACTGCATCAAATTTACGAGAAGTATCGAGATAAGGTAATATCCTACCTATTATTATTCTTGAAATGGTCAACTTCTCCAGGGATCTCTTTTTACATTTCCCAGTCCAATTGTACAAGACCGCTACTTCGTCAGTAAAAACTCTTAATATGTTTCTCACGACGTGGCCAAGATTTCTCCCACCAAAAGTGCCAAGGTACGTTTCCTGAAACACAATTATGAAAATAAGAAAAGAAATGAAACACTTCCTTCACGTTGTAAGTCAAGCAATTACAATATACCACTAGTGGGTCTACAGACCAATGGCCTCACGTCAATTGCAATAGCTATTTAACATCTAAGGGTGGATTTCTATAACATTACTTACGCACTGACTAGGATGAGGATTGTTTAAAAGTGCAATTTTTGTTGCAAGGACATCATTTAAGGAATGAGACGGTTCAGCCGTCGCTTGAAAGCCCAAGTAATCTAGTTACTGTTTGGAGGTGTTTAGTCGATAACTAAGATGCAATTTTTCAGAATGAACTGTTTAGTAATCAAATAACTTCGTATTTTTGGAAAGATAAAACATTATTCACGGAGAATAACTGTTCACAGATGAATAAAGGATTATTTCGATCCCATTCTTGCGTACCGATACAATCATGATGATGTACGGCTCATGCATTGAATTTGAAAGCACACAGCACACGAATCGGTTGATCTCCCATGTTTAGGGTAGTTCGACACACGGGATTGCCCATTGGCAACTGCTCTAAAGCTCTAATACTTTGTGGGAACTACTTATGAACAGGGAGTGCTCAAAGAACATCTCACACACACATCGCCGTTGTACTTAAGGTCGAAGTTGTAACGTAAGAGACGACGGTGTGGTTCATGTTGAATATTTTGAACCATGAATACGTGTCCGTGATAGAGTTTCGAATATGAAGGAAAAAGCCTCCTCTAGGCATTCCATCCGGTTAAATATTACCGGGGTTTGTTCTTCGTTAAGTGGACCATTGATTTCGTTTTTTTTTTTTTTTTTTTTTTAATTTCTAACCAAACTTACCGAGCAACATCTTTATTATCTGAACGTATAATTGTTTAGAAGCAGGGCTGCCACAAATAAACTACAATAGTGTGATCTACTTTGTGGGTACGAGTTTACACAATTTGGTACTTCAGTGTTTTCAAAGAAAAATGTTAAAAATTAAAATGTATTGCCTTGAACGAACTTTGAAAGTTGACGTGTTTTTAAGACGCGTAAACAATAAATAATGGGGTTCGGTAAACTTAATTCAACAAATCATGAACGTAGCACAACGAAAGGTTAAAGTCCTAGACACGTTTACACATTAAATTCATTTCTAGGTATTATTTTTAATTTGCCAAATTCTCCGTTATTCTAATGGGATTTTATTTTAATAAAAGAAATTTGAGGCCCCATCCCCTTGGTTTCAAATCTTTTAGGTATCCTTCCACCCAGCCCCCGATTTACTTTAACTTATTCTTAAATTCACTCTACTAATTAATTAAATGAAGTCCTCTTCAGTATTTCAAACGTACTGAATTGGCCTCTTTTCATTTGTGGGGGCTCCTTTCGCCGGTACTATCCCTTGAAGAATCCACATTCGATATGTATTCTTTCTTTTTAATCAACTTTGGGTTAACACGGGACAAGGAAGGGTGTAAGATAAAAATGACGGGCAGTTTAGTTGCAGGTCTGTTTCTGCCTACTGCACTGTTACCTTACATGAGTACGTCTTATTACGACTTCTTCCCTTCATCCACAGTTGCCTAAACTCCAAAAATAAATTTTGACTCTGGATTCTGTGAGCCCCCCTCCCAAGGAAAAACTAGAAATATCTTCCTACATAAACAATTTACGATATTCCGGAATGAATAAAGTATCTAAAATTGGCAAGATGTTCATTAAAGTAAACAGCTTGAATGATATTTAATTTTTCTCCTTAATTCAATTTTTAAATATTGATGTACGGAAACAAAATTAGCGTAAAAATGCAAATATACTATTATTTAGAACACAAGCTTACCAGCGTCGTTGCATTGTCACGTACTTGAAGCCATTCTTCCAAGTTTAACACGTCAACTACTGATGTACATGGAATTGCGCAGTTTTCCGGTAAGTTCACTTTTGCAGGCGATGTAGAATTTGCCGTTTTTAATTGGTCCTTCAGTAAACAAACATCATTGCTTAAATCTATTAGCATATTTTTCATTTCTGCAAGGTGTCTTGCAACTACTGCAAAACCTAGAATGAAAACAAAATGGGAGAAAATTAATACTCAAATTTTTGTAATAATTACTCTCAAATATTATGTTCTTGTTGTGTTTAAACATGACGTGTATGAATTTTTGGATGAAAGAAAATACTTGTTAGAAAAGATAGGCGGTGGGAAGGGACAGTAGGCCGAAGCGCCAGAATACCATAAACACACCATTTGCTGTTTAAATTGGGAATATGTGACCTAAGTATATCTAGGGTTGTTGTATTTTAAAATAAAAAGAAAAAGAGATAGTAAATAAATAAAGTAAACCTTGAGTACAAAATAAATAAGTAATTTTTAATTTACTCTCACTCACATCTTGGTAAATACTTGATTTTTACTGAAACCCTTGACATTAAGTTACGTCCAAAATCATGTGAATATGTTGGCCCTACGTCCAACCCCAGAAAATGTTTTCTTAAACAAAGGTACTGAGAAGTTAATAACATATATTTTAACATTGTAAATATTTAATGTAAAATAACATATAGTACAGTATTCATATATGTTAAAATTGTACTACGTTACTTTGTACTACACGACTATTCTCTAAAAGTCGAAAGTAGAAGAAAAAAAGATAACTACGGGAAGTTTTATTTCTCCAGATATTTAAGTGATTTTTATTATCCTCCAGTGTTTATATACTTATCAAGTGTGTCTCTTTGTTTTAATTACACTATTACATTCTTGTAATACCTACCAACTAGGTCAGCCTATATTCAGATCAAGCTGAAAAAACACGAAAATGCCTACCTAATGTAGATACGTGTTAATTTGCCTGAACTGGCATGTACCACAACTACTTTTAACAATTAAAACTTTAGAAGGGATTTTTCGAACAGAGCTACGTCTTTCATCAGGCATGAAGCAAAAGAAACTCAGGGAAAACTAAATTAAGATTAAAGGAAACGGACTATTTACATGGAGTCACCAGCGTGTCATTGTGCCAGCCAATATAATTGAGTTTGTACCCAGACTTCCAGAAGAGCAAATGCATCCTTATTCTGCACATTCTTTAATATTAGACAACAAACCATAGTGGGCGGTTTCAGGGTTTCAGAATTACAAAATATCTTCTAAAGCCTTTGTAATTCTTAAACCTCATATCATTCACTCATGGTTGGTTGTCTGATGTTAGATCATGTGCAGAATAAGATGGATATGCTCTTTTGGAGGCGTGGGTACATAATTGCAATTTCATTGCCATGAATAATGGGAATGCTTTGTAATTCAGCTTCTGTTCAGGCAAAATAAAATGGTGGAGAAACGTGAGAACAAATCTGTCACTTCATGAACTGTTACTTCATTAAAGTTCTGAGGGTGGTTGGAATCCAAAGTTATTCATTCGGTCCTGCGTTGCATAGCTGCGATGGTTAAAACGAACGTATAACTCGAAATTTTAATATTATGTAAACAACACGAAAAAAATAAAATTTTGGCAAAAATGCAATATTAAAATCAATCAAAGTAACTTACTGCACGAGCATTCTGAAACTGTGGACGACTGTGGATAGGTCGAGTTCGAAATTATTCTTGATGTTCCGCCTTCTAACAGCTGATTGTCAGGTGATGTATTTCCATCTGAACTTGGTCGACCTTCTGTAACTTCTGCTGAGAAAAAAAAATAAATAAAAAAAAATAAACTCAAATGAAAACTTTCGCAGATTATTCAAAATATTAAGATCATATTCACCGTCATACATTAAAAAATACGCTTTTTGGAACAGGGCCGCAAAGAACAGGTAGATTCTTCTAACATTTCAAACGACCTCTACTTTCAAAGCAGTTTGTTGAATCATGCCGATTTTCACATTCAACTCAGATATCGTAAATATCTAATTTTTTGTACGAACTCTGGTCCCAATCAGTTCCTACAAGTACACGAGGCAGCCATTTTTTTTTAAGAATTATTCTAAGTTTCACACTCAACCAACATATTGTACTGCAACTATCAATTTTTGGGCAAAATTTGGTTCCGAAACGTTCGTAATTGCGGCACTCATGTTTTTTTAGACAATTAAATGCCAACTATTTTGGACTTTTTTTTTTGATGAATCATTGTGATTATCTTGGTTAACTCACATATTACATACACCCCAGCCAAATTTGGTTCTGTCTGGGTAATAATCGTGGAAATTAGTATTTTTTTTGTTTGTTTTTGTTTGAATGCCCGCCATTTTAAAATTTACCATCCGATCATTCTGGCTAATGAACTTATCCGGATTAAAAGTGTTGGACACAAAGTATGAGTATACTAATTATATTATCTAAAATATTTTACAAACCGACTTTTGAGCCAAGTTTGGTTTTAACCCGTTTCAAAATTGTGGCAGCTATGTCGTTCACAAGCAAAGTTTTTGTGTCCGGATGTGATCAAAGAAACTGTCTAGAAATTTTCCGGAATTTCAGACATGAAAGTATCTGCAATAGGTATATTCCTGAAGAAATCTGCCTATTGGCATACAATGAATAATGTTTACAATTTCAGCAGCTTTAAATTTCAGTTCCACTCTGCTTTTCTATAGTTGTATCTACGTTAACGCAGCTTGAAATGACAAAAAGATTCGTTTCGTCAATGTATGCATATAGGGAAACAAACTCAATTTTAACAATAATACAGGGTGTCTACTAAAATTCCAAAATGAAATTCCGTGACCTTTTCTTTACCAAATCACAAAATTTCCTAACATTCTCAAGAGCAAATTTGGGTACAAAGTAGGCTGAATTTTCATCCATGCGATAGAAATGTACTTTACTAGCAATTTGGTAGCATCTAAAGCTGACCATAGACATTTTCGGTGATGAATTTTGACGTTTTATAAAACAAAATTTTCCAATCTGTACTTACATTTGCAGTTTTAAAAAAATCGTGACCCAAAAACTAAAGTTCGTGACTTTCGTGACCGATAGACACCCTGTAATAAAGTGTGGACTCTGCACGGAACGACTCTGAGTGAACTTGTATACCACTTTGGAATATTATTCACTAAAAGCAAACATATATGACGAAAGCAATTTTATTTATTCCCAAAAATACCTTACTTGACAAGATGCAATTTGTAACAAGACCTTCCTCAGACGCACTGACTTGTCACGTAAGGGTGTGCGTTTTTTAAATAGCATTGCTTTGGTCTTTTTTTTGTGCAAATACTCTGTATGGTGCAGATATTTATTTTAAAGAGTGAAAACTATGTGACAGGACCGAGGATAAACCCTGGTACATTTTAGATACCCTTACAATGCACTTCCAACTGCACAAATCAGTCACGCTGCACAGGTAAAAAAGGAAAGACTTATCGTCAAAATTGAATATTTGATCACAAACGCCAGGAAACTGCACCCTGTCTGCAACTGTGCTCAAATCTCACTAGTATGAAGGTTATTTTAACATTAGACCTCGCGATAAATCTGTAAAAATGTTATTCGGATTCATTTTTCGAGTATTCCTTTGCACCCTCCACCCCCACCCCCTCCCCTTCTTTGATTTAGCCTCCCTCCCATCCACACAGATAGCCTGGAATCTCCAAAGTGTGTGTGCACATTTCTAAGGTTGTTCTAACAGAAGACAGTGCATTAAATTTGTGTTTAATAAAAAAAATTATTGTTTTTCATACATTTTTGTCCTTTCAGACCAGGGTTTCACCCTGCTGTCCGATTTACTTCCCCAACGAGCCTGACCTGTACTTTGAACAATAAACAATCTGTAAAAATTTCATTCGAATCAGTTTATGCATTCGGCAGAACACACAAACAACACAATGGCCGGCACTAATTAAGAGAATATAAAGAATACACACCTGCATCACATGAAGCTGGTTCTGATGGTAATGAACGAGGCGGTGAAGGTAAACTTAGTGATGAATTCCTGTAATTCGTACGACATTGCCCTCTTACATAAAATTCATCCTCACTATCATCATCATCATCACTAATTAATCTACTCGGACGCTTTTTCTTCCTCTGAGGTCGCCCTGTAATTTGGTTATCAGTTTCTAGATTCGATTCATCCTGGGCTTGTACCAGCTTTCTTCTTGCCTTGAGTAGGTCATCTGGAAAATAAATTTGAGTCACTTTATGTAAAAACACCCAAAACGGTATGAAGACGGTAATGAAATTCAGAGGTGTGAAAAACGTTTGAAATACTTTCAAGTGTTTCGTTATCAGAACAAATATGATACTACAGTGTTCATATTTTCAGAGCTGGGGACTAAATTCAGGTATCGATCGCTGCCGAATTTGGATATTCGACGTCTTTAAAAGGTTAGATTAAGTTTGATAACAAGCTGGAGCTTCTCTGTATAACAATAAAGCAATTTTACTTGTGAAGAGAAAAAAACATTCGGCACAAATTGACACCTTGAAATGGTTTTGTTGAATGTTTGAAATCAGCCAGTAGTCCGCACACCCTCTATGGAGCACTGGCTTTTGGTTATATTTGCTGCTTTTCCCATATGTTGGTGTCCATGACGAGTACATTAACAGTTGTCATGGGCGCAAGCTCTGAAAAACTCTCATTTGCGCTCAAGTTTACACATGACCTGCGAGCACTACAGTGCGCTTAAAGCTTAAACATGGCCGAAATGTGGCATCGGTCAAATCGCTTCATTTTTACAAATGTTGTAGACAATGACGAGTACATTAAAAGTCACTGGCGCAAGCTCTGAAAACTCATATGTACGCGCTACATCACGCTCGAGTTTACATGTGGCTGAAGTGTAAATCACTTGATTTTCACATATGTTGTAGCGATCGACACCTGGAAGCTCTGAAAACTCATATGCGCGCGCTACAGCACGCTCGTGTTCATGTAAACTTCAGTTGGAATAAGATTGTTTTCACATATGTTGTAGAGCTTGTCGAGTTTAAAAATCATTTAACAAGAAAGCCAACCTGGCCGGCGAAGGCCTATAAGAAACAAAGCGATTTGACCTAAACCATATTTCGGCCATATGTAAACTTGAGGCGCTGGAACGCGCGCATATGAATTTTCCAGAGCTTGCGCCCATGACAACTTTTGATGTAGTCGTCATGGGCTGCAACGTATGTGAAAATCAGACAATTTAAGCGGAAGCCACTGCTACATAAGGGGTGTGCACTTTTGTGGAAGCACCAGAAAACCCAAAACAAATTAGTTGTATACGAAACTAGTGCAGCCATCTAACATTGCGGCTGTTCCTTCACACACATCTTGCTTTCTTTGCTTTGTACTTTTCCTTTCTATCGACTTTCTAGTGTCCCGTTTTAAAACACGTCCACGACTTTCTGCAGCCGTAGACTCTTTTTGAAAATTTTCAATGATCTTTCACAATCATCGTGTGTAGGGGAAGGTTCGCCGAAGGATGGTATCTCACAGAGAAGTCAATACGGCGAGTGATACCATCCTTAGGCGAAACTCCCCTCCACACACACACACACACATACACGGTGATTGTGAATTTAAGGCTTTGTTCATGAGGAAGAACATTGACACTTTTCAAACAGAGTTTACGGCTACAGAAAGTCGTGGACGTTTTGAAACGGGAGACCAGAAACTTCGATAGAAAGGAAAAGTAAAAAAAAAAAAAAAAAAAAAAAAAAGCAACAATTCATATATATAACATAAAGAAGAAACACACACTAACGTAAGTTTCCAAGACATACAAGGAGACAACTCGATGAGACTTGTTATATCTGCATTTTGTTCGCTCATCCTGACTAAACGAATTTGAACGCAAAACGATTAATTGAAACGGGTATAATTCCCTATTACACTCGACTGGAAACTAATTAAAAACGAAAAGTAGCCTATTTAATGTGACTTATAGGAATATGCTTTTACTCTAAGTATTAGTTGAATCAATGTACATTCACTTTTCCATCCAGCAAGAGATTTCAACCCCATAACACTTTAAACAATTGTATCCGTTACGACTTTTTCCTGCTTCGTGGAAATCACTTCACTTATACCTTGAATATCTATAGTAATCACAGAGTATTGAAAGAGTTTTATTGTTAAATGTATAGGAGGCATTCCATACGAATTCACCAGAGGCATGTTGCTTCATAGTCACAGATTTGGCTGATATTTATATTACTGAAAGCTAGTGTTATATAGGTAACAGAAATGCAATATGAAATTATTCTAACAGATACTGCAGAAAACACAGGGTGTTCAAAAAAATGATGAATCTTCCCAAATTGGTCGTTTCATTTTGGGAAATCACTCTTTGAACACCCTGTGTTTTCTGCAGTATCTGTTAGAATAATTTCATATTGCATTTCTGTTACCTATATAACACTAGCTTTCAGTAAAATAAATATCAGCCAAATCTGTGATTATGAAGCAACATGCCTCTGGTGAATTCGTATGAAATGCCTCCTTATACATTTAACAATAAAACTCTTTCAATCATAAAGAAAATAGCAAACACGCACGAACAGAACCCGGTAATGGGCTATTACGTTTCATTCTCTACAAATTTGAATATCAACTGAAGATTAAACTTCGGGCACAAAAGAGGGGCATAGGGCCGACTCGACACAAGATCAGCTACTAAGATTACCGCGTTAATATTATCTCATTAAACAAACTAACAATTTTTTTTTCAATAGCATCTACATTTTGTTATTCCATATCGCTGACAAACAAACCTGTGTGATAAAAAAACTTCTTTATGGTGTGTAGAGGCCAATCTTCCGTAGGCGTACTATTCTCTGCTAAGAGTTTATTATATTTAAACATTAACGTGCGAGGTGGCCAATACGTCTCTCTTTTCCTGGGAGTCAGCCAAGACTCATGTACGATCCCAACACCTCCGCCACTGTCTTCTTTAAACTCAACAACATGATATGACAATTCCATTTTCCTCTTTAAAGGTGTTGATCTGGAACCTACTTAATACACTGAAACAATCAAATACGTTAATGATTGTCATTATCATTCCAGTAAATCTGAAATCACCTTCGATCAATTTATCGTCAGTTCGAAGGGAAAGAGTTCAAATTGGGATCTAGCTTCAGAACCTAACCAAACTGAAAAAATACATCTATCCCAGTGATGGCCAAACTAGTGCTATTAAACCTATCATAATATGGCACGAGCCACATCATATATCTAATCGCCAGGTGCTACAACTTCAATTGCTCAAACGGACTGATCTAATAATGACATATTTAGACATTCACTTCAAGGTTGTGATAACTAGACCCCGGATTTGCACCAAAAATTAGAAATGTATACACTAAAAAGTACAAAAATACGTCTTTACATGCTCATATATATATATTTATTGCTTTGTTTATATATATATATATATATATATATATATATATTTCAATTTTAAATCCCAAACTTCGATATTTAATGAAAAACAGACGATAATTAAAATATCAGTGTATATAATAGTCAGCGTTCCCAGTTATTTGATTTGTCGACCGCGAATGCCCCGACTTTTCCAGGTCACTATTTGCACAATTCCAGGACTTTAAAAAAAAAAATTCTATTTTTCCGAGCAGAAGTTGATTATACAAGTACAGTTGTATCTGCACATGTGTACTCGGCGTTAAAATGCCGTTACATCTAATTTAAAGTGGAAATATGAAACCTGTGGCTCGTCGCAAAACGAATAATAATAAAAAAAAAAAAAAACCTGCTGTAGCAAAATAACGCTATACAAACGGTTTGAGTAATATAAATCCGTACTTCAAATTGCGCGAATTTCCCATATCAGTGGGAACGCTGATTGAACTTTTTATGGAGGACGAAACAGGGGCGGGGATATTTTCCTGCATACCTGAACTTTATTTACACATTTAAACAAGATAGAGGGTATAATAGGGTCTAAATATGTGAGTCCATTAGTGTTATGGGTGGTTAGGAAGAAATATAATGAAAAATCATACCACCTGATTTAATTAATTTAACAAACACGAGATATGTCTTAATGCCATTTTACACTAGATACATTACTACATTAACTACAAAAAGGGGCCGACCAGTGCTATTTGTCAGGTACCATCTCACCATTTGCCTGCTAGGACAGAGAAACTCTGGAAAACCCGGTTAGGATCGCCGGCAGTAGGAATCGAACTCATGATCTCCCGAATAGGAATTCAACAGAGCTAACTAGCATGGTCTTTATTTCTGTTTTCATGAACTTAAGGTGTACGCAAAAACGGGGATTTTTCTAATATATACATATATATATATATATATATATATATATATATATATATATATATATATATATATATATTCCCCAGCAACCCTACAGTACTCTTCTTATTACTCATTAAGCTTACCGTCGTGGAGCAAATTGTGAGTTTCAGGTTACTAGTATTCCATAGGAGATATATTCAATTTTGAGGACACTGAATCCCATTTCTAATGTTTTCTTTTTCGGGAAGAAGTGAAATTTTCTAAGAATGCCCAAACCCTCTTCAAAACCTAGACAAAAGTAAAATTAAAAAGAAAAAAACATTTCTTGCATAGAAATAGGCTCATACGTTCTTGATACAAACCAACCAAGCTTTCTCAAATTTTAAGATGGATTAACCAAACAAATTTTTAAACCTTTTTATTTAGTGAGCTGTTGTGTAAAAGTTCATTTCTAATTCATACGTATCTCACAGTTATGTTTGTGGAGAATTTAGATAAGAAAATAATTCTACATTTTGCAGCATGTCCATTTAATTAAAAATTGTTCTTGCAAAACAATTATTTTTTAAATTCATTTATAACTGTGTGAAATACGAACATTATTATTCTCTAATGTGGAGATTGCTAATCTTACATACTTCCTATCATCCCATTTCTGGCGTACTCACGTATCTCAATTTTCTAACACGCGAACCTCGTCCTTATCGACGCACATGTTCAGCTCATTTGGTATGTGGATTGTTGACAAATATCAAAGTGAACTGTAGTACTGGTGCTGTAGTGAATTTAATACATCATGTATCTCACGTGATAATACAGCACAGGGTGGCGAGCGGGAGATGTTTCTGATATTCCCTGACCAATTTGAGGTTTTGTAACCTGGAATACCCCTGTCAAAACTCCCCCCCCCCCCTGTGTGTGATATTAAATATGGTATTTCATTTAGCGCAAGGCCCAAAACGTTACTATAACCATTCCTCATATCATCATTATACAATTTTTATGCAATATAACCTAACTTTATCTAACATGAAGTGTGTATCGAGAACCAGATAACGTAACTGCCGAATTTACGGCAATTGTGTACATTGCAATCTTCATTAGTTCTATCGTACGACACGCTTAGTAGCTACTCAATGCTGCCAATGTACTTGAAAATGGGCCGTTAACAATCAGCGGTAATTGTTACGATTAGTAACTTACACAGTGTTGCTTATGCTGCTATTATCTCTCTCTCTCTCTCTTGATTACTAATTATGACTAGAATAAAAAAAAAAAATCAATAAATGCACTTGGAGGAAAAATCACCCCCGTGTTAAGAGCGCGCATTGCATGCCCAATCACTCCCTACAAGAAACTTTGTTTTTTGTCTCACAGGGTTGGTATATTATTAGAATGTAGCCGATTGGGTAATATTTGACGTGAGCCGCTTCGGAGTTCGTGCAAAAGTTGGGGGCCAAATTTAGCAAAAATAGAAAGATTTACAGGAGAAATGTGTTAATAGCACTGAATCGTAATTCAACTGTCAGTGAATTGTGAGAAAAATTTAAACGAGTTTAGCGAGAAATAAGAGAAACAAATGAAAGTGAATCGCGATATAGCCGTGAATAAGTACCTAAATGGCCTAATCTTGCATATCGTGCGATATTTCAATATTAAATTTCGTGCTTACGTATGTGGGAAGAGAGACTGAGCAGTTGTACAAATCATGAAGGTAAGTAGGAAATAGTAAAAGAACCAAAACCTAACCTAACCTATCCTAACATAACTTTGAAAGGAAATGACAAAATATGTAAAGAAAATAACACAATTGTCGTCGTAAAAACTGGCCCACAACTTGTGCACAATTGCTACCACTTCTCTCATACAGTGTTACTTATGGTACAAATCAATGTTATTTTGGTTACTAATAATGTTAAGATCAGAAAACCCGAAGAATAAACCTCAATAAAGGCACCTGTGGGGGGAGGGGGGTTAAGAGCATGCCATATACGCAGTACCGATACCGGTACTTCCAAACAGTGTTATTTGGTTATTACTTATGTCCATAATCCTACAAAGATCCATAATTTCATTGTGGAAGGAAAGGAATGTGTTAAAAGCGCACAAACACGTCCGTCACCTTGCCGCGTCTCCCCCCTCTAAGGACCTACCCTTATAAGACACTTAATCATCTTCTCTCGTTCACAGAGTTGGCTGTGGTAATCAAATAAAGGTAGATCATTTTAACTGGCAACTCCAATCGCTGAAAAGCCTCACGCCAACTAGCGTTGTACAAGGGTGAGAAGAGGCTAATGTAAACTAACACCAAATTGGTAGTCACTGATGCTTGCACGGTTGTGGACATAATTAATAACGAAATAGCGCTATTTGGGAATAGCGGGACTGTGTACCTCCCCCCAGCCTTTTTAAGGTTTGTTCTTTGGGTTTTCTGTTCTGCACATTTATTAGCAACCAAAATAACACTGATTTGTATCATAAGCTACATATATGAGAGAAGTGGCTAATATAAAATATTACCAGAATTGCTCCTTCCGTCATACAGCATTGCTATGGTACAAATCATCGTTATTATGTTGATAGTAATGTCCACAATGCTAAAAAGGGTGATGAAGAGGGTGTGTGTTTGAGTACAAGGGCACATAAACGTTTTTGGCAATGTGACCTTACACTAAAAACTCCACACACTATCTTCTTTTTTAACTGTGGACGTTGCTAGCAACGAAATAACGATAATTTGCACAATAGCCAACGCTGTCTTTTGCGCGCAAGGACACATTGCCGAAATTAGGTGTGCCCTTGTACTCATATATACACACACTGCATACCACCCTTTTTAGCACTATGCACATCACTAGCAATGAAATAACGATGATTTGCACCATAGCAGACGATGCGCGACAGGAGCTAATCTGACCTATTATCGCATTTTTTTAAGATACCGTACTCAAAAAACCAAACCTGTTCCGAAATTACTTGGTACAATCGCGTTAACGGCGTATATCGTGTGCAACTCACGGTAAAGTTTTACTGACACCATTTGTGTTTATTTTACCACTTCTGAAACAAACTCACATAAATTTAACGAACCTATGAGGAAGGAGGACCAGCTAACGCAACGCTTCCCACATTGCTCTACCCGTTTTTAAATTTACGTACACCTATTATGGGCAATCATATATCAATAGAATTACCTGCCGCTTTGTTTATAATCCTAGCGAACACAACACGGGATTTTATGTACGCCGAAAGTTTTGATTGCGTATTGAACTACAACCACTTATTATATATAAGTTAGGCATGCTACTGAACATATCTAAAATGACATGAAATAATTACAAAATTGCATGAAAACTTACCGAAATCCAGCAAACGGAATCCTGCTGGACGCAATCTTCGTACATACACTACACACTATGGCGGACTTCTGGCGGTTCGCCTGATGCACTCTGGGTAGGAATCACTCCTGCCTCCTACCGTCCACAGTATGAACTAGACGTGAAAATATGGTAATTTCAACATGAAAAATATCATATCTAAATTACGTAATTGTGTTTTCTTCTGTTTTAATATTTGTTTTACTTTCCATTAATACATATTTTATATATATAAAAATACACCTAAAAATCAACAATGGCCCACTGTTGCAAAAAGGTTTGTTGAATTCAACTATTATTTCAACGTAAAATGATGTTGGGCCAACAGTGGGACTTGGTTGGTTGCAAATAACGGCGTAAACAACACTGGACCAACGTTGCTTTTGTCACCAAAAATCAACGCAACCATATTTTAACGTTGGCCCAGCCATTTTGGTTACTTTTCTTCGACAGTGAATATACAGTGTACCATATGTTCTATACAGTTGGTTTGTACATTATGATGAATCCACACACTAGCGGATCCAGAAGCGTCGTTTGACGTCGTTAGATTGCTTCCTGGACGAATAATGTAGGTTTTAAAAACGTAAGAGTTTTGCATCAATTTAGAATAACGTGGTGCATTATTTTATATAGAGTGTTTCAAAACAACACCGCCAACGTTTGAGTTGCCACATTACCTGATTTTAGCGGATACCACCAGATTTTCAGGTCTTATATTCGTCCCCCGCTTAATCATCTCTTAATCATGAAAAACCACCCGCTTTTTCGGATTGGAGAAAAATCTAAGGCGACTTTGTTGATAAAGTGTTGTTATATTCAACGTAAACCGCTACATTTCTGTGTCAATCTCAATCGCGAATGGACAGATGACAGAAACAAGATGAACGCAAGAACTGTCAAATTATCACTACTGGTTTTGTACAATATAAAAGACGTATCATGCGTAGAATTTTATGATAAGATTTTATGCCATCGAGATTTTTTAAAGGAAGTTAAAGGGAATGAAAAATGTAAAAAATTTGGCATAATCATACACATTTTGGTTCAACCCATGAATATTAATGTATGATCTCATGGGTGCGTATTTCTTTGATAACATTCTGTCCAGTTAAACTGAACACGTCTATGTTGTTACGTAATCTATATGTTCAACTAGTCTTTATATATTCAGAAATGATTGCAAATTGAACCTACGGATTCTTAGCATATTGTTTAGATTAGATTCATTATTAGTATTTTTTTCTTTTAAAATGTTTATACTGTATTTCATATATTGTGAAACTGTGGTATTTTCGTATGTTAGTATGATTTCAAGTAGAAATCTTTGAAAATGATCAGAAATTTTATAAGAGATGGACCAAGACTCCTAAATATGTTTTAGCTTTCTTACGATAAAAGTTTAGAAATTATTTTGTATTCCTTAGAGAGAAAACCGTATGAACAACATCTGCCATATATCGTTTGCATTTTTTTTTTTTTGAAAACTTGTCTTAGAGAAATTCTTATTAGAGATATTTTACTGTAATACTTATTTAATACTTACTTTAAAATTCGAGACTCACATTTGTTGAACTTAATAAAACATTAAAGGCAAAAACTAAATTTTCTTTACTTTAGTTTTGTTAGAAAAGTACATTGGAAGTGTCAATTAATAAAGAAATCACTAAAAAAAAAAAATAGTCAGAAGGATCGTCAGTATTTCTAATACACAAATTCACATCAGTACTTACGGTTTAGAATCCCCCGCTTTTCTAATTTCAAAATATGGCAACCCTATCCTGAGACCAAGATAAAACAAAAAGTATAGACCAACCTGGGTGCACAAATGCTTCCTTTTGGAGTTATAGGATGCCGAAAACATGAATAAATGAACTTTATAGGTCCATAGCTCCAATACTATAGGATCTACCGTAGTCCGGTCAAGATTTTATTTAGGAACTAGTATGTTCCCTATCCAAATATCCAAGTTTCAGAATGATCCAAATATCCCATATGATCTTTTCGCTGACATTTTCACTTCAGTAACTTGAACACACTTTCCAGTACTGTTTCAGCTTGAATTAGCAGTATAACCTTGTTTCCCATAGAGAAATCTGATTACAACCGAAGTGCAATGTAATCGTAATCGGTTTTAAAGACATTGGCTTCTTGTTTCTTAAAAGAAAGAAACAATGATAAGTAGTCTATTGTATGCAGGACACAACAGGAGAGATAGGGTCTAATATTTCTTTCAACAACTGCAAAGCAAGTAACTGCACGACCATCTTTCTTTGAAAGGCTGTTTGCAACAATATACGAAGCAGCTAAAAGAACTATTGAGGAAATAATGTTTTCTATTTTTCCTTAAGAAGTGATCGGAAGTTATTTTAATTTGATATGGAAATTGAATCAGAGCCATTGAAATGTAAGTCAAAGGATGTGTGTTTTTCTCCTTTCCCCTTCATCCCTTTTGTCCCTCCCTGGTTCGATCCCCGACCAAGTAAGTTTGTGGTGGACAACATCGTGTCCGTGGGTTTTCTCGACGTACTCCCGTTTCCTTCCACATTCCCATTCCACCAATTATTCCATCATCATTCACTTGCCTTAATCATACTCCTCCCTTAGCCTAACAGACATAATAGTAGGTCATTAAACTGGAAGATTTCACTTCATTTCATTTTCCTTTAGTCTTCGTTCTGTCATATGTAAAGTTCTCCCTTGTGCATAGCATCATGCCATGAGGGCATGTAGGGAGTGTGCCCTCAGTCGTAGATGAATGTGGTGTTGTCGGCACCACGCTTCGCCGCATCCCCCCCTCCCAGGTACGCATTGAATCTGAGGTTGGTAATACCCAGAGCCGCACGGCATCTTATGCACAAAATCAAATATCGTAAAGTAACCAAGAGCAACAGATACCTGACATATGCATTTAGACCAATCCTCTTTAAAATCGGATAATTCATTCGAACGTTATCGTAGCTTTCACACGCCTACGCCCAAAGTAAGAACAAATACTTCAATTCGGGAAAAATCCCCTTGTGGTATGGCAACCAAAACAATAGGTGTCTGGTGAAAGGAAAAGAGAGCATTTTAAAATGAGTTCCATCAAAATCGGACAATCCGTTCGAAAGTTATCGTCGGATGCCACATGCAAACAGACAGACAGAACGGCCTGTAATAGGGAGCTTCACATCCAAAATTCTCAAGGTTTGTTTCACGACAATCTCAAATACTCGAAGGCATTCGAGCGCCGGAGAGTAAATTTTCGAAACGGAAGTTTGATAAGTCTTCAGCCTTATCGACTTTCCTTACCTCTACCTATATCAGTACCTATCTCTATACAGAACTTTAAATTAAACCCTCGAAATCATATTAAAATTATTTTTTTGCCTGCCCCGTTATTGGCGCAATCGGCAAAGTGACTATTAGTAGACTAATGGTGTCTTGGATTCCAATTCCATTCAGGTGATGCATGTTTTCTCTTTCTCTTTCTCTCTTCTGACAGACTGTTTAAACCTTATACAGATCTGTGGGGAAAAAACTTTTCCTTCACTTCATTGCTAAGGAGAGAAGTTTTAAAATAAACACACTGCATATATGTAATACATATTATATACAACTATGATAACCTCGAATTCATTGTTTCTTCCGAACACTCCGATAATCCCGAACTTTTCAAAATATTCAAGCGACTCGACAAATGCGATCATATTGATATATTTCTGTAATCGCTGCATTCAAACAATTCGAGACTCTCGAAGAATTCGAGTGTCTCGAAGTTGTCTAATGTTTCTCACATTTCGAGTGCCTCGAACACTTCGAGAGTCTCGAACATTTTGGGAGTCTCGAACATTTCGAGAGTCTCGATCATTTCGAGAGTCTCGAACATTTCGGGAGTCTCGAAAGTTCGATAATTCGATAAAATTAAAATTCTTTATCGATGAAACGGTTTTGAAATTTTATCGAATTGTTATCGATTACTCGATTATCGGAACAGCCCTAATTGGGAGAAGAATTTACCAACATTTTCCTTTGTTATTGTTTTTCCTCGAGTGAATGACAAAGTTTCGGCTTTCCGTACACTAAGTTTTGGATGTCTACACAGGAATGAATGAACCCATTCATATCCTGCCATTTAAGCGATTTTGTTAAATCGGTGTGGTATCTTTTGTTTATCTGCGAACTAATAGGTTACGTGACGTAAATCATTATTCGTTAACCCATAGCCACATGAATCTAATCGACACAGACGTTCCTCGAGTTCCTTCTCTTGTTCAATTGTAAAGGTCATGTGTCCTCCTAATATTGGACGCGTATATCCAGAGCGTATTTTGTCTCTCAGTGTGTTTCTGGGAACATCGTATGCACGAGCAGCAGTAGCCAAAGGCATACCATTTTTCACTGCGTCGATAGCAGTACTTATTGTCTCAACAGTCCACTGGCACTTCGACGATTTTCTTTTATAGTTCCCTACCATATTCGCACCCTGAAAAACAAAACATACACGATTTTAAGTGTGTTGCTTAATTATATCCATCTAAGAAACAAAAACAGTACCATTCACGAAGTGTCGAAGTTCGCCGATTTTCCTATGTAGGAGTTCCCCGTAGTAGCACGTCTGCAATTTAGTACATTATAGGTACTACTGTGAGCAAAATAAATGACGCGTCACTTTATTCTGAAGTTTTTTTGAAAATATCTCCGTTTTCTTTATATGTTCGAAATTTCGGAAGGTTTCCCCAGCAGGACAGGGTAATAACAAACCCGTTTCTAATATTTACTTAAAATAAATAAATTAGAAGCAAAAAACATTAAATCGACAGAAATCTCGAGAATTACTAACTCTGCTAAAGTGGGAAATTTTCAAGAACGCGAGGGAATTCTGCAGTTCAACACGAAGCAGCGACATCTATGTCATTGAGAGGAACGTGGATTAGATCTAGAAACGAAAATTTTAACGAAATATTTCTAATATGTCTTATTACATGCATTATAAGCGAACTCCAAATATATGAATCTATGCTAAGTATTAACGTATAGATAGAGCAAATGGTGGAAATTATCTATGGAAAAAGACGAATTCTTAGCACAATAGTAATGAAAAATCGTCTTTACCGTAGAACAGGTCCAGTTCACGTTAAAAAACAAATAGCTCAGTCAGTTAAAGCAACTAGTCTGTATGCCGATGGTAGTGGGTTCGTGCCCCATGGAAGTGCCGTTGTCATTTTTATTACTATGGTTATTTTATTTATTTTTTATGTAAGAAAGAATCAAATTGTAACATATGTGTAAAACTCATGACGATACCAAAAAAAGAAAAAATGTCGTTGTCGCACTTGCATTAGTGTCTCTAATTTTTGTTTGCAAACAGTTTCGTAATCATTTCCCCTGTGCTCACTGCTCACTACATGCTCACTGGTGCATAACGAATGTTTTCCAGTAAATGCGAATTCTAATTTGGAGAATTTTATTAAGTTTCTGAGTGTTTCTGGCTTGATAGTCTCCTATCTACTTTTTTGGACACTTTGATAACCGATTTCCCTATTAAATGTTTAATTTTCCCTATATATATATATATATATACGGAAAAGGTTTATATTGCATTTGTCTTAAATTGAAGTTGTTTGGAATTTACAACATGAGGTAAGTAGCCCGAAGGAGGACAACTGAAGTAACTGATGTTCTACGTAAAAGCAACCTATTGTAGAATGATTATGCTTCTTACCTTAAGCACATAATATTTACGTTAGAGAGTCAGACAGGGAAAAATCCTGTTTTTCCTCCCCTATGACCACTCATCTTAAAGCTCTACATGTAATGATTCGTGTCACATAATTTCGGCTCTCCAAAGACATTCATATTTATTATTATTATTATTATTATTCCTGAATATGCCACCCTTACATAATGTAGTAACTTTAGACATCTTAGTTTAAAGTGCTTGTTTAGTAATAATTTGAGCAACCACGTAACAAAATTTAAAATGTATGAGGGGGCACGACGTTTTATTTCCCCCCTCTCTTTTCAGCACCGTCCCAACAGAAAGTATATAATTTCTGACAAGCAGGGCAGACAAAATGAATAAGAAATATATTTAGAGTATCCTTTCCTCCTTCGTGAATGGAATATCACGTACCATTTTTTATTCTACTGAAGACGATCCTAGGCCGTTATGGTTAGGTAACAAAAGAAATACCTAATATATTTATTGCGACCCTTGACTGTAATATTACCTCTTTATTTGTTCGAGGCCGCCCTACACGACCAAGGGTGACAAAAAGAATAGGAAAAGTGTCTAAAGATTACAAAGCACTTCATATTTTGTCAGAAACAAGGCAACGTATACACAGCATTGCTTTCGTTAACAAGTGTTTACCCTTGAGTCGCTTATAAAATTAGGCAGAATAAATTTTGCCTCTCATTGTTTTAGAGGGATTTGTACAGGATGGTTTGGTGTCGGGCTAATAACGATGAGTATGTTTATTTACATCACCATTAAAGAAATAGCAAACTATCTGAAAGGAACTTACTTAGGAAACATCAGATCCTCCTTCTACTTAATTGGATCTGGCGTTCTGAGTGAAAGTTCTATGGGATTGTTAGAAAAATATATATTCCCGTTTCCACGCTGATGGTAGAATTTCTTAAGCAGTTATTGAATTACGTTCGAAGCATAGGCGTAAATAGCGCCCCCGCAACCCTGTGGCGTGGGGACCGCACAAGCTGCAAGGCCAAAAAATATATAGAAAGTACGCAGGGGCGACCAGGCCAAATTTTCACCCGGGCAAAGTGACTTTTTGGCTCCCTTCCCCTAGTACTAGCCTATATTTTACATTTTATCATAGTGTTTTTAATATTTTAAACCTATTTTTCGAAAAGACATTCATTACCTAGGCAAACTTCACAAATAATATGGCCCACTATAAACAATACGAACTCCGCCCCCCTTCGCTTGTCTAGTAGCTAGCACGCCTGCCTTGTGGTACTGGGTCCAATTCCCGGTGGATTACTGTTGAACTATAAAAGTGGTTCGGATTCCACTATAATTAGTATCCACATCTCCTTTGGCCATTAAGGCATAACCGTGGAACGCTAAACTCAAGCAAACAGACAATACCTACTCCCCCGCCACTCTTTATTGTACATGCCATTTCTTCATTTTTCGATTCAGCCTCATTAGTACTATGAAACTCTCCTCTTCCATGGTTATGTAATTTCCACTATTTTACAAGAATATAAATCAAAAAAGTCAGTAGAAAACACATTATAAAATTTACTTTTTGAGGCTCTTTGGCGCCCCTCTTTCTCCAGCGCCCTGGGCAGTCGCACAGCCCTTGGTACGCCCCTAAAAGTACGGACGCATAACTAAGGACTGCGGAGGAGAGGTTAACCTTCATGTTATGCCAATGGTTTGACGTGTTTGAGATGTTCAGTGACTGATCGGTTAGTGAAATAATTTCGACGGTTACTGATGTTTAAAGTTTAGCTAAGACAAAGTTACCTAACCAAATACATTTGATATCGCGATGTCACAATTTGATTTTTCCTCATATAAAAATGATAAAAACAATAGTAATAAAAACCCTTACTCGTACTGGGCTCGAACTAACAACCTAATTCGTGCAGACTAGTTGCTCTGACCAACTGAGTTTCGATATCTTACGCGAAAAAAGTCTGTTATATTACGAGGCATGCTTTTCATTATCAAAACTGTTCGAATTAAAACGATCATGGCTTAAGAAGAGAGACGGAACTGAATTACCATTCGATTGACCTTGAGGGCAAATCACCAAAGGGTAGCTATAAACGTAAGTTCAGCATACATTTCTGTGGAGTTCTGTTCAGTATTCCTATCTGCCAATCCCGCTTGTTCGTAGGAGTAATATTTTACAAACCTAACCTTTCGATAGAGCACAATGGCAGAGAACCAAAGGGAAGCAATTCTTGCCCTTGTGAACGTGGGATACCACCATGTGCAATAAAACTGTCGCGTCTCCTTGAAGTGATATTTTATCGAAAATAACTCGTTTTCCTTTATATATCCGAAGTTTTTGAGGGTTTTAAAATGAGGAAACGTTACTGACAAACAAGGACGCATTTAGGGGTGCGTCCAGGGGGTCCGGATCCCCCTCTGAAATCCCAACTTTTCTGTAAATTTAGCCTAATTTTGGGGATTATCTTCTAAAATTTTATTATAATTTATCCTAATATTGAAGTCGGACCCCTCCCGAAATCAATTACTGCATACGTGCCTGCTGACAATTTTCAATATATTCATTAAATAATAAAGTGAAATAATTAAATTAGGAGCAAAAAGCTTCAACACGGGCTAACGTTTATCCACTGCCAATATTGTTAGAAGGGATAATAACAGCAAAAACTGCTAGTCAATGCTGAACCTTGGAACTTCACTCCGAACAACAAGCCTATTATTGAGAACTACATATGAAACATTTTGCCAAATTTTATCTAGCTTTTACCTGGCATGAAATTATTATATACACCAAAACGCACTCTCCTTAAATGCGTATCTAAACATTGCTCTACGTATCTACGAAGCAATGAAAAATTTTTATCGAAATATGTGAACAGGAAACTCTAACAGCCAGCCATTTTATTTAAATCGTAATAAATCCTGTAACAGTGCGTTAACGTGAAGACAAAGCTTGGTTCGTTCGTAGTGTTGGAAGAATGAAAACTCAATGTTCGTAGGTTCGAATCTATCCACTCACCACAACATTTTATTCTTGTGTAACGATGAAATAAGAAAAAATGTATAACCGTTAAGACAAAACTTCAACCAAGTCTGAAGAGAACAATATTAAAATAGTAACACAATGACGTCAACCAAGAATTATTTCATGTAGCGTTTGGACGAAATTACAGCTGTCAACAATTGCAGAAGTAAAAACAGGCTGATAGGCGTAATGCAGTCTAGACTTCTGAATGCGTTTACTTCCTGAAAATTTCCGTCTCGTCATTGGTATGCCGTTAGTCATTGTAAAACCTTTCAATTGGAAGTGAAATGACGGTGAAATAAGACAAACTAAAACAGTTTTAATCAATAAATGTCTATGTGTAAAAGTAGGTGTCTCTTATCCGTAGTTCTGAGTTCCTTTTGCTTTGAAGTGACAAATGAGAGAAGAAAGTATGGGGATCGAAAAAAAATCAAATTTGAGATTTCAACGAATTTACACGTATTATAGCCCCTAATACCGAAAAAGTTATTTTTCGATGCATGTCCATCTGTTCATCCGTCCGTTCGCTACACTTTTCTGTGCATTCACCTAGAGGCCATACCGTTCAACTTATCTGCACCAAATTTTAGTTTAAGATTTTCATAGTATTTCCTATAGTTTCTTTTATTTTCCTCCTACTCCCAAAACAAGGGTAGTTTCCTGTAGGATGAAAATAGCTTTTCTCATAACTGGCTCTAACGATCTTGTTTTCTTTTTTTTATAAATCAATATTTAATTAGCAACCCTATTTTGTGGTATAAGGCATTTATCTGAGAAAAATCTACAAAGGGTAGTTTATACTTAGGGATAAGTTTTTTCTCAGTGATTTTCTCAAAATGGACTCAAGTGTTTTCGTTCATATTTCATAAATAAATATTTCATTAATAACTTAACAATATGGCTTAACTCGTTTGTCCTAAAAAAATAGTTTATTGTTGGTGGAGTGTGTTGTCTGGGCGATTTTCTCAAAAACTACTCAAAAAAGTTGATTCATATTTCAAAAATATATATTTTGTTAATAACCGAACAATATGGCAAAACTCGTTTGTCCTGAAAAATATAAGCGAGGGGTAGTTTACTCTTGGGGGTGTTTCTCCTCCACGGTTTTCTCAAAAATGAGTCAAGCAATTGTCTTCGTACTCAGAAATAAATATTTCATTAAAAACCTAATACTATGGAATAACTCGCTTACCCTGAAAGAATCCTCCAGAGATAATTTATTCGGGGAGTTATTTTCCCCTCACGATTTTCTCAAAAATTACTCGGATAATTTTATTGATAATTCATAAATAAGTATTTCATTAATAACCCTATATTTTAGTATAAGTCATTTCTATGAAAAACAATTACGACGGATAATTTATTTTGGGGGTCAAGGTTTTTCCCGACAATTTTCTCGAACGACAGGTGATTTTGTTCAAATTTCGCAAATAAATATTTCATTAATAACCAAAAGTATATCTTAACTCATTGTTCGAAACAATTCACAAGAGGTAGGTTACTCCTGACGTGTTCTTTTTCAACGACTTTCTCAAAAATGACATATGATTTTTTCATAGTTCATACACAATTATTGCAATAATTGCTGTATTATATCTCTAATGAAAATGTGCTCAAAGTGTGTTAGTTTTGTAGTGTAGATTTTCTTTAATCAAAGTTTTTTATTCGATAATCTGACATTCGATGTATTTGAATAATACGATAATTTTATTCGTATTATCCAAATACACACTTCAGTAACAACTGCGGCCTAACACAGTTAAGAAATTGAATTGAAAAAGTTTAGTGCGGTGGCCCTGTAATTGAATATTTTTTGGTAAACTCGCTAGCTTTTTGTGGTAAACTCAGGCTTTTCTTTTTCGAGCGACAAAAGACAAGAAAATATGGTGATTGTGAAAATAGTATATCAAATTCAGATTTCAACGGATTTACATACTTCATGGCGTCTACATACCGAAAATTTAATTTGATTTATTGACATAACACAACAGGCACAAGCCTATTTACAGTGTTACATAGTATATACGTTATACAGATTACATAGGTTAATAAAACTATTTGTAATAATTACATTCGGCTTACAAAATTAATAGACTTCTTAAAACTACTTACATCCATTGCCAGTACATCCAGGTTGAAATTTTCTTTAACTAACCTGTTGTAGGTTTCACTAACTCTCCATAAAGGAGATCTGCTTAAGACGTTTGTTTTCGCTGTCACACAAAAAAAAATGTATTTTTCGAAGAAATGCGCAATTTAGTGGATGGTACTTGGATACATATTTGTTCGTTAAGATCAGGACAATCTATTTTGCCATGAAAGAGTTTGTGTAAAAATAATAAATCAATATTTCTTCTCCTGAGTTCTAATGTTTTAAATTTAAAATTTTCAACAAGGTTAATGTAGCTTTCGAATTTTGGGTAGAATTTTGTTTTCTTAAGTGTAAGAAGCCTTAAAAGCTTATTTTGAATACGCTCAATCAAGAATGAGTATTTCTGTATATTAGGGTTCCATATATTACTACAATATTCTAATTTCGACCTGATGTATGCATAATACAGTACAATTAAAGTTTGGTCCTTTTGGAAATCTTTACTGACTCGATAAATATATCCAAGATTTTTGTAGGCTTCTTTGCAAATAGTTTCAATATGTTGAGTAAAGGATAATTTTGAATCAAAAATGACTCCGAAATCCCTTATAAAATCAAGCCTTTTCAGTTTTTCCCCTAATATTGAATAATTAAATTTTTTTTTCTAGTGAATGTTAAATAACTGCAGTTACGAACATTTAAGTTAAATTTATTGTTTTTACACCAAATTTCAAGACTTTTTAAGTCACTCTGAAGTTCTAAACAGTCCTGAATTGTTTTAATTCTGTTGAATATTTTAAAGTCATCAGCAAAGAGTAGATTTCTAGAAAATTGAAAGCACTCAGGAAAATCATTTACCGCCAAAATGAAAAATAGAGGTCCCAGATTCGAGCCTTGAGGGACTCCAGATGTTGCATGAATGATTTGAGATTTATGATTACGATACAATACAGTTTGTTTACGATTTAGAAGGTAGGAAGCAAAGTATTGCAGAGTTGTTTTCGAGAAGTTAAAGGATGCCAGTTTGTTTAAGAGAATGTCATGGTCAACGACGTCAAATGCTTTAGAAAAATCAGTATATATGACATCTACTTGTCCTTGCTTGTCAAGTTCCTTCGAAATGTAGTCTGCTATTAGTGCTAGATTTGATACAGTAGATCTGCCCTTCAGAAATCCATGTTGACTGACAGATAATGCAGGTTTAACATGATCCATTATTCGCTTATGCAGTATATATTCATACACCTTGGCAAACACAGATAAGATAGATATTGGTTGGAACTGTTCAATGTTACTAGCTGAGTTCGTTTTGGGTATTGGACACACAACTGACTCCTTCCATTTTTCAGGAAAAGTACTTGTTTTTATAGATAAATTAAATATAATATTCCGAGGTTGTAAGAATATATCTGAACAGCCTTTCACAATGTACGTTGGGATCCTATCTGGACCAATTGCTGTTTTCGATTTTAACTTCCCTATTGCTTCTTTTATTTCTTTTTCGGATATGAGAGGCAGTGAAAATATATCAAGAAGAGCACTGGAACGATCATTTAGAGACATGCTCGATACGTCATAGTCTGCTCTTAAGGAGCCATAGACTGAACTAAAATGTTGCCCGAATGCTTTAGCTATGTTTCGATCATCAATAAGGTCGTGACCATTGTACTGAATGCGATCAGAAGACAAGTGACGCGGTTCATTGTTAATGAAGGACCATAATTATTTCGGATCATTCTTCAATTTTTCTGTGCTGATTAAACACTCTTTATAAGCAGCAGTTATTTCTGCTTTAATTTCCCTACGCAGTTGACGGAATTGCTCTTCATGGTACTTAGTGTTGCGAACACTGAGACTTTTTTTTTTTACGATGATACGTTTTACGTTTATTAATAATATTCGGGGTAAACCATGTAGGGTAGATTTTGTTAGTTGCTCTTTTACGGGGAATGCAATCATCAAATATTTGATAAAATACTTCATAAAATAGATCGACAGCGTGATTGATATCCTTAATATTTTGCAGCATCCCCCAATCCACAGCTAATAGGTTTCGGTAAAGTTTTTCAAAATCTGCTTTCCTAAAATTATAACCTACTGTATTAGGCACTGATTTATGTTTGGTTGAATACAATGCTGTAAACTGAATAAGGTGAGGATGGTGTTTATCTTCTATAACCAGTGGATCGCATTTTCTTTGAACTGTTACTTTTGAGAGATTTGTGAGAACAAGATCTAAGGTTCGGCCATTGCTATTTGGAATATTATTAATTTAAATCAAATTAAAGAGGGACATAAAATTATCAAGACTCTTACATTTAGCTGATAACGTCATTAAATCGAAATTTGAACTAGTTATTTGTCGTAGATTCAGATCCCCTATACAAAGAATTGTGCAACCCACAGGACAATTTGATTCTACAAATTAAAAAAACTGTTCATATATATGAAATGGTGAATCAGGCTCTATGTAAACAGTACAGATATACACGGTAATCGAGTTCAAAACCAGTTTGACAATTACACTTTCAAAGTTAGTTTCCCAGCTATTTACTTTTTGAATATTATATTTTTTAAGTGCAGCAAACAATACGCCCCCACCCTTTGACTTTTTATGTAGTTCAATATTTCTATCTTGCCTCTAGACCCCACACCTATCATCAAAGAATTCTGAGTCAGAATAATTTGTCGTTAAAGAAGTTTCTGCCAAGCTAATAAAGTCATAAGAGTTAGATAAAACAGCATTATGAAAACAACTGGCTTTAGTACACAGGCCATTGACATTTTGAAAGCACAAAGAAAATGTTTGGTTTTGATGTTTTGATTTTGATGGGTCACTGATTCTACCAAAAGAATAGTTACTTACTGGAAATGTTGGCTTCTGTTGTCTCTGATGGCAGTTTTCCTTGCCATTTATTTTGGCGCTTGAGCTGCACCCCTAGTGCGAGGGTCCTCTTGTTTCCCTGCCCCGCCTTGCACTGTCTTCCTTTTGTACCCGAGGGGTCATCCCCCTTCCGTGTTTTCCGCCTTTGGCTCCCTCTTGAAAGCTGTTTTCAGTGTTGCTAATCGCACACAATTTTTCTCTATCCACACTCTCGCCTTTATCTTCGTTACTGGTACCCACCACAGAATTATTACAAGCACTAGTACTAAATTCACTTCTCTTGTTATTTTCATCACTGCTACGACTTTCGCGGAAAATTTTAAACACTGTGTTACTTGTTGTGTCAGCACGATAGATATCCCCTTCAATCTTCAGTTTATTAAACACTACCATTGCGTACCTTCCTTCCTTCCTTGCCTCTTGTAGTTTTTCAGACAATAATCGTCTTTCAGCAACCACTTTTTCTGAAAACTGCTCATGGATGTACACACGGGATCCGCGCAACTTGGATTTCGCTTCCAAAATTTCTGCTTTCTTTTTGTAGCGCAGAAATTTCACGACTATATCCGACTGGTTACGCCCCCTACCTAAGAAATGTGCACGTTCTATGTCATCATGTTCTACGTTAATCCCCAACTTTTTTCTATAATATCTTTCACAGCCGCCTCACAGTCTTTCCATGATGGTCGCAAGCGATGGCAATGTGATTTTTCGATACCCGTCCTTCCGGTCCGTCCGTTCGGTACACTTTTCTGTGCACTCGCTTAGAGGCCATACCGTTCAACGAATCTACACCAAATTTTAAGCTTAGGGTTTACATAGTATTCCTACAGGAGATTTTCCAATTTTTTCCTACCTAAAATAAGTGTGGTTTACTAACAGCCGAAAATCCAAAAAAACTCCAAAATGGTTAACAATTTTGTTTATTTTTCATTAATCAATATTTAATTAACAACCCTATATTGCAGTATCAGATATTTGTTTTAGAAAAATTTGCGATGGGTAGTTTATTCTTGGAGTGACTTTTTCTCGATGATTTTCTCAGAAAAGACACTGGCAAATTTTGTAAACACTTCATAAATAAATATTTAACCTTGCAACATGGTATAAGTCAATTGACCTGAAAAATATATGAGTAGTGGTTTATTCTTGGAGTTGAATTTATTTCCAGTGAGTTTCTCAAATACGACCAGTTGGCAACCCTGTATCTCGACAACGAAGCTGAATTCGAAAACTGCAAGAGGACCATTTGTCTCCTTTTGATGTCACGAATCATCTCTCGAAGTTTGTGGACATCTTTCAGGTTCACCCTTAATGAAGCTTCTTTTCGAAAAGTTAACTATTAACTTTAGGCATTGTTTATCTTTTTTAAATCACAAATGCCGTTATTAATTTTAAGGCAGAGAGCTACTTCTGAGAGAATAGATCTTGACAAATAATTTTCAAACTTAGACTTTTGTTTTCGAGACATTCCAGACAAGAAGGGACATTTTAAAAGCTATCTCGTGTCCTAAAAATTTGTCACGTCTTATTTTGGATGTCACAAAGCGTGTCTCGTCTCTTTCTCGAGACATGTTTTATCTCATGCGCATTCCTTAACACTTGGAAAAGATTATCTTTTTACTCAAATCATCGTTTTTATAATGGTTGCATATTTATGATAATTGCCGTCAACATAAATTACAGTCCTTTCAGTTGAATTAATTGTTTATTATTATTTTTGAAATTAAAATTAAATGGAATATCTAGTTTAAGGTTGCATGATTATGCACCTACGCTAAGGGAGAATGACGATGAATGAAATGGTGAAATGAAGAAAGTGCGAGGAAAATGGAAAATCCTAAGAAAACCCATGTCACGGTATTTGTCCACCTCAAATTTCACTTGGCGCGAAGTGGAATCGAGTCACGGACCCCATGAACCAAAGGTGAATGCTCTATTATTATTATTATTATTAAATAATAATAATTGAAGCGAGCTTAACGAGTTTCAACCGTCCGACTCAACCAATGTTTGGGTGCCTGTTCGTTCGTTTGCTCCATGACAACTTCTCATAAAAGACATTTCATTTTAATGAAACTAGTAAGTGCCTTCTTTTAGCTTTGAGAAGTAACTATTGCTTGGAATTTGAATCTGCAAAATATAAGAGGTAAAATTAACTAAATAGTGCAAGTTTCCACTCATGTATACAAAACAATTTTGCAATATCAACTACGTGAATCTTGTCCCATAAAGAAGCTGAAACCCCCACACCGAATAGCCCTCCGAGATTTGATCATTGTCCACACGGACTGAAATTGTCATTTGAAGCCAAGACTTTAATATGAAGCCAATAATTTCTTTAAAATAGACGAAAAATTCGAAAGTTATAAGCATTTTCATATTTTTGCCTTTTCCCATAAGGGAGCCGTAGCCCCTATACTGAAGAGACCCCCCAGGATTTGATCATTGTCCACTCGGACTGAAATTGTCATTTGAAGCCAAGACTTTAATATGAAGCCAATAATTTCTTTAAAACAGACGAAAAATTCCAAAGTTATAAGCATGTTCATATTTTTGCCTTTTCCCATAAGGGCGCCGTATTAGCCTACACTGAAGAGCCCCACGAGATTTGATCATTGAACACTTCAACTGAAATTCTCATTTGAAACCAAAACTTATGAAAGCAAAAAGCAAATATGAAGCAAAAAAAAAAGTTTACATCAATTTAAACTGACTGGGTTCCGGTTCACCCCACTATTATGTTTAGTTTAGTTAAGTGGTAATTTGTGACACCTTCATATCATCAAAAGAATCTTTCACTTCCCCGCCCCCCAGGAGTTCGTGCTGGATACGCCACAAGAATCTTTCACTTCCCCGCCCCCCAGGAGTTCGTGCTGGATACGCCACTGGAATCAATAGACACATTTCCTATTCTTTTTGTCACCCTTGATTGTGTAGGGGCTCCCTCGTACAAATAAAGAAGAGGTAATATTACAATCAAGGGGCGCTATATATTAGATATTTCTTTAGTTACCTACCCCTAATCGCACAGGGTCATCTTTAGTAGAATAAAAAAAGCAACTTGCTATTCCAATCATGAAAGGGGAGAGGATGCTGTAAATATATTTCTTATTCATTTTTTCTGCCCTGCTTATCACAAATTACTTTCTGTTGGAAGGTTACTTAAATGAGAGGGGTAAAACAAAACGTCTCACCCCCTCCTACATGGTTGCTCAAAAAAATACTAAAGAAAGCATTTTAAACTAAGATATATATATATAAGATTTAAACTAAGAAACTAAGATATCCTTCCATATTCAGGATTATTATTATTATTATTAATAATAATAATAAATAAATGTTTTCGGAGCATCGAAATTTTGTGAGACGAACAATGGTATGTAGAGGTTTAAGATGGGTGGTCATTGGAAGGAAAAACCAGGATTTTTTTGTGTCTGACTCTTTAGCGTAAAGATTGTGCTGAAGGTAAGAAGTATCATCATTCTACAATAGATTGCTTTTACGTAGAATATCAATTACTTGAGTTTTCCTCCTTCGAGCTGCTTATCTCATGTGGTAAATTCAACACAATTTCAATTCAATACAAATACATTGTAAAACTTTTCCGTAATTAAACGTCTAAGGAAAACTAAACATTTAATGTTATAAAAATATCCAAACAAGTAGATTGAAGACTATCTAGTGAGAAATATTGTGAAACTTTATAAAATTCTCCAAATTAGAATTAACATTTACTGGGAAACATTCGTTATGCGCCAGCGAGCATAACGGCAGTGAGCACAGGGGAAATAATTACAAAACTGTTTGCAAACAAAATTAGGGACGCTAATGCAAGTGCGACAACGACATTATTTCTTTTTTAGTATCATGAGTTTTACACATATGTTAGAATTTGATTCTTTCCCACATAAAAAAATAAATAAAATTGAGAACGGCACTTCCATGGGGGTTCGAACCTACTACCTTCGGCACATAGACTCGTTGCTTTAACTAACTGAGCTATTTGTTTTCTTACGTGAACTGAGCCTGTTCAACAGTAAAGACGATTTTTCATTACGGTCGCGCTACCAATTCGTCCTTTTCCATAGATAATTTCCACTTTTTGCTCTATCTTTACTTTAATACTTGCGATATATTCATATATTTGGAGTTTGCAGATAATGCACGTAATAAGACACGTTAGAAATATTTCGTTAAGGTGGATCACTACCCGGAAGTCAGTATAAGCATTAGTTTATTGCCTTAACCGACGCGTAAAGAAATGGCACATATTATAAGTATTACACTATAAAATAGAGTTATGCGTCAGCTACAACTTGAGATACTATTTTCTGTGCTTATGTATTCTGTTAGCTAAAAAAGTACAATATAAGAAGAAAACTTGATCAGTTTTAAGATGAGTACGCAAGATGGCGCTTGCTGTTAGATTTTGCTACTCCTGTGCTCAGTTTTACGAAATTTTTACTTACAAGCATAAATTATTTTACAAGTAGTTGTCTCATTACGGAACATGAATATTATATTACCGTTTTTCGTGTTATGTTTTACATTTTATCCAAATATTATTTTGTGTTTACGGAAATAGTTTTAGCGGCTGAATCTCATGCTTACGCAGGACGCCATAATGCTTCGTTGCCAAACTTACATGTGTACTGTTGCAGTCACAGTAGTAGGGCAATTCCTTGTTAGCGTTTGAAGTCCAGAGGCGGAACCTGTGAACTGTGACAAAACTATTACAAATAATAAAATTGGAAAATGGGGAAACGGAAGGAATCATACACAAAAAAGAAGAATCCAACTCAAAGTAAAAGATCGAAGAGCCAAGGGAAGCGAAGAGAAAGGGAGAATAATTCGAAGAAACCGCTAAGCGCTTTTCAATTTTTAACTGTTTGTTTCCACGTAAATATTATACACACGTGTAATACGAAGATAGTTTATTTTGAATCATTTTGAACGTTAAATATGTAATATGTGTTCTTTCATTTTCTTCTTTTCTTTGCTTAGGTAAAATATTATATCTTCTTGAAAATAATTTATATATGTTTTTGAGCTTTCATACATACCCGCTAGTGTCTGAACCCGTTAGTGGAAAATAGTAATTAATTCTACTTACTAGGGAAGTCGTGGGGTGTTACTCTGACTTCATTTTGATACTATGTTCAGTCAACTCCTTTTTACATATGAAACAATTAGGCAACCGGAGAAAACCTCGATCGCAAGCTTGTTCGAATTATGGACGTTAAAATTTCAAAATTGAACAGATTTTGAAAAAAGTTTGAAGAAACCATTTTTTGAGATACACGCTTCATTTATGGTACTGAGGTGTTTTCTTGGATACTCGATGGAATGGTGAAGTCAATACGTACGCATTTTGCAAGATACGGGAACTTATTGGGGAAGGGATGAAGGGTAATGGCGTCTTACAACTTGCAAATTGCACCCTATTTGGTACACTGGGTAAATGGGCTAATAAAATGTATTTGAAACCAACTGTATTGTCATTCAAATGTCACTTTCTGTGTGGCCATCTAAACATTAAACAATGACATGTGTCTCCGAAACGCTTTGCCGCGGGACTAACTTCAACGCGACACTCAACCAGCCGGCCTCTGTGCGTTGTGGAAAAAATAAAATATTTCAGTTTAACATCCAATGATTATACCCTTTAGGTTAATGAAGTCGATGATTAAGGTAAGTGAATGATGATGGAAGAATTGATGGAATGAGAAGAAGGGAGGAAACAGGAGTACCCCGAGAAAACCCATGGACATGATGGTATCCATTCTGGAAGACGGTGTTTCAATATTTCATCGCTAGCCATTTTTTAAAATTTTCAACGGATTTCAATGGCGATTGTTTGAAAATAGTGGCCAAACTTCAGACAATAGTTTACGTATTTCGCGAGAAATGTGACCAAAAAACAAACAATCGGCTAGAGGTGATGTATTGAAACAGCGGTTTTCTCGAGAATAAAAGTCACCTAGTTCACAACTTTGAGCACACATTCCCGTTAACCATTTTTTTCTTCTTTAATTTTTTTGGTCTATTTTCTCATTGAATATCTTAAAATATTTCCTGGAGTTTGACCAATATTTCCCAATAATACTGACATTCTAATTGCTGAAAACTAAGCACATGGCTAGCGATGATGTATTAGAACACCGTATTCTGCGATGCATAAGCATAGGCCGACAGGATTCGGAGTACCGCGACAGTGCAAGCCTGTCTGGCGCTGCTCGAGCTGTTTGGACCTAGCTGCAGAAGGGGAAGAACCAGGCCAATAGTCAGTCCAAAACTGAGGGGGAGCGGTAGAAGTTAGGGGGGTAGATCCAACCATAGATCCAGATTCATCACCATATTGTTCATTTGCAAGCTTATCGTGAAAATTTTAGGGGAGCAGTAAAAATTTAGGGGGAGCCCGGCCCCCTAGATCCCCAGGAATACGGGCCTGGGAAGAAACACAATATACATAATCACAAGTTTAATTATGAATATCTTCATTGAATTTTCTTCATTGAATTTTGCACGCCTGGCAAACCGTTCCTAAGACAAATGTGATTGTTCAATTTGAAGGTGGCCACACAGGATAGTGATATTTGAATAACAATATAGTCGAATAGGAGTATCAAATACATTTTATTAGCCTATTGGCCCCAGGGGTAAAAGCGAAGGAGAATGCGCGGACGCCGTACCCCACCTCGAAAAAAAAGTTAAGGCGTCCCCCAGTTCTGAAACAAACTATAATGGGTATAGATAGGCAGGGGAACGGCGTGGCGTCATGCCGCTACCTACCGTCCTCCCATCCTTTCAGATCCACTTTTACCACTGGTTGGCCCAGTATGTCAAAAGGGAGGCAATTTGCATGGTGTAAGATGCCATTACCCTTCACACCATTCCAAATAATTGCCCTTATCTTGCAAAATGCATACGTTTTGAACTTACTACTGTGTTGGGTATCCAGGAGAAATCCCTAATATCAAAACTGAGGCGTCTATCTCAAGAAATGATTCTTCAAACTTTCTGCAAAATCTGTTCATTTTTGAAATTTTAACGCTCATAATTCGAATACGCTTGCGATCGAGGATTTCTCCGGTTGCCTAACTGTTTCATATGTGAAAAGGCGTCGACTGAGCATAATATCGAAACGAAGTCAGAGAAATATCCCGCGACCTTCTCTAGTTAGTACTTAAAAATTCATAAAACCGTAAAGCTTGATTTTTTTTTCTATAATGAAAAGAAAGTATTCAGACCCTATAGCTTCACTTGAGAAACGCAATCACTCATGTAGGAATCCTTTTTCTAGTCCGGAGTTGCAGTGACCCCGTGGTAGAGCGTTGACATCTTGTATGCGGGGTCACTGGTTCGATCCCAGCTTAGCCAGGTGAGTTTTTTGGTGGAACACATCATGTGTGTGTGTGGATTTTCTCAGAGTTTCTCTTTGTGCTCCTACTTTCTCATTCTACCATTTAATTCATTCTTATCATCACCGTCTCGTTTAACCTATATGGCATAACCGAGAGACATGAATGTTTTTTTTTCTGTAACGTCCTATCATTGTGCTTCGAAGGAAATATAGAAGGTGATGATGACAACGAATGAAATGGTTGAATGAAGAAAGGGAGGGACCCGGAAGAAAGTCCACTAATGGTTTCTTCACCACAAAGTTCACTTGGCGCGAGCTGGGATCCAGCCAAAAACCTGACCCACCAGAAGTGAGTAATCTATGTCTAGCTCTTATTGATCCAATATTCTGACGAATATTGTCCGTGAATTCCGATTTGTAAGTGATACGTTTACCGCTTGCGGTTTCAACATAAGAATAAGGAGTGGAGATGGAACCCATGCTTGGAACGCTGAATCTATATCAACAAATAATTTCTTGTTATCGCTTACCGTTTTGCTCTATGTAAATTGAAAGTGTGATAAGGGGCAATGCAGAATGACTGGATGAAGTAGCCACAATCATTGGCATAAGTCACTGTTCAGTCTGTAATATTATCCACGCTGTACTCAGATTTCGGAATGTGTGTGCCAGGATGGTATCACGCCAGTTGATAGACGAACTGAAGCAGCGATGTGTTGATGTGTCACGAGATTTTGCTACGCCGTAAACAAGAAGGTAGTGACTTTCAAAAGAGATTCGTTACTGGGTATGAAACATGAGTGCACTACTACATTCCGGAAGTAAGAAAGCGAGCATGCAATGGCAGTATCCATTATCGGGCACAACCGGGGAAGTTAGTACTTTCTTCTGGGATCAAAAGGGTGACATTTTGGAGCGTTACAGCATAGGGAACGCATAGTCATTAATATCCTGTATTCCGATCGCCAAAAAGGTCCTAAACTTACTATACGACGTAATAAGGAATTCTGAAAACAAATTTCCTCTATATCATAACAATACTCGGCCTCATACTACTGCCTGTGCAATGGCTGTGATCATTGAAAATCTTCATTTCATCCTCCTTTCGTACCGAATCTCGCCTCAGTGGTGAAAGGCACTAAAGATAAAGAAGTTGCAATCTGATGAAGAGGTGCAATGAATGGTGTATGACTGATTGCGTATCCAATCAAAAAAAATGATCTTTAGAGGCATTCGGACACTTTGGAAGTAATGGGAAACTTATATTGAGCGTAGAGTGGATTATGTAGAAAAATGAAATTCATTTGTTCCATGCTGTCTCAATATTTTCCTTTTTTAAGTTTTAAAGGTTTTTTGACACCTCGTAACACTAGAAAATTGTTGTTTCCGTAAGTACCGGATATGGAAGTGGAGATACGATTTTAACAACCGGTTCCAAGAACCTGAGAAATTTTAATAACCGGTTCGGACGAACTAGGTGAATGACACCATTGAGTAAAACAATAGACCCGCATGATCTGTCAACGATCAGACTATGAGCGTACGCAGTGGAGGCAAGAGGACAATCGCTTTACCCTGCATTTTCGAAAGGTGTTTGGTTGTTTCAAAACGCTTTTACCCAGCAGAAACACACATGAAGGAACATTATATTTGGTTACACATACTAGAATATTTAACATAAACCTATTTAATGTAGTCCACAAAGATATACAATATGCCTGAATAATAACTGTTTTGCATCATGCGTTATGCGCATCAATGTATGTCGGGCGTTTGCCCCTTTCACGGCCTTGGAAAAATCCTGCGGGTGTTTCTGGATAAAAGTGTTCTTATTCGGAACTGTTATTATCTTCAGGTGTGCATAGTATCAAGTATGAACCAGTACTAAAATATAGCGTAAAATTGTATTGAATAAATGCCATTATAAACAAGAATAACAGAATTCATACTTGAGCTTATTATTGTTGAAGATCGTGTTATATATGAAGTACATCAATCAAGGTTCAAAAGCAAATACTTGCAAAACACATGGAGAAACGAAGTAGGTTAAATATACTAGTAGATTTTAATAAAATTAGATTAAATAGCTTGGTAGGTAGAACACCTCTGGCGCACGAGATCGCTGGTTCGATCCCACTTTTCGCCAGGAAGACTTTCTGTAAGACCCATAGTGTGCGCGGATTTTCACGGATTTTTCCCCACTTCCTTTAGTCCACCATTTCGATAATCATCATCACTGCTTCTTTTAGATTCAGACTATAATCGTGGAATATTAAACTAGAAAATTTCAAATAGCGCCTTCGGCACCCTAACACCAGTGCTAATCGCGTAGTTTTACTCGCTGCGAGAATTTATCCAGAGTCATTCTGACGTGTGATTACTAAAGAGTTCGACTAATATGTTTCCTGCAGTAGTCAGGCCTTTAGTATGACTCTAATCATACGTCAAAACGACTCTGCATAAAGCCCTATCTCAGTTTCCTTATTCCACCTGGATTGTGGAACAAATCTGTATGTAAGTAAGGAACCTAGTAAAAGTTGGTGATAGTTTTCATTTAACGTGGCCATGTTTGGTCCAGAAAACGCAGGAATTTTAGCTATAATGAATATCATCCCGGTAGCCACTCCAAAATTGTAGGGGGGCTCGGCTGAAGTTATAGGGGGCTCGATCCAACAATATTATAGTTCATTTGCAAGCCTACGGTGAAAATTTTAGGGGGGCCCGGCCCGCCTAGACCCCCCTGGATACGGGCCTGATGATTATGCCATCTAAAGTAAAGTTACACTAAGACATTCAACTTACAAAATATATGCACTGGGGAACACAACTTACAAAATACCTGCATGGGAATACAACTGACAAAATACCACGCTTGAAGGAACTGAGTCTGTTTTGTTGAAATGATCGGATTTGTTTAATGGTTTTGTATTTGGATACTTATTCTTAATTTGCACCTTTGAGACATCTAGTTATAGATAAACGTATATCTTTGTAATTTGCAAAGAAAATTTTACCATGCAAGTAGTTTTCGTTACCCCTAAATGCAGTTTGAGTCGAATTTTGACCAAAAAACGCTGGAATGTTAGCCATGATATTTAAGCCCCTAAAGTAAAGCTGCTCCAAGGATTGCAACTTCGCCTATAAAATAACATTTTTGAACCTACTAAGAATATGTTTTGTCCTATCTATCTAGGTAATGATTTTGCATTTGTACACGTATCCTTAATCTGCACCGTAGAGGCATCTAATAAATAAATGTATAACGTTTAACTGCCGTTTTCTAAGAAACTATTACCATAGAAATGATATGATTTCCCCCTAAATGCAAATTGAGTTGCTCTTTGACCAAAAAACAAGGGGATTTTAGCCATGATATATTAAATCTCTAAAGTAGAGATAAATTTTACACCAAGGATTACAACTAGGCGTATAAAACACCATTTTTGAGCGTACTGAGAGTCTGTTTTGTCCAAAAGATGAAATTTATGTAATGATTTTGTATTAGTATAGGCATTCTTAATCTGCACTGTAAAGGCATCTAGTTTGAGATATCCACATAACGTTTCATAAGTTAAAAATCACTTTTGATCAAAGAATATAATTAATTCATATTTTAAAGCAGGCAGTATTGAGTAAAATGGAAATAAAAGCTCTCATTTCTCTTTGTTGTAAATCATGTATAAAATGCGGCCGTGTCTAAACACTTTTCTATCCTTAACTCATGTGGCAACATCGCATGTATCGCAATGAGCTCTGCCATCTAGTGAGAAAGTTTTACCCTAAAGGTGACTAGCGATCCAGCTTAAAATTTTCGTTTGTAGATTTAATCCACATTTCTCTCAATGATATAGATGTCGCTGCTTCGTGTTGAACTGCAGAATTCCCTCGCGTTCTTGAAAATTTCCCACTTTAGCAGAGTTAGTAATTCTCGAAATTTCTGTCAAGTTAATGTTTTTAGCTTCTAATTTATTTAAGCTAATATGTACCACAAATATTAGAAACGGATTTGTTATTACCCTGTTCTGCTGGAGAAACGTTCCGAAATTTCGAACATATAAAGAAAAAAAGAGATATTTTCAAAAAACTTCAAAATAAAGAGACGCGTCATTTATTTTGCTCATAGCAGTACAGTTACCAACACTGCACGGGCAAATGATTTGTACCCCACCTTTGTCAGCATGGAGCTTGTGCCACCACACAATGCTCAATAAACAACAACTCGCAATGATCTAGATATCACTACTTACCTTTCAGTATCACAATTTTATAATACACACATATTTCCGGATATATGAACTCACCTCTGCTCTTTTTGTTCCCTCTTCTATTCCAGTCAATTCAACTGTAAAGGCGAGACTTTCCACAACACGTTTTAAAGCTATCCTGTATCAACCTCGATAATCGGTTATCTTTTATTGTCCTTCAACTAAAAGTTACAGTGTTGCAAACTATAAAGTGTCGGAGTTCCACAGATGTCGGAGTTCCCCATAATTACCTTCATGATAAAACAATAAGAATATTAATATCAGTTGTAAAATCTTTCAATATTTCACGGTAACTGGCAAGGGGGATGATCCTGCCCCACCAAAGTTCATGTGGGACCCATGTATTTTTATGAATATGTACTTTCTTTTATTATTATATGCATGTATTTTTTAATGAATGGGCCCAGCAAATTTACAGAGAAATCGGCGCCGTTGGTAACTGGCAAAAGATATAATCTATTTCGTAAATATATTGACATCACGAGTTATATTGTGGTTACCACAGTCGTTGTGTAAAAAATGTTCTTATGCTTCGTGCCTACATCTTTTGATAGTGTGTGTATTACAAGCACTGGCCCAAATGGCACGGGGCTGAAGGAGACATGTCCCCTTCAATCTTGGAACTGACGAATTGTGCCCCCAATAATCCCATTTGAAATGTGTTGTTTTAGGGGAGAAATGCGATGAATTGTGTCCGATTGCCACAAAGAAAAATGAGATGAAATTGATATTTCCCCAGAATAAGCCTCAAATCTGCCCGCCTCACAATGTTGAAGACAACTCTGCTCCCCTGATCCTCCGCAGTATTGTTTTTCAACATCGCTGTAGAGACTTTTAAGTGAGTTTGTATCACTGCCATTATATTTGCATAACGTTTCTCTTTTGTTTTTAAGAAACAGTTGGTGTGTGTGAGTGTCAGCAAGTTGAGCACCAAGATATCCATACAAGACGGTCCTCCAGAATTCGTATAAAAGACAATATAACAGTAAGTTGTAAGTGTTTCAGTTGTTGTGTAGTTAGTGCAAATAAACATTTATTCATTTATCACAATTAAGCTGTTTTGTGAACATTTATTCATCAAAAGACAGAAACATTGGTCCTCCGGGCCGGATCACAGTGAACTACTGTTTGATATAAACTGTGAATGTGTATGTGAACAATTGTTACATTGCTCTTTGTTTAGTTCTGTTCAAGTGTGCGGTGACATTTATGAATTCTTCTGGAAACTATGTGAATAGACATAAGTGAGAACACGTTCATCAGTGTGGACTTGTGCTTATTAGTTCCTGTGGACTTACAATATTTTTCAAGATGGAGGACTCGGACAGAAGCAAGTTAGTGACACAACGTGGTGTGTGCAAAAGTCAAGTGACAAGAATTCAAAACTACGTAAGTAATATTAATTCAACAACTACAATTAGTCAGGTGAAAGTACGTAAGACTGCAATGATTAAGTTGTATAAAAAATTCGGTGAAGTACAATCACATCTAGAAATAAATTACGAACAATTAGAGGACGATGCATATAGGAAGGAGTTTGAGACCAGTTACTATGATGTATTAGCGCAACTAGAAGATTTTATGATTCAGCGTAGCCAGGAATCTCATTCAAACAATTCCTCGATAAATGAGAATCAGGTGTCAAATGATCAATTAAAATTGCCTCGTATTGAATTGCCATCATTTGAAGGACAATACGAAAACTGGCTTTCATTTTCAGACAATTTTAAAGTTATGATTCATAATAACGATAACGTGTCAGTGTTGCAAAAGACACCTTAGGAGTGCACTGAGAGGGGAGGCGTATGATTTAATAGCGAATCTGCAAGTTACAGAAGCTAATTATAAAATTGCATGGCAATTATTGAAAGACAGTTATGAAAATAAGCGTTTGATTGCAGCTACTCATGTCCGTAATTTGTTACATATTAAATGTATCACAAAGGAAACTACATCAGAATTAAGAGAATTTATTAATACAGCTACTAGTAACTTGAATGCATTACGAGCTTTAGATTTGCAGACACCGCTAGAAGAGGTTTTGATAGTTCAACATTTCGTTTCACAATTAGACAATAACACTAGGCGTGCGTGGGAGATACAGATCACAGATCATTATTTTCCTCCCTTATCAGAGTTCTTTGCTTTCTTGGAACGTAGGTGTCAAGCATTTGAAACTAGTGGTGTCAAGGTCAAGGGGCGATAAAAGTAGAGTGCTGAACCGAAGCAAAAAGAATAAAACAACCAAATCATACGTGACCACAACTCAGTCTTTCTGTAACTTTTGTAAACAAAACCTAATACATCAGTTGTTTAAATGTCCTGCATTTTTAAACGCTGAAGCAAAAGAAAGACAAGACTAAGTTCGAGATAATTTATTGTGTTTCAATAGTCTCAAAAAAGAATGTAAAGTAAAGACGTGCAGATCAGGAGGCTGTAAACACTGTTCCAAAAGGCATAATACCTTGCTGCATTATGACGTAATATCAAAAGCAGATGAGAAAACCAGTGTCGCTAATTAATAATCAAGAAATTTTTCGAGTCATTCTAATACGAATAGGGAAAATATGACAGGGTTCTTATTGCATTTTCAAGGGAAAACCAAATGTTATTGTTATGTTATCTACTGCTATGGTAAATGTACGAGATGCAAATGGTAAATTACATCCATGTAGAGCAGCGTTTCCCAACCGGTGTAGTGTGCCGCGAATGGGCCGCTAGGAAATCGAGGTGGTAGTCTCGTAGTCGTGTATTGTCAAAATGTTATGCACTTAACAACTTCTTCTATTTCTGTTCGAAGAAAGTGAATATGCCGATTTCCTTAGTGATGATTCTTAGTGCAATAAAGTTACTTTTCTTACTGACATATTCCAAACATTGAATGCGCTGAACAAAAGCTTGCAGGAAAAAAGAAAAACGATAATATCCTAACCTTAAGTGACACATTTTGTTCATTTAGGGAGAAACTCTCACTTTGGGAGGACAGAATTAGCAAATAAAACAAATGTGACATTTGCGTTACAAAGTGCTGTAAAATTGACACAAACCTCTCAACACTCATTTCAGACATTGTCTTTGTTGTGTACCAATGTTGGGAAGTATTTTTCTACGATTCAGTTCAATTCATTTGACTGGGTGAGGGATCCCTTTGAGCCTTCTCTCGTACAGTCAGCAGAATTAGATGTACAGGAAAAAAAGTTAATTGGTCGATTTGAGGAATGACCGAGGTTTGAAACTTCAGCACTCGCAACAAGAGATGGCATCATTCTAGATTTCTCTCCGGAGAGAATATCAAACTACTCCTACCAGTGTTGGGTAAGCTATTCGTAAAAATGTAACGCGTTACAAGTTACTTTACTTTCTCTTAAAATGTAACGCGTTAGTAACGCGTTACTTGCCTCAAAAAAGTAACTGTTACTTTACTTCGAAAGTAACGCGTTACTTTTAGGTCCGAAACTTTGAATATGTGGAAAAAATCTTATTACTTCAGTTTTTCGTACTGCTATTACTACCGCTATTATTATTATTATTATTATTATTATTATTATTATTATTATTATTATTATTATTGCACGTTCTGAATCGATTAATGTAAATGTAAGGACAAATTTTTACTTGACAACTATATGAACATTTTAATGTAATGTAACATTGACTAAAATGCCATACTGCGTTACTCGTAGGGATGGGCACGAGTGAATTCGAGCAAGTTTTCTTTGAAACTCGATTCGACTAGACATCTTTGAGCTCGACCCGAGAACTTGGCTTGAAAAATTTCCTCCAACTCGACTCGAATTCGGGTCGAGTTTCAAGTCGAGTCGAGTCAAATCTGGTGTATAGTTTCAAGTACACTCTCCAAGTATCTTACATAGACAATATAATTATTATCAATGGTACTACTACTACTACAACTTCTTTTCCTTCTTCTATTATTATTATTATTATTATTATTATTATTATTATTATTATTATTATTATAACAACACTGTGTATAAACATGAAAGATAGGTAATTTATATATGAATACTAAAAGAGTAGTTGATTGCCAACCTCGGTAGTCGTGAAGTATAGGAGTAAAGGACATTGTTCACGAGCTTCTGAATTTGGACTGAGGGTCTAGGTTGAGTATTCGGGCTCGAGCCAAACGTTGTTAAAAGTTATAGGGCACTGGCCAAATATCTTCAAAACTGCTCGGCCCGGGTTTAGAATTGTCAACGACTCGAGCAGATCGGCTCACAGCTCATTCACTATCGACTCAAACCGAGATGTGAGCTGAGCCAACAACTCACCCAACCGATTTGGCTAGACCCCTTCGCTCAGTTGAGTCGAACCGAGCAGATGGCTTATCCCAACCAAGCCAGCTCGAGCCAATGGTTCACCCCAAGCCGAGTAGTTAAGCCGAGCCGAGCTAAGCTTGTTATAAAAAATCTCTTGTAGTCTCGCTATCGAGACGAGACGAGATGCGAGCAGTGTCCCCTCTCGTGAGCAACACTAAAAGTATTCCATATTACTGCTTAGCTTACATTTCTCATGGCTTTCGCTTTCTGATGTAATCAGCCTATGATTTCAAAACGAGTTAAAACGAGCGAGCCACTTATCAAACTCGACTCGACTCGAAACTCGACGCCAAAAACAGTGAATCGGTTCGGAACTCGACTTGAGAATATTATTTTTGACTCGACTCGAGAATATTACTTTTGACTCGACTCGAAACTCGACTTGGATTCGAGTCGAGTTTTAGCTTGACTCTTGCCCATCCCTATGCGTTACACAAAATGGTTGCTTATTATTATTCTGCTAAACTAATTATATAATAATAACAATTTTGCTATTAAAATTAAAAATACAGAATATTGAGAAACATTGCACTACAACTGACGAAATGAGAACACATTAACTGGGGGTGAATTAAAATTGCCAATAACTCTAAAATCGATACATGCTTTTTAAAGCTATTTGTTCCAAACTCTATAATAAACGGGACTTTAGGATATGCAAACTGATCTAAAAGAACGCTAATATTACATACCATCAACATTACATCAATAAAATAGGCCTGCTCATCAGAACACCGTATATTCATATTAAACCCTTAGTGAATGTCGTTCATTATGGCACCTAATTGTTGATAAATATTTCCCGCCGGGGCACCACTTTACTTTTAAATTCTGTTAAGCAGTGGCGTACTTACTATTTTGTTTCGGTGGGGCTTTGCCTGAAAATGTGAAAATTCTGCAAGATATTTTATATACTTTACTATAGTAAGTAAGATTTCGGAAGGGGGGGGGCTTAAGCTCGGAAGCCCCACCCTAAATATGCCACTGCTGTTCCCCATCATCTTTAGCTTTTAAGAAAAAGTATTCTTTCAAATGTTCGAACGATAAAATATTTTCGTTCTCCATTTTTATAAAAACCACACCATTCAAAGTAAAATAGACTACCAGTACCATTGCACTTCTAGTTCACTCACTGAATGTATTAATTTGAAGCTGTCAAAATCTAAGACAAAATCTTCCAGGTGCTTGCAATCAGTACACGTGATTTCCCTGAGGCTGTCCTCATCTTCCAAAAGCAGCAAGTGGCACTATATTTTGTTATGTAAATAAACAAATCAAATTGTATCTATGCATGTATTTGCAAGCCTACCAACGTAAAGTTCGTAAGGCGAAACGGGAAAATGCACATCGAGATTTCCCGTTCCGCTTTGCATTAAGATGAAAAGTGATAACAGATTTTACATGCTAATTTCATTGCTAGAGGTCATAAGGCGAAATGGGAAAAGGCGAGCAGTGCAGGAATTGTCGGTCACTGACATCGCTCATGCTCCATTGTTCCATTCTGAGAAATTCACTTACAGGAAATAACATTTGTTTCCGAAAAAAAAATATACATATATTGTAGTTACTCATCCGAAATGTAACGCGAAAAAGTAACGCAAACTAGGTACGTTACTTAAAAATTTGTAACGCGTTACCGTTACAGTTACTTTGGAAAAAATGTAACGCGTTACTAGGAAACGTTACTTAAAAAGTAACGCGTTACTTGCGTTACGTTACTTCCCAAGACTGATTCCTACAAAGTTCTTATTTCCTTCTCTACATCCTACTTAAGTGAAGCAGGATTTTCTGCAATGAATAATTATCAAGTGTAAGAACGGGTCACAACTCTTAACTCCGAAACACGACATGAGGGTGTGTTTAACAACTATCCGTCCACAATTGAAGAAGATTATGAAAGAACATCAAGCTCAAGTTGAACATTAATTTTGCTTCGTGAACCAACTTGTTTTACTTACAGTATTTTTGAAAAACTGTAATCTTCATATATTATCATTAAACAATTACAACCTTCAATAGGCAACATTCAAAAATTTTACATTACTAATATTATTGAACAATTCTAACTTTCATATAATATTTTAAAATTGTAACGTATATTAACCATGTTAATAAATTTGAAAAAGGTATTTGTTATCATTGTTATGACCATTATTGCTACTTTATTGTTGCAGAGTATTTCATTAACTTGAAATCAGTGGCGTACCTAAAGGCTTGGGGGCCACCCCGCAGACAGCGTGCAGTGGGGCCCCTTCTCTACGTCCCACTTCACGAGTTGGAGCCCCCTGATGGCTTGGCAACCCAGCAATGCAGGGTCTGCGGGGTCCTTATTTACCCCTTCTTGAAATGTTAAAATATTTCATTCCTGTCGGTAAAGCAAATATGTATACAAATTACGTACATTTGTGTTTTAAAACTACAAGAGATTTGTTTGTTCGTTCGTTATTTAATGATCTTCCTTGTTAGTGAAAGGTAGGACACAGTTCTCGAAAAAGAAAGTGTATTTTTAAAAACCTGAGTCCTATATTTCATTGGAATTGTTTTCTATTTTTAAATTAGAATGAAAAATAACCATAATGATTTACCACTGAGAGGAAAACCAGTGACCGAACTTTCTTCCCTGTGAAATCAGTAATCACAGAGAAAAAAATACTAGGATATTTTATGTTTACAAATAATAATAATAATAATAATAATAATAATAATAATAATAATAATAATAATAATAATAATAATAATAATATCTATGAGTGTGCCGCGAGAATTCAAGTTACACCCGTAGTGTGCCGCAAATTGAAAAAGGTTGGGAAACGCTGATGTAGAGTATTTTTAGATTCTGCCAGTCAAAGTAATTTTGTGACTGAAGATTTAGTTCAAAGGTTGCGTCTACCTAAAAATAAACACAAAGTTCCAATTCAAGGCATTAATAGTGTGATTAGTGAAACAAAGCATTGTGTAGATGTACATATAGAATCAAGAATTCGTGAATTTGCAATTGATGTAAAGTGTTTAGTTTTGTTCAAAATAACAGATAACATTCCAAGTAGGCCAATACATCATGTTGATTGGAACTTGCCGACAGACATAGTGTATGCAGATCCTAACTTTCACCAACCAGATACTATTGACATTTTGTTAGGCGCGGAAGTGTTTTTGGACATTTTGCGATCACATAAACTGACTAGACCAGGGAATTATCCAGTAGTACAAGAGACTGAATTTGGGTACATTTTGGCGGGTAAAGTTCCTACAACAAGAGATTCTAGTATACCACAAGTGTCATTTTTTGTGCAAGAAAGTAACCTTGATAGACAGTTACAGACATTTTGGGAGCTCGAAACTATACATTCAACAGTCATGACCAGGCCCGTGCTGGCCCACCGGGACACCGGGACGTGTCCCGGTGCGCCCTCCGAAATATCACACTATAAATAATGGTACAAGTTTTTAGTAATAAATTCTTACAGTTTTATTGGTAAAGAACCCGTGAAAGATGCAGTGCGCCCTTTACATTAGGCACCCTTCCGAAACCCCATCAAAGATGAACGATTTTATTTACTCTTCTGTATAGCACAGTTCTGTACAATAAATACACACAGTTACTGTTGGCGAAGAACCCGTGAAAGGTACAGTGCGCCCTTTACATAAGGCACCCTTCCGAGACCACATCAAAGATGAACGATTTTATTTACTCTTCTGTATAGCACAGTTCTGTACAATAAATACACACAGTTACTGTTGGTGAAGGACCCGTGAAAGGTACAGTGCGCCCTTTACATAAGGCGCCCTATGAAACATCACATTATTGATAAGTGGTTTTGGTTATCCCGTATACCAGCTTTGTTTAATAAATTCAAATACTGACTGGTAGTACAGAACCTGTGAAGAATACAAGGCGCCCTTTAGATAGGATGCCCTGCGAAATATCACATTATTATTTTTTATTTTATTCTTCTGTATTTCAGTTTTGTATTTTGAATTTGGCAGAGAACAGGTAAAGAGTATAATCACTCACAAAAATATTATAATGTTATATAGCTATAAAACGAAACAATGTGATACATCAAGAATAGTTCGGATAGTCAAACGTACGATGCATTTATGTAATACTATACTGACACTAGTCTCTAATTTACAATTTTTACGGCATCGAAGCTTTCACAGTCTTAATATGCATCCATATATGCGAGCATATTGATTGTTCCTGTGTGTTTTAAAGTAGTGTTCGGATAATCAGTACCTGTTGTATTTCTGAAATATAGCTATATTAATTTCCGTAAAATGTGGTCTTCCTGTCACCACGGCACGGCGCGTCCTCAGGTTGTGGATCGAGGAGAAGGCCTCTGGGATATAGAGGTTAGCTGCGAATATACTGAATAAGCAGTCGCGGACAGACTAGGGGTGATAATCCAGCTTGAGAATTTGGTGTGAGGCTAACAACCTCATCCTGTAAAAAAAAGGATTGTTCAGATAAGTTCGCAGAATCCTCGGATCAGAAGTGATAACTGGGCGCGGATTTTGCAAAGTAAAATCGACATAAGATTTGGAACATGAAATGTAAGAAGTCTCTATAGGTCAGGCGCGTTAAAATTTGTAAAAAATGAGTTTAAAAATAGAGGTTGGACCTAGTGGGATATCAGGAAGTTAGATGAGAAGGAAATGTAGGAGTCAAATCGGGAAATTTTACGTTCTTTTACGGGGAACAAATTAAAAATTACCAACTAGAAACAGGGCTTTCCGTTCACAAACGAATACGTAATATCAGCAATTACATAGGTTGAATTTGTTAATGATATATTTTCTTTTACTTCTTTTAAGGGTCGGTGGTGTAATATTATTTTAAATGCACATGCCCCAACAAAAAATAAGGATGGAGATTTAAAAAATACAGTTTTTACGAAAGAATAGAACGGGTATTTGATCATCTCCTGGAATACCATATAAAAATTCTGTTAGGCGGTTTCAATGCGAAAGTAGGACGAGAGGGTATTTTCAAACCGATTATAGGGAATAAACGTTTGCATAACGAAGGTTGTGACAACGGCGTTAGGTTTGTGAACTGTGCATTATCCAGAAACCTTATTGTGAAGATTACAAAATTCCAACATCGCGACATTCATAAATATACTTGGACTTCATCAGATGGAAAAACACATATTCAAACTGATCACGTTTTAGTAGACAGAAGAAAACAGTCTTGCACAACTGATATTCGGTCGTTCAGACGAGGTGATTGTGACACTTATTACCACATGGTAGCAGCGATAATAAGAGAGAGACTGTCGTTGAATAAAGGAAATATTCAATATCTGAAAACGGAACGGTTTAATTTAAAGAAATTAGAGGAGAGTCAGGTGAGAGGGAGCCAGATTGAAATGTTGAATATATTCTCTATTTTAGACGGTTAGGAGTGCACTAGTGTTCACGATACTTGGTTGAAATTAGAGATAACATTAAAATTTCAGCAAAAGAATTATTGGAGCACGCATAAATACGTAGCACGCATTCGTGGTTCAACCAGGAATGTACTAAAGTAGTAGAGAAGAGAAAACAGAAGAAACTGCGTTCGCTACAAAATCCGAACGAAATAACTACATAAAATTTCATTGTCATCCGGCAGTGACTTCTAAAACTTCTAAAACTTTTAGAACAAAGAAAGGCGACTTTTGAAAGTTAAAATTAATTAACTTGAAGATAATAGTGAAAACAAAAACATTCGGGACATGTATAAATGTATCAACGAACTTAAGAAAGGCTATCAACTTCGTGCTTATATATTAAAGAAACCTAAAGGAACAGTTCTCACTGATACAGATAGCATCTAAAATAGATGGAAAGATTTCTTTGACGATTTGCTTAACACATAGCCAAAAACTAATGCGTAGGGAGAAAGTGAAATGCATGCAGCATAACCGTATATTCCAGAACCTACCCATACAGAAATTGAAATCGCTATTTAAAAAAATAAACACACATCTCTGGGTGTAGACGAAATTCTGGTTGACTTAATTTTAGCTGGAGGGGAAAAATTGTAGAGCAAGATACACAAACTCATTCTCCTTATCTGGAACAAGGAGGAATTATCACAATATTGAAGAGAATCAATCATTGTTCCAGTTCAGAAGAAAAGCAACAAAACGGATTTAATAGTTATCGAGACATTTCTCTTCTGTCAACATCCAATAAATCCTCTTAAACATTGTGTTAGCAAGATTGACTCCATACGCAGATGAAATTGTTGGAGATTATCAGAACGGATTTAGGTAAAATCGATCAAATATCGACCAGATATTTACCATTCGACTAATACTGGGAAAGAAATGAGAGAATACAACATCCTGGCACATCAATCATTGACTTTAGACTCTGGTAGGAGGGAAACATTGTACAAAATGCTTACAGAATTTGCAATACCGAAAAAAGATAGATTAATTAAGATATGTTTAAATGAATCCCAAAGTAAGGCTCGAGTAGAGAAATTCTTGTTCACGAGCTTTCACGTTGAGAATGACCTGAAACAAGGAGATGTGTTGTCGTCATTATTATTTAACTTTGTTCTGGAGAACAGAGACAGCAATCAGGTCCTAGAGCTGAATTGTATTTGCCAGGTTATGGCGTATGCTGATGATGTAAATTTAATAAGTAATGATAGAATAATAGAAAGGAATGCAGAAATCTTAATTAACGCTTGCAGGGATATAGGCTTAAAAGTAAATGCAGAGAAAACTGAGTTAATGGAAGTTTGTCGGGATCGTAATACTGCATTTTATTGATGCGTTAAAATACCAAATAATATTTTCTTTCGACAGAGTGGATACTTTTAAATATCTGGGATCATTATTAACAGACCAAAACCATCATTACTAAAAACTTTGATGTCAACTGAAAGCAGGGATTTAGTGCTATTATTCAGTTAAAATTCTTTTGTAGTCCCTAATTCTGTTGTAGAACAAAATATAAAACGATAATCATGCCTATTGTGTTGTATGGTTGCGAAACATGGTAACTGACTGAGGGAAAATCGCCGCAGACTGAAAGTATTTAAAAAAAAAAAGATTCTTAAACCAATATTCGAACTCCAAAATGAACGGGAATGGGGAAAGGTGGAAATTTCATAACGAGCAACTGCATAATTTTATACCGTTTATCAACCATTGTTAGGGTCATCAAGTCTAGGAGGCTCAAATGGTCATTTTATGTAGCCAGAATGGAAGAAATTAGAAACGCTTTCGAAGTTGTAACTGGAAATCCAAATAGGAAAATGACCGTTAGGAAGACCGAGGCGCAGATGGGAGGACAGTATTAAAATGGTTCTCGCAGAGATTGAAATATAAAATAGAAACTGAGTTCAGTTTTCTAAGGACATAAATCAATGGAGAGCTTTTGTAAACGCGGCAATGAGCTTCTTGCGTCCATACGCGCGCTATATTAAGTTGTTGATACATTTAGCTTCTTTTTATTTGACAAAAATGTTATTACCGGAACTAAAAAGGATTCTGTAGTAAAGAGGATTTCGATTTGAGGTTAGCTATTTACGTTAATACTAAAACAAATTTGGTGGTGATTTTGATATAAAATGGCACCCATACTTTCTTTCAAAGTCTCTCTCTCTCTCTCTCTCTCTCTCTCTCTCTCTCTCTCTCTCTATCTATCTATCTATCTATCTATCTATCTATCTATCTATATATATATATATATATATATATATACATATATATATTCCCGTTTGTATAGGCGCCCTTTTAGTTGACTTGTCCACCGCCCTCATTAGTATCCCAGCACGGCCCTGGTCATGACTCAAGAAGAAAGGCAATGTGAACGACACTTTGAGGAAAATACTACCAGAGATAGCAGTGGTCGATTTGTTGTGCGTCTGCCAATTAAGCCAAGCCATAAACCATTAGGAGAATCATATAATTTAGCTCTTCGTAGATTTTACCAGCTAGAAAGACGGTTGCGGCAGTGTCCAGAAATTAACGAGCAGTACTATAACTTTATGAGGAAATATGAAGAATTAGATCATATGAAACCAGTGAAAGAAGAACATGAAGATAGTGGTATGAAATGTTATCTGCCACATCACCCAGTATTGAAACCATCCAGTACCACAAGAAAGCTAAGAGTGGCTTTCGACGCTTCTGCAAAGACTTCAACGAGGGTTTCATTAAACGACATAGTTATGACAGGATCAACAATCCAGCAAGATTTACATTCAATTGTCTCGAGATTTCGAACCTTTCCTATTGCCTTTACGGCGGATATTCAGTCAATGTATCGAATGATTAAAGTTTATGAAGATGACATTGGACTTCAAAGAATTCTGTGGAGATATTCATCAGTGGAACCAGTCAAGATTTATGAGTTGCAGCGGGTCACATATGGTGAAGCATCATCACCATATTTGCCGATGGCATGTCTTCGAAAGTTAGCGGAAGAAGAAAGAAGTAAATATCCTCAAGCAGCGACAGTATTGGAACGTGATTTTTATATCGATGATTTAAGCTCAGGACGCCATAACGTTGAACAGGCGTTAAAGCTTCAGAAAGAACTTATTCAATTATTGCAAAGCGGTGGGTTTACTTTAAGAAAATGGTGTTCGAACGAGCCAGCATTGTTGGAAGCAGTTCCAGAAGAACATAGGGAAATACACTTACCGTTTGAATTTGAGTCCGAGTCAGGTGTTTCAACGTTGGGTTTATCGTGGAATCCTGCATCAGATAAGCTTCTCATCACCAACAAGTCAGTTAGAGAATGTCTCACGACCAACATACCAACCAAACGTCAAGTGACTTCGACCATAGCAAAAATATTTGATCCTTTAGGACTTAAGCCCTGTAGTTACTCCGTTCAAGATTTTCTTACAACAAATGTGGATCCATAAGATCAATTGGGATGACCAAATACCATCAGAGCTCTACCAGCAATGGTTAGACATGTGTCATCATGTTCCAAGTGTTAACGAAATACAAATTGATAGATATGTAGTATTGAAGAATTATGTTCATGTCGAGATACATGGGTTTGCTGACAGCAGTCAACTTGCTTACAGCTGTTGCATATATGTTAAAACTGTGGACATTTCAGGCAAAACTACTGTTAAACTTTTGGGTTCTAAATCGAGAATAGCTCCTATTAAAAAGGTCTTTACCAAGACTTGAACTTTGTGCGGCAGTACTTTTGAGCAGGTTGTATCATAAAATAATTCCGATATAAAACATTTCAGTGGATAGTACTTACTTCTGGACCGATTCAAAAATAGTGCTTGCATGGATATCATCTCCAGCTGCCAGATGGAAGGAGTTCGTGGCAAACAGGGTTGCAGAGATACAGGAGATCACATCAGTCAACCAGTGGCATCATATGTCGTCAATGGACAATCCAGCCGACATTATTACACGAGGAATGGATCCGAAACAGTTGAAGGAAGCAGATATTTGGTGGCATGGATCCGCATGGCTTGAATCATCTGCATGGCCCGAACAATCAGAAGTGGTAGACGAAGATGTTCCAGAAGACAGGAAAGTAACGACCATATATTTAGCCAGTTATGAAGGTGACATAAACTGTCTGGAGAAATTTTCATCATTGTGGAAACTATTGCGAGTTATTTGTTTGTGTCGTAGTTTTATTTACAATTGTAAAAATCACAACGAGAAGAAAGTAGGAACTATTTCCACTTCTGAAATTGGTGATACTTTACAACACTGTATTAAGTTAATTCAACAGGTCAGTTATTCGCAAGAATTCAAAGATTTAGTTTCGTCAGGCCAAGTTTCACCCCAAAGTGAACTTAAATCTTTGTATCCATTTATAGATAATGAACAGTTGCTACGAGTGGGAGGTCGACTAAAAAACTCCGACTTACCGTATGATAGCAGACATCAGATCATCTTACCGCCTAAACAGCATCTCACCAAATTGATAATTGAAGCGGCACATAGAAGATTGTTACATGCTGGACCGCAGTTATTGATTTCATCATTGAGGCAAAAATATTGGATCCCACGAGCTAAACGAGTCGTTCGATCTATCATTCATCAGTGTCTAGTTTGTTTTAAATTGTAAGCATCAGCTTCAGAAAAACTCATGGGTCAATTACCACCAAGCACGAGTACAGCCATCTCGAGCTTTTATTCACGTAGGGGTGGATTTCGCCGGGTCCCTAATGATTAAGCAAGGAACTAGATCTCGTAAAGTGACAAAGGCGTATGTTGCAATATTCGTGTGCTTAGCAACCAAAGAGACTCATATGGAGTTAGTGAGTGATTTGAGTAGCCAAGCAGCTCTTCGAAGATTTGCATCAAGAAGAGGCAAAGTTTCGAACATCTATAGTGACAATGGCACCAATTTCGTTGGAGCTCAGCGAGAACTTAAGGAGCTTCAACAACTACTCAGTTCACAACAATTTTAAAACTCAATTCAAGATGTTGCAGTGTAAGAAGGATTTACATGGCATTTCATTCCACTCAGAGCAAGTCATTTTGCAGGTATTTGGGAAAGTGCAGTGAAGTCATTTAAGTTTCATTTAAGAAGAATAGTAGGTTACACGATTTTGACATTTGAAGAACTCAACACAGTCATAACACAAACAGAAGCCTGTTTGAATTCAAGACCAATCACCGTTCTATCCAATAATTTCCATGATCCTTCATTTTTGTCACCAGGACATTTCCTTATTGGTGAACCTTTGATGAGCATTCCTGAACCAGATCTAGTGGACATTCCGACCAACTGATTATCAAGATGGAATCACCTTCAGAAGATGAAGCAGCATTTTTGGAAAAGACGGTCTCAGGATTATCTACATGAATTCCAGCAGAGAAGAAAATGGACAACAAAACCACCTAATATTTCTCTTGGAGATGTGGTTCCAATCAAAGAAGACAATACTCCTACATTGTCATGGAAATTAGGTGTCATTCAACAAGTGTTCCCGGGAAAAGATGGACTAGTGAGAGTAGTGAGTGTAAAGCACCTTTGTTAAAACAGGCACTGTTAAGAGACCAATTACTAAAATTGTACCTTTGCCTAAAAGTGATAGCGTGGATTGTGTGTAAGTTGATTGACTTGGTTCAATCAAGAGAGGGGAGAATGTAAAGACTTTTATAGTAAGTTTGTATCATTGCCATTATATTTGCATTACGTTTCTCTTTTGTTTTTAAGAAACAGTTGGTGTGTGTGAGTGTCAGCAAGTTGAGCACCAAGAGATCCAAGGTGCATTTCGCCAGCCCCCCCACCTTGGAGTTTCGAAAAAAAACCTATGCCAATCGTTTGTGCTACGTTTGTGCCGGAATGTACCGCAAAAAGTTTCGTTTGTACCACTTCCGGTACGAAGTTATAATAGTTTTAAAGTGGGGGGGCTGGGGAAACGGCAGCCCCCCCACCTTGGAATTTCGAAACGAAACCTATGCCAATCGTTTGTGCTACGTTTGTGCCGGAATGTACCGCAAAAATTTTCGTTTGTACCACTTCCGGTACGAAGTTATAAAAGTTTAAAAGTGGGGGGGCTGGAGAAACGGCAGCCTCCAAACTTCGAATTTCGAAACAAAACCTATGGCAATCGTTTGTGCTACGTTTGTGCCGGAATGTACCGCAAAAATTTTCGTTTGTACCACTTCCGGTACGAAGTTATACGGGTTATAAAGTGGGGGGGCTGGAGAAACGGAAGGCTGCAACCTTGGAATTTCGAAACAAAAACTATGCCAATCGTTTGTGCTACGTTTGTGCCGGAATGTACCGCAAAAAATTTCGTTTGTACCACTTCCGGTACGAAGTTATAAGAGTTTTAATGTGAGGGCAGCGGAAACGGCAAACCCTTCCTTGGAATTTCGAAACAAAACCTATGCCAATCGTTTTTGCTACGTTTGTGCCGGAATATACCGCAAACATTTTCGTTTGTACCACTTCCGGTACGAAGTTATAAGGGTTTTAAAGTGGGAGGGCTGGGGAAACGGCAGCCTCCCACCCAAGAATTTCAAAACAAAACCTATGCCAATCGTTTGTGCTACGTTTGTGCCGGAATGTACCGCAAAAATTTTCGTTTGTACCACTTCCGGTACGAAGTTATAAGGGTTTATAAGTGGGGGGGCTGGAGAAACGGAAGCCTCCCCACCTTGGAATTTCGAAACAAAACCTATGCCAATCGTTTGTGCTACGTTTGTGCCGGAATGTACCGCAAAAATTTTCGTTTGTACCTCTTCCGGTACGAAGTTATAAGGGTTTTGAAGTGGCGGGCTGGGCCAACGGCAGCACCCCACCTAGGAATTTCAAAGCAAAATTTATGTCAATCGTTTGTGCTAGGTTTGTGCCTGAATGTACCGCAAAAATTTTCGTTTGTACCACTTCCGGTACGAAGTTATAAGGGTTTATAAGTGGGGGGGTTGGAGAAACGGAAGCCTCCAACCTTGGAATTTCGAAACGAAACCTATGCCAATCGTTTGTGCTACGTTTGTGCCGGAATGTACCGCAAAAAGTTTCGTTTGTACTACTTCCGGTACGAAGTTATAAGGGTTTTAAAGTGGAGAGGTGGGGAAACGGCAGCCCGCCACCTAGGAATTTCAAAACTAAACCTATGCCAATCGTTTGTGCTACGTTTGTGCCGGAATGTACCGCAAAAAATTTCGTTTGTACCACTTCCGGTACGAAGTTATAAGAGTTTTAATGTGAGGGCTGCGGAAACGGCAACCCCTTCCTTGGATTTTCGAAACAAAACCTATGCCAATCGTTTTTGCTACGTTTGTGCCGGAATATACCGCAAACAGTTTCGTTTGTACCACTTCCGGTACGAAGTTATAAGGGTTTTAAAGTGGGAGGGCTGGAGAAACGGCAGCCTCCCTACTTGGAATTTCGAAACAAAACCTATACCAATCGTCTGTGCTACGTTTGTGCCGGAATGTACCGCAAAAGTTTTCGTTTGTACCACTTCCGGTACGAAGTTATAATAGTTTTAAAGTGGGGGCAAAATTCAGAAACATCAAATTCAATACAAATACAGATAGAAACATTGAGTTAACGGGAATCGTTAGTGCGCTTATAAACACTAAGCGCTAACGTTAGTGCTATCATATTTTGGTATTTATTCAAGATTTTTGGTGGGGGGGGCAATTTCAGAAATATCAAATTCTATACAAATAAAGGTAGAAACATAGTGTTAACACCAATCATTAGTGCATCATTAGTGCACTTATTCGCACTAAGCACTAACGTTAGCGCTACTATATTTTGAGATTTATTCAATAAATTTGGTGGGGTGGTCAACTTCAGAAATATCAAATTCTATACAAATAGGGATAGAAACATGGGGTTAATGGCAAACGTTAGTGCATCGTTAGTGCACTTAAACGTACTAAGCACTATCGTTGGTGCTACCATATTTTGGAATTCATTCAAGATTTTTGGTGGGATGGGCAACTTCAGTAATTTCAAATTCTATACAAATAGAGATAGGAACATAGAGTTAACGGCAATCGTTAGTGCATCGTTAGTGCACTTAAAATACTAAACACTGACGTTAGTGCTACAATATTTTGGGATTTATTCAAGATTTTAGATGGGGGCCAACTTCAGAAATATCAAATTGTATACAAATAGAGGTAGAAACATGCAGTTAAAGACAATCGTTATTGCATCGTTAGTGCACTTAAATGCACTAAGCATTAAGGTTAGCATTACCATATTTTGGGATTTATTCAAGATTTCTGGTGGGACCAACTTCAGAAATATCAAATTTCATACAAACATTTAGTGCTTTCTAGAAGCACTAACAATACACTAATGAATGGCATTAATTTTTTGTTAGTGCTTGAAGTTGACGCAAGTTCACCGTGCCCTCCAAAGATATTGTACCTGTAGCACCTACACTAATGAAGTACTAACGTTAGGGGTTGGTGCACTAAGAACCACTAACAATTGCACTAGAAGATATCATTAGTGCTTTTGAATATGGCGGAAATTTGATGCAATTAAAAATTCCCAATAAATGTCTTATAGGAGTTTAGTGACATTTAATTGTCCATAACTACACTAATATTGAAGGACAAACGAAACTGTTAGTGTTTTCTAGAAGCACTAACGATGCACTAACGATTGCACTAGAATAGATCATTAGTACTCTTGAATTTGACGGAAATTTTGACGCAATGAAAAATTTCCCATACATTTATTATGTGTTTCGTTACATGTAATTGGCCATAACTAAACTAATATTGAAGTTCTAACTAAATTGTTAGTGTTTTCCAGAAGCACTACCAATGCACTAACGAATGGCACTAAGTTTTAGTTAGTGCTTGAAGTGGGGGCGCTAAGTTCACTCTGGCCTCAAAAGGTATTTTAATTGTAGCACATTTACTAATGAAGCACTAACCTTAGGTGTAGATGCGCTAAGAAGCACTAACAATGCACTAACGATCGCTCTAGAAGAGATCATTAGTGATTGTGAATTTGGCGGAAATTTGATTCAATGAAAAATTTGCCTAAATTTCTTGTGAGTCTCGTGATATGTAATTGGCGATAACTACACTAATAGTGAAGCACTAACGAAATTGTTAGTGCTTTATAGAAGCAGTAACGAATTGGACTATTTTTTCCGTTAGTGCTTAAAGTGTCGGTGCGAAATTCACGCTGACTTCCCCATAGTTTTTTTTTACTTGTAACACCTACACTAATGAAGCACTAATGTTAGGTGTTTGTGCTCTAAGAAGCAATTACGATGCACTAACAATTGCACTAACAGAGGTAATTAGTGCTTTTGAATGCGATGGGAATTTGATACAATGAATAATTCCCCATGTGCTTCTTATGGGAGTTTTGAGACTTATAATTGGCCATTTCTACATTAATGGTGAAACACTAACGAAACTACTTGTATCTTCTAGAAGTACTAACAATGCACTAACGTATAAAACTAATTTTTTCGTTAGTGCTTGTAGTGGGGGCTAAGTTCACGATAAATTCGAAAGTTTTCTTTCCTTGTAATATTAGTGCTTCCTAGTGCACCAACACCTAAGTTTCGTGCTTCATTAGTGTAGGTGCTACAAGTAAGAAACCTTTGCGGGCCAGCGTGAACTTGGTTCCCACTTCAAGCAGTAACGAAAAATAAGTCCATTCGTTAATGTATCGTTAGCGCTTCTGCAAAACACTCATAGTTCTGTTAATGCTTAACTATTGATGTAGATATGGCCAATTATATGCCCCAAAAATCCCATAAGAGATTCATGTGCAATTTTTCATTGCGTCAAATTTCCGCCAAAATCAAAAGCACTAATGACCTCTTCTACTGAAATCATTAGTGTTTCTTAGTGCATTAACACCTAACGTTAGTTCTTCATTAATGTAGGTCCTACAAGTAAAAAAACCTTTGGAAGCTTTCATGAACTTGGCGCCCCACTTCAACCAATAACGAAAAAATTAGAGCCGTTTTCGTTAGTGCTTCATTATTAGTGTAGTTATATCCAGTTACATCTCAGGAAACTCACATAAGAAATTTAAGGGGAGTTTTTCATTGTGTGAAATTTCTGCCAAATTAAAAAGCACTAAAAATCATTTCCAGTACAATCCTTAGTGCATCGTTAGTGCTTCTTCGTGCACCAACCCCTAACGTTAGTGCTTAATTAGTGTAGGTGCTACAAGTAAAATATCTTTGGTGGTCAGCGTGAATTTGCGCCCTCTTCAAGCACTAACAAAGTAATTAGTGCATTCGTTACTGATTCCTGAAAATACTGACACTTTGTATGGAATTTGATATTTCTGAAAATGGCCCCCACCAAAAATTTTGAATAAATTTCAAAATGTGGTAACACTAACGTTAGTGCTTAGTGCATTTAAGTGCACTAACAATGCACTAACGATTACCGTCAACCCCATGTTTCTACCTCTATTTGTATAGAATTTGATATTTCTGAAGTTGCCCCTCCCACCGAAAATCTTGAATAAATCCCAAAATATGGTAGCACTAACGTTAGTGCTTAGTGCTTTTAAGTGCACTAACAATGCACTAACGATTACCGTCAACCCCATGTTTCTACCTCTATTTGTATAGAATTTGATATTTCTGAAGTTGCCCCTCCCACCGAAAATCTTGAATAAATCCCAAAATATGGTAGCACTAACGTTAGTGCTTAGTGCTTTTAAGTGCACTAACGATGCACTAACGATTACCGTCAACCCCATGTTTCTACCTCTATTTGTATAGAATTTGATATTTCTGAAGTTGGCCCCCCACCGAAAATCTTGAATAATCCCAAAATATGGTAGCACTTACGGTAGTGTTTAGTGTGTTTAAGTGCACTAACGATGCGCTATGTTTAGTGAAAATCTGTCTGCATAAAGATGGGTGGGGGGCTAACTTCATATGAAGTTGGTCCCCCACCAAAATCTTCAATATCTCGTAAACGCTGATAGCACTAACGTTAGTTCTAAATGCACTGACGTGCACTAACGATGCATTAACGATGTGCAACGTTTGGTGTAATTTGGAAGAGGTGGGGGCCAACTTCAGGCACGTATTTTTTTTTTGCGGTACATTCCGGTAAAAACGTACCACAAACGATTGACATAGTCTTATCTCGAAATTCCAAGATGGAGGGTTCTGGAAACGGCAGCCCCCTAGTTAAAACTGTCATACTTTTGTACTGGAAGTGATACAAACAAAAATGTTTGCGATACATTCTGACACAAATGTTGTTAAACGATTTGCATAGGTCTCGTTTCGAAATTCAGAGGGGGTATGAAAACGGCAGCCCCGTAGTTTGAAACTCTCGTATCTTTGTACCGGAAGTGGTACAGAAAAGAGTTTAGCGAAACGTTCCTGTTCAAAAGTAGTGCAAAGAGTGGGCATAGGTTTCATTTCGAAATTACTGGGTGCAGGGTTGCCGTTACCACAGCCCCTCTTGAAAACTCATATAACTTCGTACCGGAAGTGGAACAAACGCAACTTTTTGCGGTACATTGCGGCACAAACGTAGCACACACGATTGACATAAGTTTTGTTTTGAAATTCCTAGGTGGGAGGCTGCCGTTTCCCATCCTCCCACTTCAAAACTCTTATAACTTCGTACCGGATGTGGTACAAACGAAAATTTTTGCGGTACATTCCGGCACAAACGTAGCACAAACAATTGCCATAGGTTTTGTTTCGAAATTCCAAGTTTGGAGGCTGCCGTTTCTCCAGCCCCCCACTTTAAAACCCTTATAACTTCGTACCGGAAGTGGTACAAACGAAAATTTTTGCGGTACATTCCGGCACAAGTGTAGCACAAACGATTGACATAGGTTTAGTTTTGAAATTCCTAGGTGGCGGACTGCCGTTTTTCCAGCTCCCCACTTTAAAACCCTTACAACTTCGTACCGGAAGTGGTAAACGAAAATTTTTGCGGTACATTCCGGCACAAACGTAGCACAAACGATTGGCATAGGTTTTGTTTTGAAATTCGAAGTTTGGAGGCTTCCGTTTCTCCAGCCCCCCCACTTTAAAACCCTTATAACTTCGTACCGGAAGTGGTACAAACGAAAATTTTTGCGGTACATTCCGGCACAAACGTAGCACAAACGATTGCCATAGGTTTTGTTTCGAAATTCGAAGTTTGGATGCTGCCGTTTCTCCAGCCCCCCCACTTTAAAACCCTTATAACTTCGTACCGGAAGTGGTACAAACGAAAATTTTTGCGGTACATTCCGGCACAAACGTAGCACAAACGATTGGCATAGGTTTTGTTTCGAAATTCCTAGGTGGGGGGGCTGCCGATTCCCCAGTCCCCCCACTTTAAAACCCTTATAACTTCGTACCGGAAGTGGTACAAACGAAAATTTTTGCGGTACATTCCGGCACAAACGTAGCACAAACGATTGGCATAGGTCTCGTTTCGAAATTCCAAGGTGGGGGGCTGCCGTTTCCCCAGCCCCCCACTTTAAAACTATTATAACTTCGTACCGGAAGTGGTACAAACGAAAATTTTTGCGGTACATTCCGGCACAAACGTAGCACAAACGATTGGCATAGGTTTTTTTTCGAAACTCCAAGGTGGGGGGGCTGGCGAAATGCACCTAGAGATCCATACAAGACGGTCCTCCGGAATTCGTATAAAATACAATATAACAGTAAGTTGTAAATGTTTCAGTTGTTGTGTAGTTAGTGCAAATAAACATTTATTCATTTATCACAATTAAGCTGTTTTGTGAACATTTATTCATCAAAAGACAGAAACAATCGCTTTATGGGAACGGTCTTACCCGTCCGCTCCCCTCCACTATTGGAGACAGATTTTCGCCGCTTAATAGAAGGGGAATAAGTGGTAATCATCTTTGGTTATGGTAACATCCAGTATTACCAAAGAGGATTTCCTTCTCATCACCCTTGTAACTATAACTCGTAATATCAATATATTTACGAAATAGATTACATGGGGACAATTGGGAAACACGAATTGCCTTATTTTACATACGGTATACAATATCTACACACAATTTCAATCTCTTCGATCCACTCCTTCCCGTACTTCTACGATAATATTTACTTTTTGAAGAAGAGGCCTTAGCCCCAACACTGTTTCTCTGCACAAGCTAAAAACACGTGGCCTTAGCCCCAACACTATTTCTCTGCACAAGCTAAAAACACGTTTGCTTATTTTCTGCGTAGTGTCCCTACAAAAGTTTCGTTGCAATCCTTCATTTCTTTATAAATCGTAATCAAAGGTTTGGATTTTTTTTTTTTTTTTTAAAGGAAAGTACTAAACACATAATCTCGGGGCCATGGATAAGCGACTATTTTTCCTGGAAGAAGGAAGACTTTCCTGTACCCCCTGTGGCTTAGCAACCGCAAACTGCACTGGAGGTCGCGAAGGACTCAATGATGCCAGATTTCTAAACTGAATGAACTGGTTCCTCTCTGTTTTGAAGGTTTCCATTCCAGATTGTCATATGGGAACAGCAGAAGTAAAAACTTATTTTTTAGTTCAACCTAGACACAACTTGCATTATGTTAGTATTCGAAAGTTTTCGATAAAGTGATATGTTTATTTATTGCCCATAAAAGATCTGTAGGGAAAATGAGCTAATGAAGTATCTCATTTTTTAAAAACGGATTCTATTTTCTTCAGGATGACATTTTTTTAAAGGAAAAAAAGTATGGACAGGGAAAAATTTACGCACTTAAAAGGTAAATATTTATTCTCAATTTCTGCAAGAGCCTAACTTTTGGCGCTATAGTTTACAACTAAAGGCAGGTAGTAGGGTGATTTTCCTTTCTTCCCTTTATAGTTTTCCGATTTTTGCATGCCATAATAAAATAAATCATATATTTGTAAATTTAAGCATGATTTTTTTGAAGTTTATATATATATATATATATATATATAAAGAAGGAAAGACAGTATGTCTTACGTCTTCATCCACGATTGAGTAACAACACAAAAAGAAGTTAAAACTTTTTTTTGTATTGTTTTGCAAATTAAAGAAACGAAGAGAAGGAAGTAAAAATCTTAGCTTGGAATGCTTTCTCAAAAAATTTCATTCCTTATAGAACGCTTCAACTTATTGTTTATGATCATCAATGTTTTTCAGTTGTCAGTTGGTAAGTTTTAGTTCTCTACTTTCCCTTGAGATTTTGTTCGAAGAGATTGTAGTATGCTGGTGGTGTCTACGTATTTTCTTGCTGATTGGAAATGTCTAATTTCTTTCGGCGGTACCAGATAAGCAACGTAGTTCTTCTGGCCAGAAAAGTCTATAAAAGAATCGTGTACTTGGAAGTGAAGCAAAGCAGAGGAAGCAAAACATGAAAGTTTCAGGGGGCTGAAGGTGGTCGAAAGGGGCTCAAACCCTAGCTATCCCTAGCTAGGGTCTGGTTTCGATATGAATATTGGTTAAGAAATCCAGGCGATAAGTATCTTTTTTAATTAATGCTAATTATTCAACACTTATCCCCACAAAGCATTTATTTTCTTATTACTAAGTGCAAAAATTGACGTACATTACTCTCAAAAGTCAAGGATATAAAATTACTTAAAAAACGAGAACATTTTCGAAAGAGAGGATAAAGAATTATTTGAGAATCGAGACAAGACGAGACTTCTTCAACCTTAACAAGACGTCTCCTCTCGTGGACAACACTAGTCAAGGCTGAGTTAAATAGTTTTTGTGCGTCCCAAACCAGTGACCTTACTTTAATCAAAGAAGATCACATATCGGAATAATATAAAATAATTCTAAACAACATTTATTTAATATCACCAGTTTATTGGCTTCAATGATGAAACCATAGACCCAGCCCACGTCACTAACCTTAGGATACGTTTTCATGTAAGGTACTTGCACTCAATTGAATTACATTGATTTCAATACAAAAGTAAAGTATTTACAGATATCATTCTCAACAGCTTGTTTTCAATTTTATTTTAAGTTTCGGTACTGACAGATTTATCAACCGAGTGCTAATCAAATTTGCAATTTTGCTGACATTTTGCACTAATCTTTGTTTCTAATTACCTGAGGATATTTCTTTAGTAAAACTAAAATTATAATGTTATAGAAATTGACTCCATTTCCCCTCCTCAGGAACAGAATTAAAAAAAAAAAAAGAAAGAAAATCCGAAGGTCGCGGCCTGTATTTTTTTTTTTTTTTTTAATGAGAAGTGTATGTGCTGAATTTTACGCCTTCTTAAGCGAATCCGCATTTTCTAAACAAATAATCGGAAATTTAAATATTAATACAAACCCCCTCTTTTCTCCTATAGGAGCGAAATTTTCGCAATCATTGAAACGTGTTTTCCGTTAATTTTAATGAAGAATTTATCCCTTAGTTCCATCTTCGTAACTTCAAGAATTTATGATATATTATATTTTTAGTAAAACAAAATGAACTCTCTTTGTCTCCTATAGGACATATATTTTTAAAATTGTTTTATTAGCGCTTGCCTTTTGATAAAGGAATATTCTGTACAAATCCATGTTTCTATCTATAATATTTTGAGTAAGGTATTGATGAGTAAGTCACTTTAGATATAATCTTTTTTTAGTTTTTTAAATATAATGGTGTATATATCTTTTTAAAAACTCATAAATAATTCGTGTTCAGTTTTGGTATTTTCACCCTATTTGAATTTTGTTGGCACTCGATCATAACATTTTTCTTAGATCACTTTTTACTACACAATTCACGAGTCAATACGTTTCTACTACGGTTTTCTCAATGGCTCTTTCTAGAAGAAAGAACATATGGTGTCCAGACATTTTCAAGAAAAAATGTGACAACCTTGTCTCTCAGCACGTGCAGAAAACACTTTTGTGGTCACTTGTGGTCATGCTTGTGGAAGGAGCTGTTTCTTATCTGTGCACAATTACATTTACTTCAATCCGCTACTTCTTACCTTTAGGTCGTCAACTTTCACAATTTTGGGTAGGGATTTTACACTAAAACAGTTTTTCCCCAGGGAAAAAAAAGCAAATATTCGTTTCCTATTTGTGTATTGTCCCAACACAAAGTTTCGTTGCAACTCTTCATGACCTTTAGGCATTTCTAACATACTGTTATTACAAATTTTGATTAGCAAAGTCTCTACCCAAAATTTTGAAATTTGACGCCCGAAACTAAAAACGTAGAACGAACGAAATTGTGGACAGGTATTTAGACCCAAAATGAGGGAATATGTGTTTGATATTTTCCTGAAAAAAAAAAAAAAAAAAGAAAGTTGGGTGGACACGGATTCCGGAAAGCCTTAGATCATGAAATATCAAAATTGCTAATAACAGTATGTCAGAAGTGCCTAAAGGCCATGAAGAGTTGCAACGAAACTTTGTATAGAGACAATACGCAAAGAAACTAATATTTGTTTTTCTTTTTTTCTTTTTTTAATTTTCCGTGGAAAAACTATTTTAGAGTGCAAAAACCCTTACCCAAAATTGTGAAAGTTGACGCCCTAAAGGTAAGAAGTTGTGGACTGAAGTGAATGTAATTATGCACAGATAAGATATTGTATACATAAAATGAGGCAATATGTGTTTAGTATTTTCCTTTTTTTTTTAAAAAAAAAAAAAAAACTTCCAGACCTTTGATTACGATTTATAAAGAAATGCAGGATTGCAACGAAACTTTTGTAGGGACACTACGCAGAAAATAAGCAAACATGTGTTTTTAGCTTGTGCGGAGAAACAGTGTTGGGGCTAAGGCCTCTTCTTCAAAAAGTAAATATTATCGTAGAAGTACGGGAAGGAGTGGATCGAAGGGATTGAAATTGTGTGTAGATGCTGTATATGTAAAATAAGGCAATTCGTGTTTCCCAATTGTCCCCATGTAACCTATTTCGTAAATATATTGATATCACGAGTTATATTATAGTTACAACAGTCGTTGTGTAAAAAATATTCTTGAATCCTCGTGCCTACATCTGTTGACAGTGTAAAAATTACAAGGGTGATGAGAAGGAAATCCTCTTTGGAAATAATGGATGTTACTATAACCAAAGGAGATTACCTCTTATTTCTATTCTATTAAGCGGCGAAAATCTATCTCCAATATTGGGCGGGGGGGGGGGGGTAAGACCGTTCCCATAAAGCGATGCTGAAAATATTTATGATGTTGAAAAACAATACTGTAGAGGATCAGGGGAGCAGAGTTGTCTTCAACATTGTGAGGCGGGCAGATTTGATGCTTATACTGGGGAAATATCAATTTCATCTCATTTTTCTTTGTGGCAATCGGACACAATTCTTCAGATTTCTCCCCAAAAAATACATTTCAAATCGGATTATTGGGGGCACAATTCGTCAGTTTCAAGATTGGAGGGGACATGTTCCTCTCATCCCCCGTGCCATTTGTGCCAGTGCTATTTATACACACACTGTCAACAGATGTAGACACGAAGCATAAGAACATTTTTTACACAACGACTGTGTTACGAAATAGATTATATTTTTTTGCCAGTTACCAACGGCGCCGATTTCTCTGTAAATTTGGGGGGCCCATTCATAAAAAATACATACAATAATAAAAAAGTACATATTCATAAAAATACATGAGTCCCACATGAACTTTGGTGGGGCAGGATCATTCCCCTTGCCAGTTACCATGAAATATTGAAAGATTTTACAACTGATTTGAATATTTATATTGTTTTAATTCATTATAAACATATGGAGAATTAACATTTTACTTGTAGCTACAAGTGGTTACTTTATTGGTTGAAGGAAAAAAAAAGTTGACGCCCGAGAGAATCAAACCCGTAACCGTTAGAACGTGAGTCACAAACGCTTCTGACTCTGCCACGCCGTCACTTAAAAAAATATGCGCAACGCACGACATATGCGACGAGTCGAAAATTTTAGACGCTTTTTCTATGCTATATTAGTCCATTGCGCTCTCCCAGTTTGTAATATGAACACTTTAAATTTCACAATCACCTTGCAAAAAATGGCCCCGATGTTAATTTACTAAAGTCTGCTTTCTCCTTGTAAGTCAAAAAAGAACTTCAGGCATTTTTGGATATTGATATTTGTAATTGCAATAACAGCAAGATGCGGAGATATTTTCGGTGAATCAGAAAAAAAAAATGGTCTGTTGCACTATAAGTCTATTTTTGTTTTTTAATTTAAATTTGAAGTCTCTCGAGTATAGTATTTTATCATGACAAATCAGTGTGTTTCGTCGTTATCGTCAACGTGTGCAATTTGCTTCATAAACGAGTGTTTTTGACTCTTACTTAACAGCAGTGGCGGCGATTAGGGGGGGCAAGAGGGGGCAGTTGCCCCCTCACTTTTTTGAAGTGACCCCATAATATATATAGTTTCATTTGAAAATTTACAGTTTATATATGCATTACTGGTTCATAGAAAAAATGTTACATATAATACTTGCCGTTGCGTGAGTACGTACTGGTTATTTGTCTTATCGCGGAGTTAAGAAAGCTACAGGAATTGCGTTTTAATTGTAATTCAAAACAATTAATATTGCAAATGCGTATTTCTTTAAATGTCGTAGCATATGCTTGTACTTTCATTTTCTAAGAGTAATAACACATTTAATGGCATGTGTGGAATTAAAAATATAAGTTGTTCATTAATCCCCAGTTTCAATATAACTTCTACAAAACTTGCTCTTGTCAATTTAAGTAATAAAATATGAAATACGATATACTGTACGCTATTTTAATTGAAAAAGTTAGTATCCTATTAGTTATACAATCCTTCGTCAAACAAATTGTTAGAAATAACCAGGAAAACTAACATTGATATACAAGTATTCAAATCATGTCTTGCCCCTCCACTTTTAACGTCCAATCGCCGCCACTGCTTAACAGAGAAGTCTTAGCGTAGTGGCGTGAGCAGTCGTTTCGTAATTCAAGGGTCCCGGGTTCGATTCTCGGTATGGTAAGTTGTTTTTATGAACTACAATATGCATACTTCTGATGTGTAATAACATGAAAAATGCTGAATTTCTTTCGGTCTTACGAGTTAGAGTAGAGGCAGCTTCCTTCACAGGGGAAATTCTAGCAAAATGACGTCACATGTCTGCCTGCAACCTTGATTCGTACTGTTGTAGAAAACGTAACGCGTCTAGCAAACAATTCACGAATACGACCACCAAAGGTTCATGCTTAGGGCCTAGTATGAATCATAAATGTGTCTGAAACAATATTGTTTCCGGGCAATTATTCCGAACGTCTTTCACTATTACTCCTACTACTAGAAATAATAATATTTTCGTTCGCCATTTCCAACATGTTGGATATATCCGTTCAACCAAAATTTGTAAATAGGAACTATTCTTTTCTATATATTGGTATTATATTTTGTTAAAATATCAATATAACGCATACATAATCCAAAGTCTTTTAGTCAAAGAAAGCGTGTAACTATGTATCGTGGTGAAGACAAATCCTACTTAATTTCTGTTTAGGCATCCGAAGTTTCGATATTAATATTGTTCAGGAGCTGACACCTTTCTCACCTTTCGTTTCCTTTCGGATACTAATAGCTCTTATTCTTTCCCTATTACTATCTCTTATCCTTTCCTTTTCTTTTCCTATCAACTTCAGTACGCTTATTTACTTTGCAATAGGACCTAATATTGAGGTCTTAAATTTTCAGTAATAATAATAATAATGGAATTAAAATTTTTAAAGTTGCCAAAATTAGACAAAACTTAAAGATAAGTCGGGATTTCGGGAGGGCGTCTGGACATACCTCTGCAACTACCAAAATTTTAAACCAAAGCGTTGTTTTGTTTTGTTTCAGAAACGAGATGAGAAATTTCTTTTCTCGTGAGTAACACTAAACAAAACCGAAATATTCTTGCTAAATGTTACATTTCTGGTTGTAATGTTATGACCTGAGCGATTATAAGGTCCTAACTTTTAATCTCCTATGAGATTATTATCATTATCATTATTATTATTATTCGTGAAGATTTGATAGTTAAAGTATTGAAACATGCGAGTATTCAAATATCAGAAGAAAATAAAACGAGTGTCATCGCCGATCAATCGCCACCAAAAATTGTAAAATAAAAAAAAAATGTACTGGTCGTTCGTGAATCCGATTCGATTCGACTACAATCAGATCACAGGCATCGTTTGCGGGAGGGTCGGGAGTTCGTGTTCCCCCCCAGACTTTAGTCAATTATATTTAAAGAAACTATACTACTTTGTATATGTAATTTTCGTCGGAAAGAGGAGTTTGATTCATCCGACCCTCTCCCCCAGATTTAAAAAGCTAACCACGCCAGTGTTTAGATTACTGGTCTAGCACCTTGACCACTTAACCACGATTACTACGCAGTAATTGATTTGTCTTTAGTTTGTTTACGAGTATAATACACGCGCCGTATTTGATTCGAAAGAAAGGAGTTTTGTATTTTTTTAAAAAAAAAAATCTGTAATGTTGATAATTTAGTGAATACAGTGATATAATGCCTTCCGATCCTGTGTTTTGCCAATCAATCTGACTATTAACAAGCTACTGTTTTGAGCGAACAGTAAACGCCCTTTATTTAGGCGAGCCGGAAGAGGTAACGCTTTAGATGAGTGGTTAGAGTTGTAGCTTTTCTAATCTGGTGACCCGGGTTCAATTCCCGGTTTCGTCGTTTAACATTTTTAAAGTGTTTCATTTACAGGGCTGAGCTCCAGTTGGATGCTGCTAAATGAAAGATAATCTCCAGTGGAGAAATTCAGTGATGATGTATCCTGAAAATAAAGGAATGGTAATGAATGAAGAAAACAAGTTATAGAGTTAATTCTGTGAATGGTTATATATTTGATATCCATTAATTTCGTGCATTTTTAAGTTGTTTATTGACACTATATTATCTCATTTTCTCTTTGTGTCTCAATGTGTAAAATTTCAGAAATATTATACAAATCAAGAACCTTCAATTATTTTGTAACCTAACGGAAATACGTTAATAAAGAATAAGTTCTCCAACTCGTTTGAGTGTTATCGAATTTTGCTTTTTTAATATTTACAAAGAAATTGCCAATAGTTAGTATTTTCAAAAATTATTTAACGAATAATGAAATCAACAATTTCTTCTTTCGAAGTAGTATTACGTATGAATCAGTACCGCCGGAACCTAGGAGTTCACGCCCTGTTAGACCGCCAAAATTTTCATTGGGGGTTGGATTCTTCCCCCCAAACGATCCATCCATACTTTTAATTGATTAACTAGCGCGAAACTCGGGAGAAAGTTAGTTTGGGTTAGTTAAAAGAAAATAACCTACCATATATACCTCATAATCTATTCTATATTATTTGATACGCGGATATGTGTAGTTATATGACATGAGTTAATTATAAGATTAACTAAGTCCCCCGGCTATTATCTTCTCTTCGGCGTCTCTGGTATCCGTATATTTTTTCAAGTGGTAGTGTATAATTTTATGTCTGTATTATACAAACAAGAAGTACTGTGAGTTCAAGTATCCAAATACTCCCTTTTGTCATTTCGTCAGTCAGCGATTCCCTGCATTTATGCACTAAAATACTCTTTACGATTTGTGCTTTTAACAGGTGGAGGCAACTTCACACTGCTGTGCTAGCTACTACCAGGCGTAATTAATCTTGGAGCAGGCGATAGTTGTTTGCCTATCTCGCGGACTTTGTACATCAGAAATTTGTGTGTCCTACTGTACACCTAAAAAATGTAATAAAGAACTAACGGTCACATTTTTTTTTTGAATATTCAATTAGAACTGGACAATCTACACAAAATTTGGAATCGATCAGCGAAAACGGCACGTTTCTAGCACTGGTGGTTTCCGAGATCTCACTCTCGAAAAGACTAGACACAAATATATGAACCTAGTATTTTAATATAGACTAGCTGAATCTGCACTCTCTACACAGCGCATCATTCGCATATGAGCATAAATATCCTTCTCATTCCTCACATCGGGGCCGCGGTGGCTCAGTGGTAGAGCGTTCACCTCTGGTGCTTGGGGTCCCGGGTTCGATCCCAGCCCCCACCAAGTGAACTTTCTGGTGGACAAACACCGTGTGCGTGGGTTTTCTCGGGGTTCTCCCGTTTCCTCCCACTTTCTTCATTCCACCATTTCATTCATTATTCATCATCACCGTCTCCTTTAGCCTAACCGGCATAACCGTGGGACGTAAAACTCAAAGATTTCATTTTATTTTCATTCCTCACATCTGTTCATGTCCCTTTACAGACACAAGTGATAGTTTTAAGTCTTGATTTTAAAAAAATCGGCAAGGCGTATCGTAAAAAGGACCTCAATATTTCGCACCGTTTCAAGATTTGAGCTTACTTCCGGTTGGAATTTCTAATTCATGCATGACCAGTGTTTTCTTTCTTCTTCCATGAAGTATGTAATAAGCAAATACATTACATAGGCAATTAATTATAATCGCAGTTATATATGGCGTTCATTGGGCAAATCACTCCAAAAATAAATATTCATCTTACTGGTTAAACTGGAGAAATGGTTATCGTTCCTTTTTCATTATTATTTGGCCATGAAATAAACGCCTGAAACATATGCAACCCCTATATACAACAGCGTGGTGTTCGAATGTATAACGCGTAGGATATGGAGCTTTAGTATTTTTTAAAATTTCAATGCTCCCATGCGTACCCTAAAAAATGTAATAAAGAAATAACGGCCATGTTTTTAAAATATTCAATTAGAACTGGACAATCTACGAAAAATTTCCAATCGATCAATGTAGTTTCCGAGATCTCATTGTCGAAAGGAATGGCCACACATATAAATTTCTAGAACATCTATCTATTAAAATGCTACAATGCTACAATAGCAATTAAAAGCGCCTGAGCTCCAACGGGAACCGGTCAAAACCCCCACAGCCAAAACCCCTACACTCAAGAAATGTCAAAACGCCCACACAAACGGTCATAACCCCCACACAAATGGACAAATCTCCCAAAAACACGAACGGTCATAACCCCCACAGCCAAAACCCCCACACTCAAGAAATGTCAAAACGCCCACACGATCGGTCATAACCCCCACACAAATGGACAAATCTCCCAAATACACGAACGGTCATAACCCCCACAGCCAAAACCCCCACACTGGTAATCGGTCATAACCTCCAACGGTCATAACTCCCACACAAATGGACAAAAACCCCACACATAGCAACGGTCACAATCCCCACATAAATGGACAAAACCCCGACACAAATGGACAAAACTCCCACACTCTGAAATGATCCTGGTTGTATGTCTTGCCCTTGTACTTTTTATTAACATTTTTTTTCCACTTAAACCGATGTTGCAACTATTTTTCTTGCACTGTTTTGTAATGACAGAAACACTAAAGTGGGCGTCGTAAAGAGCCGCAACAAAAATGTGCAATCACGATATTTTCAGAGTGTGGGGGATTTGTCCGATTGTGTGGGGGTTTTGTCAATTTGTGTGGGGGTTTTGTCCATTTATGTGGAGATTGTGACCGTTGCTATGTGTGGGAGTTTTGTCCATTTGTGTGGGAGTTTTGACCGATCGTGTGGGCGTTTTGACATTTCTTGAGTGTGGGGGTTTTGACCGTTCGTGCGTTTGGGGGATTTGTCCATTTGTGTGGGGGTTATGACCGATCGTGTGGGCGTTTTGACATTTCTTGAGTGTGGGGGTTTTGGCTGTGGGGGTTTTGACCGTTCGTGCGTTTGGGGGATTTGTCCATTTGTGTGGGGGTTATGACCGATCGTGTGGGCGTTTTGACATTTCTTGAGTGTGGGGGTTTTGGCTGTGGGGGTTTTGACCTAGACCCGCTCCAACCTATAACTTTAGCTTTCAAATCTTTCATTTACGGTTATGTGTGATTTCACGTTTAACAGAGACAAACATTTGAAGTATTTGTACTTTAAATAGTCTGAATTAGTTAACTATATCTTTTTCATAAAGTTTATGATATAAAATTATTGTTCAAAGCGTTTGTATTTTAATAAGCCTTCTCTAAAATCAATGCATGTGAGTTGTGCTTCCATCTTCCGAGTTCTTTTAAGCTATGTTTATATGTTTTTGGCCAATCCTTTCGACAATGAGATCTCGGAATCTACAGGTTCTAGAAAGATTACGTTTTCACTGATCGATTGGAATTTTTACGTAGATTGTCCAGTTCTAATTGCATATATAAAAAACATGGCCATTATTTCTTTATTACATTTTTGTAGGGTACGCTGGAAACGTTGAAATTTAAAAAAGAAGCATCATATCCTATGCGTTATACATTCCAACACACCACATTGTTGTATATTGGGGTTGTATATGTCTCAGGCGTTGTATATGGCAAAATAATAGTGAAAAAGGAACGATAACCATTTCTCGAGTCAAGATAAATCTTTATTTTTTGTGTGTTTTACCCAATGAACACCATATATAACTGACATTACAATTAATTGTGTATGTAATTTATTTGCTTATTACATACAGCATGCAAGAAGAAAGAAAACACTAATCATACATGAATTAGAAACTTCAACCGGAAGTAGGCTGAAAACTTGCAAACGGTGCGAGATATTGAGAAAAAATAATCGAAAAAATCTCCCCTTTGTGATACTCCTTCTTGATTTTTTTTAAAATCAAGACGCCTTTGCTTGTGTCTGTAAAGGGACATGTACTCCCATGCGCAAAAAAAAATTGCGCGTATACTGTAACTCACGATTTTTCGCAATTATTTCATTTTCCTTATGTTTATGGGTAAAATTCAGTTATAAGTATGTGGAGATAATAGAAAGCAATCCATCTAAGGAGATATTTTCAAAAAATATAATAAAATAATGAAAATATAAGCAAAAAACAAAATTATGTTCGGTTTTGTGTATACTGGCAATAATGTTTTCGAGGGAATTTTTGGAGTAGCACAGCACGATTGTAGAGGAAATTACAGAATTGGTAACAGAACAGTTGAATCAAAGAACAGGAAAGTGGAGTAAAATATTGCATTTATTGGCTTAAATCTAGGGTGTAAATTGTCTGCCAAATATAAATTAGCTTCTGTAACCAAGATGTACGGAAATATATAAACAAAGAGAAAAACTGTTGTCTTAAGTTTGGAAGTGACATGCTCTATAGCCATGAGCATTTATTTCTTAAGAAAAAGATAGGCAATAAAAGAAAGTCTGTGTGGTCAAGTGGGTAGGGTGACGGATTAGTAATTCTTATACTGTTTTGATCCCAGATCGAATCCCATCCGATCCTGTTCAATTTTTTTTCTTTACAAAACATTGTAGAAAGTGTATAATTTTTTATGTTAATAAGAACAGAAACAATACAATAGAAATAACTTTTTGTTTCCTCTGATGACGTATTTATTTAGAATTAGCTTACTATTTATTACTAATAGCGATTGTTTTTAGTTTATGGTATGGTATGCTTAATCATTCCCTCTCCGTTTTATTTTAACACAGCAGAAGTAACTTCAAACTTCAACTCACTGCGAGTGTGTCTGTAAAAAACAAAACAAGCATGACCTGCAGCTTTACACACAGCGTGACGAACACAATCACAGCCATAGCTCGTTGTCTGTTCTAGTGTTTCTGTGTGTGTGTGTTCCTTTTTAGAGTATTGACTCTCTCTCTCTCTCCTTTTGTTTCATATCAACAAGTGCAACAAATGCAAGTCTGTGTAAAAAGAAAAATAAAGAATGCTTTCTTTAAACAAAACTATATTCTACAGCTCTCTTTGTGAATAACACGAATGCTTCCGACGAACTATACAGTAGCGTGAAAAACTGATAATAAAATGATCTAACATGCATAAGCTTCTTTTTCTAGCGTGACAACACATTAAACATAACAAATTAAATTTTTGGGATTACAAATTATCACATTACGTGTCGGTGTAGGCCTATTCGTTTTCACATTCGAGCGACGAAAGAAGAAAGTGTGGTTATAGTTATAAAAACCGAATACCAGATTTCAATGAATTCAAGTTACATGGCTCCTACATATCGAAAAAATGATTTTTCGATGTCTGTCCATCTATTCGTCTCTCGGTTCGTCACGCTTTTTCACGCACTCAAATAGAGGCCATACTGTTCAACGTATCTGGACCGAATTCTAGACATAACGTTTTAATAACATATTATCTTTCGAATTTTATGTCCTTCGACATCTAAAAGTAAGGGTAATTTACTGAAGGATTAAAATTTAAAACAATTAAATTTTCTCAAGTAAAAAAAGCTGTGACGATTTTATTTACTTTTTATAAATATATATTTTATTAACGAATCTCCACCGCATATGAATAATTTTTCTGAAAAAAATATATATGGTGTAATTTACTGTATGGTATGCGTTCTTTTTGCAGAATTTTCTCAACCACATTTCATAAATAAACGTATCATTAATAACCTAACAAACAACTCGTTCGAAGGAGTAGCTTAATCTTAGGGTGAGCTTTACCCCGATAGTTTTCCCATTAACGCCTCAGGCAATTTTGTTCATATTTCGTAATGTTTCATTAATAAACTAACATACAGCATAAATCGTTTATTCCGATAACATACAGAAGAAGTGGTTTTCTCAAGGGTTGAATTTTTTTGGACAATTTTCTCAGTAATAACTGAGACAAATTTGTTCTAATTTCAGTAAAATATTTTCTGTAATAATCTTACAATATGGTATAACTCGCTTGTTCCGAAAAGAAAAATCCAAAAGAGATACTTTGACAATGAATTTTTTCCCGACGATTTGCTTCAAAATTACTCGATATACTGTCAAAATTACAGATAGAAGAGTTTACCTTTGGGGGTAAGCTTTTCCCGATGACCTTCCTAAAAAACACTCAGGAGAAGCTTGTTGTTCATATTCTATAAATACATGTGACATAAATAACCTAGCTATATGGTATAATTCCCTCATCCGGAAAAACTAGAAATGGTATATTACTTTTGACAGTAAGTTTTATTTTACCCTGCGAGTTTCTCAAGAACGACTCAGGCGATTGTGTTCGTATTTCATAAATAAATGTTTTAGGAAAACACTAACAATATAGCATAGTTCGTTTGTTCTGAAAAGATCCACAAGGGTTAATTTATTCTTGGGGGTGACTTTTTTCATGATTTTCTCAGAAATTATTCAGACGCTTTTGCTTATAGTTTATATACAATTATATCCTTAATAATTCTAATATATGGATCGAGTTATTTCTAACGAAAATATGACTAATGGGTACTTTACTTTTGCGCTTGAAGTTTCTTCTAGCAAAGTTTTCCAAAACATTATTTTATTCGCAATTTCCCAAATAAATGTTTCAATAATAGTTACAGCCTAACATAAGTCAGTGTAAAAAATTCGAGCGAGAAAGTACAGTGCGTTTGCTCCGTATCCTTTCTTAAATATATATTTTTTAATGTTACACCTAATCACAATTTTCCGAACAAAATCGAAACTTCTTTTTAAATGTGCCTTGTTGTGGTCAAATGGTTCAAGTGCATTGGTTCTGGATTTGATTTCCAGTGAGAGCTAGTGTATTTTCATCCAAGAGATGTGACACGTCGGTGCAAAGAAAAAAGTTTTTAAATAAGCCTAACCAAGCTAATCAACAAAAGAAATAGTACAATGTTACGAAATTATCGTAGAAATGTTGTTAATATTAGGTAGGTGCGACTGAAATGTCCAAACGATTATTGTCAATTCCAAAGGCCTTTGTTTTCGTCCGGCGGGAGCTCATGTGGTTCGGATTCTACGTTAATCAGTAGGTCCACGTCTCATATAGCCTCGCTGCTGAAAGGGACGTTAAACTCAAAATCACATCACACATCTTTGTTTTCGCCTTTGTTTTAAATGTCTCTGTTCATGAGATCCTTAGTTGCTAAGCGGTTAGCGTACGCGCCTTTGGCGTGGAAGACCCGGCTTCGATTCCCGGCGAGAGCTCACGTGCTTCGGAGTCCACGTTAATCAGTAGGCCGACATCTCATATAGCTTCGTTACTGAGCGAGACGTTAAACTCAAACTCAATGTCTTTGTTCATAAATGTCTTTGAGTATGGTTTTGCATATACGTGGCATGGACATTAAATTTTGATTTCTACGCCATATGTATCTAATTACATACACAGCTATAGAACGAACACAACAAACTTGGAATATCTACATTGTTCGCGTATGGAAAATAATCACGCTCTACAGCACAGGAGAGTCGTGTGTATGGAATTCCATACACATGGCAATCAACGTAATAAGAAATGTATAATAATAAGAATTAATAATAATAATAATAATAATAAACAGAAAACGATACGATCACCTACATAATTTATAAATATAAGTTAACATTCAATAAGCATATAACTGCAATGGAATTAAGTTGTTTTTCTCTCTCCCTGAACGCAACAACCCTTATTGTGCTAAGGCGTAGAAGGGAACTTGTGGCACTCACGATTTGGGGCGGTGTGTGGTCACAACTTGGGATCCCTTTGTTGTTAGTCCTAGCTTTCTAGACGGATGCAGTTATTCCCGGTAGAATATACAAGTAAATAGATTTTGTATTACTATTAAAGTAAATAATTATACTCATTCCCTCAATGTGATACTTGTGGCTGCTTAACCGTAAACAGACAACTGATCCATGGAAGAATCGTTGATGATAATAATAATAATAATAATAATAATAATAATAATAATAATAATAATAATAATAATAATAATAATAAATAACAGAAGCTCGACAAATATTCTTGCAAATAATAGGAAAAAGTTTTCGTCACACAGTTCACTTTGCTGGACACACCAGTGTGCCGCGTTATACCGATTGTGGCACACTGGAATATAGGGTATGTTTTTTTATTTTTTTTTATTTTTTTCCAACTATTCCAGCTGCTTCAATTGAAATGGATCTATAATAATAAGAGAGTGAATTTAGTCTTCTTACCCTTCGATTTAGAAATAAGGTTCGCGAGAATTTCATAAAATAATATACTCAGAATTGTACATAGTAGTTTGTTTTATTCGAAATTACATACTTCCTGCAACTGTTTTTTGATTGAAATGATTTGAAATGAAATCTTTAAGTTTTACGTCCCACGATTATGCCGGATAGGCTAAAGGAGACAGTGATGATAAGAAATGAATGAAATGATCGAGTGAAGAAAGTGGGATAAAACGGGAGAACCTCGAGAAAACCCACGCAGAGTGTTTGTCCAGCACAAGGTTCACTTGGCGCGAGCATAGATCTAACCAAGGACTCCATGCACCAGAGGTGAACGCTCTACCACTGAAACACCGTGGGCTCTGAAATTACTTAAAGGATAAAGGGACTACTTTATTAATACATTTGTTAAAAAATACCAGCTTTTCGTGAAATATTGCTTATAGACAGGGGCGGATTAAGGCTTTTGGGGACCTAGAACCGACTGTTTTAAGGGGGCCCTATGTTAAGAATAGTTCCAGTGCATAAATTTTCTTTTCTGCCTTCCACAGCCTCATAGGCTTATGGAACTACTGAGAACTATGCTGTAATATTTGAATGTGCTCCAAGTTTAGAATAATTAGTTTACTTAAATTCATTATTAACAATTAAATAATTGCATTCATTATTAACAGGAAAATGCTGCTGATAGAAAGACTTAAATCTAACGATACCGCGAGCGTAACGAGCGGAAAAAAAATAGCATCGGTCTGAAGCCTAATATAATAAGTTGATTACTATATTTTAGTATTAAACAGAGGGATTTTAAAGAGCCCCCTGAGCTTGGGGCCCCGAAACCTGGGCTCCATTGGCTCCGCCCTTAATCCGCTAATGCCTATAGATTATAAATTAAAGGGGACGGGCCGGGTCCGTTCTAAAAATTCCGGCCCGTGCAGACCTCTAGCCCCTGTGTATATGCTATCTTTGAAAATACAGTAGAGTTTCGCTTATCCGACATGAAACAGGCAGGCAGAACGCCAGATAATATGGATGTATTAAGGAAAGACCTATTAAAAGTCAAACTATGATATAATTTTACATATTACGCATCTAATTATCATGTTTTGCAAGAAACAAATACAATGCATTGACTCAGTGACGTATCCAGCGTGAGGTCGTGGAAGCTGTCCCTTACCAAACCTCAAGCACTTTTTAATAAACCTACTTTTTCCCTTTTGAGATTTTTTTTTTAAATTTATGTCAGATTACTTTGAGTCAGTGTCCAAACTGTGGACAATGCGTTGTTGTTATAATTCTAACAAGTACACTTCCCAAGTGTAACACTCCGATTTTGATAAAATTTGGCAGGTAGATACTACATATAAAATAAACAAATAAGTGCTTCTTTATTTTTTGCTGAAAAACGCTTTTAGGGGGCAAAAGCCCTCACCCAAAATTTTGAAAGTTGACGCCCGAAAGGCAAAAACAAGTGGACCAAAGTGAACGAAATTGTGAACAGATATTGCGGACATAAAATTAGGAAATACGTGTTTTGTATTTTCCTGGAAAAACCGGCTAGATGGGACACAGACCCCTCCAAACCTTTGATCATGAAATATCAAAAGTGCTAATAACAGTATGCCAGAAGTGCCTAAATTTACACGAAGAATTGGAACAAAACTTTGTGTTAGTACAATAAGCAAAAAATAAACAAATACGGCTTTTTTATTTCCTGCGAAAAAACTGTTTTAGGGGGCAAAAGGTCCCACCCAGAATTTTGAAATTGGACGCAAGAAAGGCAAGAAGAAATGGACCGAACTGAATGAAATTGTTCACAAATGTTGTAGAGGTAAGATGAGGGAATACGTGCTTCGTATTTTCCTGAAAAGAAGAAAAGAAAAAACTGTTGAGTGTACCGAGGCGTTGAGTGTCGGAAGGAGAGGACCGAAGCGAATGAAATTGTCTGTAGATATTGGATATGAAAAATAAAGCCTCTCGTGTTTCACAAGCGTCTCCATCAGATTTCTTCAATTTTGGCAGATCAACAACAAGCACAAAAAGTTAGCGTATTTTGTAATATATCACGAGGCAACTTTAACCCTTATAATGTTTTTCCGCATAAACAAAAACACGTGCCGATTAATTTCCTGTTTGTTGTTGATGTGCCAAAATTGATAGGGACATCTTAAAAACACGAAAGTCCTTATTTTACATACAGTCTATACAATATCTACACACAATTTCATTTGCTTCGGTCCATTCCTTCCTGCACTTTTACGGTAATATTTACTTTTTTTTGGGGGGGGAGGGGCTCTAGGCCCCAACACTGTTTTGTCGTACAAATTAAAACGCATTTCATTTATTGTTTTGCAAATTGTCCCTATACGAAGTTTCGTTGCAATTCTCCATACTCTTTAGGAACTTCTGACGTATACTTATTTGCACTTTTAATATTTCGTAATCAACAGCTTAGAAGGTCCGTTCCCCACTCAACCGCTTTTTTTTTTTTTTTCAGGAAAATACGAAACACAATTACCTCAATTTACGTCTAGAATATCTATGCACGATTTCAAAATTTTGGGTGGGGAATTCTGCCCCCTAAAACCATTTTTTCGCAGAAAATAAACCTGTATTCGTTTGTTTTTTGCGTATTGTCCCTACACAATGTGTCGTTCAAATTCTTCATGTCCTTTAAGCACTTCTGACATACTATTATTAGCATTTTTGATATTTCACGATCAAAGTTTTGGAGGGGTCTGTGTCCCACCCAACGTTTTTCTTTTTTTTTTTTTTTTCAGGAAAATACGAAACCCGTATTCCCTCATTTTTCGTCTGCAATATCTTTGCACAATTTCATTCATTTCGGTTCACTTCTTCTTGCCTTTCGGGCGTCAACTTTCAAAATTTTGGATGGGGGCTTTTGTCCCCTAAAACCATTTTTCCGCAGAAAATAAAAAAAAAAAAACAGGTATTCGTTTAGTTTTTGCGTATTGTCCATACACAAAGTGTCGTTGGAATTCATCGTCCTTTACACACATCAGACATATTGTTACTAGCACTTTTGATATTTCATGATCAAAGGTTTGGAGGGGTCTGTGCCCCACCTAACCGTTTTTTCAGGAAAATACATAACACGTATTCCTTCATTTTACGTCTGCCATATCTGTGCACAATATCGTTCACTTTGGTCCACTTTTTTTTTTTTTTTTTTTTTTTGTCTTTCGGGCGTTAACTTTCAAAATTTTGGGTGAGGGCTTTTGCCCCCTAAAACCGTTTTTCCGCAGAAAATAAAAAAAAAAACATGTATTCGTTTATTTTATGTGTAGTATCTGCCTGTCAAATTTTATCAAAATCGTGGTGTTACACTTGGGAAGTGTTACTTGTAAGAATATACCGTAATGCCATTGATACCAGGTGGAATTAAAGAACACTTTTAAATGGGATTACAATTTCGTTTCCGTTCTGTTTATAACATTACTGTATTAGAACGATACACTCATTGCCATTTGCTATTTTTGTTATGTGATATACGTAGCAGATAGTTTTCCTTACATGTCTCTAGAAAATATTTTTTTGATTTCGTTTGTGTTAGAATGCAGTTTGACCGGTTCATAAATGAAAAGTAAGAAATGTTTAAGAGAAATACAGAACTGTTGCATTATTATTATTATTGATATTTTTGAAACATTAGAATTACGTGCTTACGAGCTTTCGTGTCGGGCCCCCTCCGAAAAGTAAAGCTGGATATGTGCCTGCACTGAATGATAGACGTATGAGTCAAGGTATAGACGGGCGTGCTAGGCGATCGAGTCCGGAGCATCAAAAACAGACTAAGACCACAACTTGCAGTTTTTCTTGCCAATTGATCCTGCTTTTTACCTGCTATGATATGTCGGATAATAATGTGAAATAAACGAAGGTCAAGACCATGGCGTATTGGTGTTTCATGCACCTAGACCTGTAAAATATTTGTGCCGAGAACATCTTTCACCCACTAGCTAAATTTGTGGGTATGATCGCACATCTTGCCTTATAAAGTATAGTCTTATAAAGAATATATATAGCATGCTAAAAGCCTAAAGACCAAATTCAATGATTTTCTGAAGTTTTCTTTTTTAATAACGGGAAACTTGTTTATTTCATCACGATAAATCACGTTTAATACTAAGATGTCTGTTTCTGTCTATATATATTTTTCATACTTTATTGGAGACAAATTTGTTTTTTTTTTTTTTTCAAGAAAAGAAGATGATAAAAGAAGCTATATAACAGCATAAACTGAAAGCAATGGCTATTACTAATAGTACACTAATTCTAAATAAATACGTCATCAGAGGAAACAAAAAGTTATTTCTTTATTGTATTGTTTCAGTTTTTATTAACATACAAATTATACACTTCTATAATATTTCGTAAAAAAAAAAAAAAAAAAAAAAAAAAAAAAAAAAAAATGAACAGGATCGGATGAGATTCGATCTGGGGTCAAAACAGTATAAGAATTACTAGTCCGTCACTCTACCCACTTCACCACACAGACTTTCTTTTGTTGCTTATCTTTTTCTTAAGAAATAAATGCTCATGGCTATAGAGCATGTCACTTCCAAACTTAAGACAACAGTTTTCTCTTTGTTTATATATTTCCGTACATCTTGGTTACAGAAGCTAATTTATATTTGACAGACAATTTACACCCTAGATTTAAGCCAATAAATGCAATATTTTACTCCACTTTCCTGTTCCTTGATTCAACTGTTCTGTTACCAATTCTGTAATTTCCTCTACAATCGTGCTGTACTGCTCCAAAAATTCCCTCGAAAACATTATTGCCAGTATACACAAAACCGAACATAATTTTGTTTTTTGCTTATATTTTTATTATTTTATTATATTTTTTCGAAATATTTCCTTAGATGGATTGCTTTCTATTATCTCCACATACTAATAACTGAATTTTACCCATAAACATAAGGAAAATGAAATAATTGCGAAAAATCGTGAGTTACAGTATACGCGCAATTTTTTTGCGCATGAGAGTACATATGTTGTGAGGAATGAGAAGGAGATTTATGCTCATATGCGAATGATGCGCTGTGTAGAGAGCGCAGGTTCAGCTAGTATAGTTTAAAAGAACTCGGAAGATGGAAGCACAATTCATGTGCATTGATTTTAGAGAAGGCTTATTAAAATACAAAGGCTTTGAGCAACAATTTTATATCATAAACTTTATGAAAAATATCTACTTAACTGATTTATTTAAAGTACTCGTACTTAAAATGTTTGTCTGTTAAACGTGAAATCACATAACCGTAAATGAAAGATTTGAAAGCCATAGTTATACGTTGGCGCTCGGGCGCTTTTAATAGATAGATTGTAGCATTTTAATAGATATATATTTGGTATTCATATTTGGCGAACGTCATTGAGGCTCCTAGGATGACTCGATCTGCGTGTTCGTTTATCTGCCTGTACTACACACACAAAGGGAACAACTTTCGGTCTTTTAAGTTTAAATTAAGCACGAGACACACTAAATTTCCTGTATCGATTTTGGTGGCATACTAACGTAAAATTTCAAAATGGCGGCAATTTTTCTCAAAATAGCGGGTATCCACGCTACAAAACGCAATTTTCAATCTTTTAAAAAATTGAAATTTTCAGAGTAGAATCACGAGACACACTAAATTAGCTGTATAGATTTTCTCGTCGGTCCAATGTAAAATTTTGAAATGGCGGATATATTTTCAAAACAGCAGTGAATAGAAAATTGTTTGCAAGTTGTGACAATGACAATCTTGAAATATAAATCACTTTTTAACACTTTTGCCTCAAAAACATTGAAATATTTTGAAAAAAAAAAAAACAGTTAAACCCGAAAAAACCCATATGGGCCCAGGTGGGTTGGGTTTTTTCAAACCCTGCTGCTCACTCGGTTCATCTCACTGAAAGCTTCGTCAATTGAATCAAAACGTTTTTCACAGAGTGGTTCTTTCAATTTGAGAAACAAATCGAAGTCTGGTGGGGTCAGATCAGGACTATATTGGGTAGGGAAGTATTTCCCATCCATACTTGTCGAGTGTCTCCCTTACTTGTAGAGCAGACTGCGGTTACCATTATCGTTCAAAGTGAGGACACCAGCTATAAGCATGTCAGGCCTTCTTCGCGAATTTTCGGGCGCAAAACATTTTGCAGAAACAGCTCGTAGTATACGCCTGGTGCAGACGTCCCCTGTGGCACTGCATCGTAGCCATCTCTCCACTCATATCAACAACGCAAAGATCATCGACCTTCGAGTAACCCTTAATTGTTGGCTGCGGAATTCTCGTCATGAGTCTGAACTGTTCAAATACTCAACTCCCAACCAACTTCACTCGTTCAAAATCTCGTGTCCAGGTTTCATCAATTAAATCAGTCCTTCGTAGAAACTGATCTCCTTCTGTTTGGTAAGGTTAAAGCAATTCGTCTGCGATTCTTTTGCGACATGCTTTCTGCTCTTCACTCAGATCATGCGGAACCCATCTCATCATGGGCGCCCGCAGGATATTTTCCAGGGGGGGGGGGGGGGGGGCAAGACACATACACAATTGCTAGAATGAAACCCAACGAAACAAAACTTCATTGCTATCAGCACCACGTCAGCAAAAGAAACAACAAAGAGCGAAATTATCTTTTCAACTCAACTGACGGATATCATCATTGAAAATACTTAGCATTGCATGCAGCATCAGGCTCAATATAATTATTGCTGAAAAAATATGAAACATCACATGGGGGAGAGAAGTAGATTTAAATCTTAGGAATGTATTTGACTAAATTTTGTTACTCCTATTATTTAGTGAATGTTGATTTTAAAAGTATACTATTGTCACCAGAAGAGCCTATAAATATTAACCTTTGTCGAAAATCCAGGGAGGGGCAATTGCCCCCTCTGTGGGCGCCCATGCATTTCATCTTCCGCTTCTCAGTAATGATTCTGTAAACTGAAGTGACAGACATTCTGGCCTCAATTGCAATTTGCTTACATGTTTTGTCGATCTTCTCTGCAAATGTCATTCACAATAATCTCCGAGGTGTGTCTGTTGCAGTTGATGGTCTTTCACTTCTTGGGTTGTCCGCAGTAGTTACACGACCTTCACGGAAACGAGCTGAGCACCGTAATACAGTGCTATGATCCACAAACCTCTCGCAAAACACTGTAAATTTCAGTTTGATTTCACATAGAGTTTCGATTTTGATATAGGAACGCTTGTCATTATGCGTAACCCAACCTCAGTCGGGTTCACCTCTGAATTCCTCACAACACAGCTACGCAAACCAGCAAACTCAGAAACAATCGTCAAGCCCAAACTCGGATCCACAACTAACCTAAAAGTGAACTTGATCAAACCACTCAAGCGGTCGTGCATGGGCTGTATGCAAGACTTGAAATGACCATCGTACTTATACCTGGACCCTCCCACTTTGTAACAGTTCGCGTCAACGCAAAGCGAAAATAAGCATTTCGTTTTTACTTTCACGTGCAAATATGTTTGTTTTCTATGGACACAGTCTCACGTTTACTTATCCTGAACTCCAAGAATATTACGTCAAAATGACAACATAGCACAGGTTGGTACTCATTTCTCGCCTGCCTTCCTTTACACGCACACACTGTCGCTGTCATTCCTTTTCCATACAGACACAGGCCCATGTGTTTCCAACTTCGTTCTGTTCAAATAGATGAAATGTTAGTTTCTAGTTATCACCATTCAGAGGTTTCTACGTATTTTTTTAAAAAATAATCGCTATTCAGACATATCATTTTGCAGTAGATCATAAATCTGTATTCAATTATTGCGAAGCATTGTACAAAAAGCAAAATATTCTGATTGAATTATAATAGGAAGATTGTGTGGTTATGCCTTCTTAAAGTTAAGCTGCGAGGGTACGCTAGCTCAGGGGTAAGGCGCTTACCTATGGTGTGTGGGATCCCTGGTACGATTTCCGGTGCAGTAAGTTTGTGGTGGATAACATCGTGTCCATGGGGTTGACGGGTACCTTCGCTTTCACATTTTCATCCCACCAATCCTTCCATCATCAATCACTTGCCTTAATCATTGTTCCCCTTAGCCTAAATGGCATAAACGTGAGACGTTATACAGAACGTTAAGCTGCGTTAAGCAATACGATGTCGCATATATTTTGCAGAAGAACTACCGGTATGGAATATTCTTTCACTTCACACAGTAAGTTTACAAGCATACCCAACTTTGCTAATGCGCCTGGTCCCTATAGACACTTCGAGTTTCCACTAGTTTCGCCCAGCCCTGACTTCGTTAAATACATTTTTTTTTTTTTTAAACACTGTACTCGTTTACTAGCCAGCACACTACGGATGCACCTGTTCGTGGACTCACCAGGTTCTCCGTTTCTTCACCGATCAGATATATTTTTTGCTTTTAATGGCCACCTAGATTTTTTAGGTTGTTTGGAGTTTGTTCCATTATACTAGATTTTTATGGCATATATCTACGTGCTGTATTTTTACCCATAACGTTTGAGTCCTCACAAGGGAATCTGCACCTATGAATCCATAAATGCAATTCGCTTCTTAAAAAACAAATTGTAAATTATTTGGAGTTAATTTCGTGGTGAATGAAATACAAAATAACTTGTGTATGCTCTACTAAAATAGGACAGTACGTATAAATAATTGATGATCTGAAAAATTTTGGTACCATTTAACAGAACTTGGCCTATGTAGTTTCAATTAAAGTTGCCAACTATTAATATCTAAGTTTTATTGTCTTTTTGAACTTATATTTAGGAGATAGACATTAAATTAACGAAATATATGTTTATGATGATAAAGAAACAATTATTCATAGCATACATTACAAAATTCATCAAACAGAAAAAATAATGTTTCCTTATTTTAAACGGTTTACTTTAGTTCAGCATGTCTCAGAATATAACTGTCACAGAATACTACTTAGATATTTCTTCAACGCAGAGGGAAAATAGGGAATTTTGAAACAGCGTTACCATTTTGTACAGCACAAAATTCTCAGCTTTTACAAAGTACCAAATATCTCGGTAAGTATTCGACTTCTCAATCTCAAATAAACGTGACAATGCTCTTTATCACTTACTGATTTGCTCTATGAATTTTAAACCATACTGTACTTGGGACCTTTTCCAAGTTATTGCACTATTTCCAAACTCAAGTTTTCTCTTTTCTGTAGTCGCAACACTGTTCAACTGATCCTTGTAAACATGAAGTCATCTTGAAGAGTTCTTACAAGTATTTAATTTAATATGCACAAATAGTTACTACTTCATTCCTTGTGTGTGTTAAAGGCGTTTAAATTTGACACATATTTAACGTTATTTCTCAAAAAGTATGCAACACTGATCTGCATGTGTCATCTCTTTCGTCTTTGTTTTCATTGCTGATTCGAATTATGAAATTAAATTTAGAACATTCCATTTAAAAACACGTTTATATTGGGTTGGCAACACTGTTCACCTGGTGATGTTACCCAATATATGGATAGATGTCCCCTTCGTATAGCTGCTTTGTACACAGTATTGCTTCTCTACCTCTCTTGATTCCTCTGTTCTAAAGCTGGAACATTATAAATGGTGCACCCGGTCTATATTATATACAGTCATCAATTTATGTATTGGTGCATCAATTTATGTAGCAACCGAGCAAGGAGTATGGAGAGACAGCTCACAGTCCATAAGTTTATATGAAAAAAAAAAAAAACGGCATGAATGTTGTACTGTACGTCAAGACAGTGACATAACATGACAGGTTGGAGCCTTTGAAAGCAGAAGATTTAGTATTACCTGCCGAACATCATGGGAACAAAGTACCGAAGAATAGATATTTACTGTTTCATTTTAAATTTTCATTATAACAGTTTTTTAAATAATCATTGTTATTTTACAATTCTTATATAATTACTTATGGTTGTATCTAATATATGTATATTTTAATTTTCTCATATATCTCAGAAACTGTAATTGGTATTCAATGTTATTTATGTTATTTTTAATCTCTGTTGGATGTAAATTTAAAACAAGTTCAAACACTCAAATAAATGATATAGGTATATTTAATATTTAAAATAAAAAAATGCAACAATTAAATCGATAATATATATATATATATATATATATATATATATATATATATATATATTTATTCATTCCTCGCCGCACCGCTCCTTGAATGAATCTAGATGACCTTCATAACCTACAACAATTACAGGTGCATTAACAGGATGTCTACTGAAATTCCAAAATGCTGTATTGTTCTAAGACATTTTATCGAGAATATTTTGATTGATAGTATGTGTGTGTGTTCAAGATTTTCTTACGACATTCATAATGAATTGTATCGAAGGAGCACGTTCTACAGAAGATATAGTTCAATTCTTTCTGGAGAATATGGGCGAGACTATCGTGCAACTGCTAGAAGATTTAATGAATTGTATCTCGAACGTACTAGTATAAAGCAACAGTATTGCGTCAACCTCTGAACAAGTTTCGTGAAACACAAAGCGTTATGGACAGGAAATGTAAACCCCCGCCATTTTGGACGGGGTCAACATAGGAACTTCAAATTTTCGGTAAAACATTTCTCTTGTCAAAACCTTTCCAATGATATATTTCTCGAGCCCCTTTCCCGGTGCCTTCCATTTCAATTCAGGCAGAGCATGTACCATCACCATCTCAGATATTGTTGAAACTTTTTTTTATAGCAACTAGACATGTTTTTAAGAGACCCATATTTTTTTGTTTTGTCGAAAAAATTTTCCCGCCAAGTAATAGGCCATCAAAGACGGGGAGTACAATTTATGAATTGTAGAAGACATGGAAAATGGTCAATTTCGGAGCCTCACCATTCGGCTATGGAGACAGGTAGAGTTATAATTCTTGTTGTGATATGTACATAGGGATATAAATAAACTATATTTTATTATAGTTTGGTTTGCGCATGCGTATCTTTTTGTACATAAATTAACAAATGAACGTCAATTTATCTGAAAAGTCGAAGTTTGCGAATTTTTTTCGAGCACTTCCGGTTCGAATTTTAAAATTCTGTTTTCACGGTTGGTAAGACCTAGTTACCCGCTTTCCGAAATAAAATTTGTATCGCTTCTGTGGTCAACCGTTTTGTCGCAAAAAATTCGAGAAATTGTAAAATTTTCAAAAATCGCCATTTTTGGGCGCCATTTTCTCGAAAACACCATTTTTTAAAATTCTGAAATTTTGTCAGATGGTTCAACTTTATCTGAATAATAAACACACCAAATATCATTCTCGACCAATGCTTCATGGATTAACTGCAGCCTTTTAAAGTTAGCGAAGTTTCGCTAATTTTGATGTCACAGTTAGCAACACTGGGAACAATAAAAGTGCAATGATTTGATGATGTTTGTGGTTCATATTCATTAAATGAAGAATAAAAGGTTTTCTTGGCTGTTTTTTTATTATTTTGAACAAAGGAGCTCTCTGAAATAGTAAAATGAGCCCCCCCTAAACTGAAGTAATCTGAGGTGGAAATTACGATTACGAAACACACAAATTTTAAGTTTACTTGAAATGGCTATCCAATGAATTCTGATGATCTATAAAAGGCCTAAACTATTACCTCAGTATGATTTGGAATGCTCCAGACAAAGTCTCAATTAAGTGCGATGTCATTACAGTGATCGAAAAATGACAAAAAGTTTTAAAAAAAATCGAAACGTTTTCTTACGCGTTCCAAAGAAATTTACTGAATTTTTAAACAGAACAATCCCAGCATAAAAATAGGTCACTCGGAATGTTATAGTATTCGACTAAAGTGTGTCAGTCCGCAACCTGAGAGGGAAGTGTGTGTGTGTGTGTGTATTGTGCAAATTTTAAGTTAGCTGCTACTGCGTTGCTACAAATCAAAGGTGCAACCTGTATTGAAGCTGTCATGAGTGACCTATTTCCTTTAGTAGTATGATCCGTAGAAAATGACAGCTTTCTTCAAGAATGTGGTGAGTGTCCTGGAGTGGAAGAAATAAGTGTGGTGTCTTTAAGTATTGATCCTGATGAAAATGAAAGTGGTTACGTATGCCATATGGGAGAATAATGATCTCGTTAAAAAAAAAAAAAAAAAAAAAAAAAACTGTGCCACTTTCTGTTTTCGTATCGTACATTGCCGGTTTAACTGTAAGAATTGTAATTAATGACTACATCAAGAAAATCCAAAGAGAATCAATTGTTACCGAAAACCACCGTGTAAAATTTCAAGATACAAATTCTATTTTACTTCATGTGGACTTCGTTGAAAACTGGACTGTTATTCTGCAAACTGAAATTCAGTTATCACCGAAATATTGAAACAATTGACAGTTTTGTTGTAATAAACGACGGTAAAACACACGATTCGGCTCATGTACTTATAGTCATAGACAAGATTCTAAACATACTCGAAGAAAAGCGAAAATATATTTTATAGAAAAAGGTTTGAATACGTGAAAATAGGTGTCTACAATTTCCCAAACCGTGTCAGTGATTTCTGATGGTGCTGCATCCCACTTTAAAAATCGCTTTCAGATGTTCGAGATGCAGACAGGTCCGATAAAGCAGTGTTTTTGCAGTGAAACCGGCCATGCAAGGGTCTCTACGACGGTAGTGGGGAAGGGGGGGGGGGGCAAAGAATGTGGCAACGCGCCATAGCCTTAGGCTAAAACAGATACACAGTATTAAAACCGCAGAAGAAAAAAATGAAATGAAATCTTTAAGTTTTACGTTCCACGGTTAGGCTAAAGGAGACGGTGATTATGAGAAATGAATGAAATGGTGGAATGCAGAACGGCACGAGCTGGGATTGAACCAGGGACCCCAAGCACCGGAAGTGAACGCTCTACCACTGAGCCACCGCGTCCCCACCAAAACCGCAGGAGAATTCGTGAGTATAGTGCAAGTACAAACTCCGGGTATTACTCTCGTTTTGTTACCTGGAACTGAATTCGACGACTTCCGCAAGAAAAAAGGGAAAGTATGCGACCGGTAACTGGTATTCAACGAAGTTATCTTTGGCTTTCGGAAAATTCGAAGTTTTTATGGTAGTAACGGGTCACCATGAACTAACTTCATACTTCCCCCAAAATCGAACTTTTGCAATTCAAAGTGTAGATTTAAGAAATCTGCAAAAAGGAACTTTTGTTATATACATATACGTATGATAACCAGTGGTGCGTAGCAGAAATATTATGAATAAATCATGAATTACGTGAAGTTTAAGTGCTGTTTATGTTTCCACATGAACCTTCAGCAGGGTACAGGTTTCCAGAAGAGCATAAGAAAAGTGAAAATAAGTGTTTTGTGACTATCGACAATGTGCTACGCAGGGGCGGATCCAGGACGGACTTCTGAGGGGGGATTGTAATACTGCTACTTAGAGCTACTATTAAGAGCTCCAAACTCTGGGATGGGTTTTATTTATATATAAATAAGAAAGTTTCTTCTTCTGGGGGGGGAGGGGGTGGCAATCGTCCCCCTAGATCCACTCCTGGATGAGTTATGAGTGAACCAACATCTATTGGAGCATCTGCACGTTACATGCTATTAGCAAAGAAGACAACAACCAAGCAAATGATTGGTCCATGTAAAAAACAAAAACAAAAAAAAAAAAAAAAAAAAAATCAGTGAAATTTTGTTTCCGAAGACCATTTTAAGTAAGTGAACTTGAAATTTGTGTGTTTCGTAATCGTAATTTCCACCTCAGATTACTTCAGTTCAAGAAAACGGAGGAGTAGAGGGAGGCTCATTTTACTGTCAGAGAGCCTTTTTAATAAAAATAATAAAAAAAAAAAAAAAACAGCCAAGAAAACCTTTTATTCTTCATTTAATGAATGTGAACCACAAACATCATCAAATCATTGCACTTTCATTGTTCCCAGTGTTGCTAACTGTGACATCAAAATTAGCGAAACTTTGCTAACTTTAAAAGGCTGCAGTTAATCCATGAAGCATTGGTCGAGAATGATATTTGGTGTGTTTATTATTCAGGTAAAGTTGAACCATCTGACAAAATTTCAGAATTTTAAAAAATGGCGTTTTCGAGAAAATGGCGCCCAAAAATGGCGATTTTTGAAAATTTTACAATTTCTCGAATTTTTTGCGACAAAACGGTTGACCACAGAAGCGATACAATTTTTTTTTTCGGAAAGCGGGTAACTAGGTCTTACCAACCGTGAAAACAGAATTTTAAAATTCGAACTGGAAGTGCTCGAAAAAAATTCGCAAACTTCGACTTTTCAGATAAATTGACGTTCATTTGTTAATTTATGTACAAAAAGATACGCATGCGCAAACCAAACTATAATAAAATATAGTTTATTTATATCTCTATGTACATACCACAACAAGAATTATAACTCTACCTGTCTCCATAGCCGAATGGTGAGGCTCCGAAATTGACCATTTTCCATGTCTTCTACAATTCATAAATTGTACTCCCCGTCTTTGATGGCCCATTACTTGGCGGGAAAATTTTTTTCGACAAAACAAAAAAATATGGGTCTCTTAAAAACATGTCTAGTTGCTATAAAAAAAGTTTCAACAATATCTGAGATGGTGATGGTACAATTTTATATTTTTTTGCCTGAGTTGAAATGGAAGGCACCTCCCATTTAAAATTTTCAAGTTAACCCCACGTACCCCTACATGGGGGGGGGTCTTCGCTGGATCTTTTATAGCTCAAAACTCAAGCTTTTTAAAATAATGATGGACGTGTAATTTTGCTTTCTGATATTCGTAGATGTTTCGAAGATACACTGGGTGGCAACGGAGTTTATGAACACACTGTATATATAGGCCTATATATGAAAAAACCTAATAACACTAGCCTTTCCAAAACATAAGGTGTATTCATAGTGTTCCGCACTCTACATTTGTTCTACCATTTTGAGACGCAGACCTATGTAATGATGTTGAAAAACTCAGGAGCATTATATGTGTATCTATAAAACAAATGGAGAGAATTAAAAAGGGGAAGTGAGTAAAGTAATGTTTCTCTTATTTTCTCAGAAGCAGGGATGCGTACGAGTCGAGACATGTCTCGAATCTCGACTCGATTCGAATTCAAGTCGAGACACGTATTTCTCGACTCGAGTTTATAAGCCGAGACTGCTTTAAAAAATCTCGACTCGACTTGAATGCCTCCAAAATCTTTCTGTAATTTTTAATATTGTTTTGAAAGAGCCTTGACTCCGATTCCAGCATTTATTACTTTAGAAAGGTACAGAACGCATAAACTTAATAGTTAATCTTTCGAGATCAAGATTTAAGTTTCAGCTCAATTCAGTTAATTAAAACTAATAATTAATATCGTGATATTTGATTCCACTTCAAATATAATAATAATAATAATAATAATAATAATAATAATAATAATAATAATAATAATAATAATAATTGGTTATCTAGTTTGTATAAAACTATTCGACAAAGTAAATTCTCTGAATATGCAATTGGCAATCTATAGTAATTTAACAGTTATAATTATTGTTTTCGCTCCCATCAACGCACTAGGGCTACATAACTTCTGGATTATTCGCTTCCCCAACTATTTTGAGGCTGTAATATGTTGCAGCATATCACGACTTACGGATATTATATAATGTAACATTTGTTGTATCGTGGTGGACAGAAGTTTTTGATCAGGTAATGGCGACTTCTTTGAACAAATGCGGAGTATGAGAATTAAAACTGTCCTATCTGTATTTTGGTGAGGAGAAGAAACAAACTTGTGAACCAAAGGTTTAAGAACAACTCAAGTTATGATTATAAACTATGCCTAAGATCATTGACTTATATAATGATAAACTAAATACGAAAGTTTTGAAACGAAGAAATATAATGTAAAACTTAGTAAGCGGAGGCAAAGAAACTTAACCTAAACACACGAAAGACAAATTACTTACTAGGTAGTAATCGTGGTTCAGTGCTATGAAGGTATGGTTCGACCAGTAGTCTGAAGGTTATCGGATCGAATCCACTTCTGGCAAATATTTTTATTTTTTACTTCAGGATTTTTGGTGTTGATTGATCGGCGATGCTATACGTTTTATTATTTTCAGATTTTGAATACTCGAATGCTTTAATACTTGAACTATCAAATCTTCAGGAATAATAATAGTAATAATAATAAAAGTTACCTCGAAGAACATTAAAAGTTAGGAGGTTATTATCGCTCAGTTCATACCATTACAAGCACAAACGTAACATTTGGCAGGAATATTTCGGTTTTGACTAATGTTGCCCACGAGAAGAGGAATTTCCTATCTCGTTTCTAAAACAAAAACAAAATCGAGACGAGAATTAACATTTTACATTCGAGACGGGACAAGGCTAAATCAACTTATCGTCTCCCTTTGGAGATAAAAATTGAGACGAGACGAAAAGTATAGTAAACATTTTTCGTCATATCTAGATTCTCGAAATAGTGTATGTCCATTTTTTAAGTAACAATTGCTCTGTAGACTGAATCTTATACATTATTTTGCTACTTTCTATTTCAGAGATCATTGAAATATGGTCTATGTAGGTATTTTTGTAGCAAAGCTTTCATATTTGCATCTGCATATCCTACAAGTTAGTTTATTATATGCCTCACTGTTTAGAGGTATTCAGTTATTTTTATTACAGGTATTTTCTTTAACACGTAGAGTAGAATATTTTCTACATGAAACTTTAGTGAAGCCCTTTCGTTTAAAATTGGGTAGTTACAGGGGTGTCTTGGAGATGCGGACCCCCTCCCTGAAATACCACATTTTCTGTGTTTTGCCTAATTTAAGGTCAACTTTAAAAATTTAAATACCAACATTATTATTATTTTTTTTTTTCATTATTACTGAAGTGCTGTGAATTTAATGGTTCCACCCAGCTCCCGCCCAGTGGAAATTGTGCTGTACAAATGCAGTGTGTGTTTTCTCGAGGTTCTGCTTCCTCCCATTTTCTTTATTCCAATATTTCATTCATTCTCATCAAGTCATTTTTAGCTTAGCCGGCATAACTATTTCTTAAAAACATATTTTCTTTGGGCACTTTTGAGTTCAGTAGCCCTACTTTCTATAAGGAAGGTTTTCGTTTAATATTTAGCTAGCTGTACGGACGTATACAGAGCATGTCCTGGTGGTCCGGGCGCTTTCCTCGAATCCGACTATTTTGTAACTTTTGCCTAATATTAGGGACGATTTTCAGATTTTAATAGATTGTCCTCATACGGAATTTCTCTTCTATATTATTATTATTATTATTATTATTATTATTATTATTACTGAAGTTTTAAGACCTCAATATTACGTCCTATTCCAATGCAAATAAATACAGTGTACTGAAGTTGATAGGAAAAACGAATGGAAATTGATTAGGACCCTGTCTAGGATGAATTGCTTTACAAGAGATAAGTTGGAAGAATTAGTATCCGGAAAGAAAAGAGGGGGAAAAAGGTGTCAGCTACTGAACAATATGAAAATCGAAACATCGGATGTCTTAACAGAAACTAAGTACGATTTGTCTTCATCGCGATACATAGTAACGCTCTTTCTTTGGATACAAGACTTCCGATTATTTGTTATATTGATATTTTAACAAAAAATATATTTATATATTTCTTGTTGAACGAATATTATACATAAAAGTCGCATTAAAGCAGAAGACGACGAATTCATAAAAGGAATCATTAATTATTCTTCAGTCTTGTTCAAAGCACAATTAGTAAAATAAAAACATTTTAAAATTTCACCACAATCAACAGCACCATCAAGAAGATTGTAAAAGCTGCCACTCCTAGAACACACATCATTTTCCGACTTCTTTTCTGATGTTTCTCTGCTTTCTGCAGCTGCTGAAGTCCTTCTTGTACCTGCACTTGGACTTGTTCTATGTTGTAGTCTATTCGATCTAATACAGTTCCCGGTATTAGCCATGACTTCCAACAATGTATATTTATCCAAACTGGATTCAAAACATTCTTCATGAACATAGTCAAAGTGGTTGTCAGCCTCCTCGGATATGTCTCCTTCCGTCTTATTGTGTGTTATAGAAGAAAAATCTCGTCCAGTTCTTTACCAGGAGGTAATGTGCCTAAGATCGATGACACATTCCCGCGCTGGATGGCGATGCTGATACGTTGGAAAAGGAATGCAGTAGCTCGGAGGTCACCAGTTTTGATTGCTATTCGATGACCAACTTCATTAATTAAATTAAATCCTTCGTGACCCCAAGACCCACTGGTTTCTATTGCTACTGTTACAAACCAATATTTGTCCAATAGGTTTGAGTATTTTAGTCTTTTATCTGATTCTCTGTGAGCGGCGACGAGACCTGCCTGAATTGAAGAATGGGGTAAGTTGGAAGGAGCAAACGTATCGGAACATGTGAAATCCCAGACTAGTGCTTTTCCATTTTTCCACGGTACCAAGGTCATGCCATCAGGCCTTTTACCATCAGAGCGGCAACAACCATTTGGTTCTTTTATTGAAGGAACTCCCGCTGAAACGAGGGCTCTACAAATAATGTCGTTTACAATATGATGTCGAGATTGTCTTCCCGCACTTTTTTTACATGAAAGGCCATGTAATCCTTTATTATCGACATATGCGTTGCAAGCAGGACAAAAGTGAGGCTCACAAATATTAGCACCTAAGCGCAGAGCTGTAGCAATACGAAAGCTCTCATTAGAAAGGTGTAGCCCGAGTGTGTGAGAAGGTAGGGCTTGAAGCCATGCTCCGTTTTTGGAGGAAGAGACAGCTAACAGCCTGGCTTTGTCATCTGGGTTATTAGTTGATGATAGGAGTGAAGATAAACGAAGCTTGACTATAGGTTCATCCCAAACAGACTGAACATGTCTTTTGTCGATAGGTGGGGGATCCATTCCAACCAGACTAGTCCATTTATCGGTGCATTCTTGTACATCTCGAATCGAGTCTAAGTCAACTTCCTGTTGAAGAAGAGATCCAATTAGTTCTCGTGAGCCATAGAATGATGCGAGGAAAGAAGGTATGGCGATATCCATGGCTCGACGAATCCCAAGGCCTCCAAAACAAAATATATATACAAATATAAAAAAGAATAGTTCCTATTTACAAATTTTAGTTGAACGGATATATGGAGAGTGTTGGAAATCGCGAACGAAAATTTTATTTGTAGTAATAGTAGAAGTTGGAAACAATTCCACAATAAAAGATTAACGTTTCGGACACGTTTATTAGTCACTAGGACCTAAGGATGACCCTTATGGATTCATGAATTGTTTGCTAAGGACGTTATGGTCTCAGACAGTACGAATCAAGGTTGTAGACATGTTACGTCATGTTGTTCATGTCCCGTGTTATTTCCCGTGTTAAGAAACTCGTTTTAACTCTAACTTGTAAGAACGAGAGAAATTGAATATTTTTCACGTTATTATACATAAGAAGTATGAACATTGTAATTGATAAAAAATTCCGTAATAACTTCAGCGAGAATCCAACCCAGTACCCATAAATTACGAAACGAATACTCAAGCCACTACCCTAAGACTGCTCTATTCAGTAAGTTACAAAACATACGTATATGTAGCAAACTGCACAATTTTATGTTTCCAATCGCTGATTTTGGTCATGATAAAATACTATTGTCCAGTGAATACAAATTTAAATTTAAAAGACGTACAAACACGCAAGAACATAAAGGAAGGCTCTCCCACCAGGAATTGAATCCGAGAACTCAGCCACGGAACTATCTGATGGGTGGAGTACCTGATTCGCTCCCAAGTCAAGTAAGCTTAACACGGACATACTTGTGGGTTTTCACGGGACACTCTTATTACCTACCACTTTCTCATTCGACCAATTCGTCCATGATAATTCACTTGCTTTAATCATGGTCTTCCTCCACCTAAGAGACACAATCGTGGGACATAATACGCAAAGATTTCATTTTCAAGCGGTTAACGGAAATCAATCCGAATCGAAACACAGTTGTATTCTTATTGCTCATTAACGTGTTCTCACGAAAATATATAAAGAAACAAACATAGGGAATCGTAATTCCATTCAAAAGTGAAACAGTAGACTCATAATACCTTAGCCTAAAGAAAACCATTACACATCTTTCGGATTTTTTCCAATATATTATGGATATACTGAAAAGTGGCAATTTGCTTCAGTTTTGTTAGACAACAGACACTATATTGTAACTTAATTTTAAATTTGATCTTTTTAAAATTTAAATTTAAGTTCATTGGACAATAGTATTTTATTATGACCGAGATCAGAGTGTTTCGTAGTTAATAAAATTTTGGAATCGGAAACGTGTGCAATTTGCTACATGCGCGAGTGCTTTTAACTCTTGTTTAATAGAGCAGTCTTAGGGTAGTGGCTTGAGCATTCATTTCGTAATTTAGGGGTCCTGGGTTCGATTCCCACTGGGGTAATTAAGGATTTCTTTTTCAATTACAATGTTGATACTTCTTATGTATAATAACATGAAAAATATTTAATTTCTCTCGGTCTTACAAGTAGGGATGCACGTGAGACCCAAGAAGTCTCGTCTCGTCTCTCATGCTAGACGAGACACGAGACGAGAGTGAAAATTTTGAGTTGAGTTTTGAGTTTAACGTCCCGTTCAGCAGCGAGGCTATAGGAGACGTGGACCTACTGATTAACGTGGAATCCGAACCACATGAGCTCCCGCCGGGAATCGAACGCGGGAAGAGAGTGAAAATTTTATGCGAGACTAAACCATGCGAGACGAGACTCTGCTAAGTCTCGCACGAGAAGTATCGCACGACTTCTTGCAGTCTCGTAACATTTATGAATTACATTTAATTGTATATTCAGTGATTTTACATTTATTGACTTTTCTAAGTAGAGGGTTAAGGCCTCCAGGAACAAAAAAGTGATTGGGGCAATAGACATTCTATGAGATTTATTATTATTCAAGGTTGATTTTCACAATTAAAGCCTTCTTTATTTTCTAAAAATGAAAAGCTTTGTAAATTGGAAATTTATCACAGCATCGATTTAGGACTTTATTTTGCGATACAAACATACACACGGGCACGCACGAATACATGAACTTCTGTTTTTGGTCTGAAAAGCGAATAAGACTCCCTATTGCTGCGAAATGTGATATTTCTGTTGTTTCTGTCTTTTTCACATTACTACTAGCGATTAATGTTGGGGAATGGCGGGGAAATCCCCTCTCGTCAAAGTTTATCCCCAGCCCGGCTCGCAGAAATAACATGATATTTTTACATGGAATAAGTATTTTCTTTCTATATATTTATCAAAAACATTCCCCTCTAGTTTGGAAGTTTAATTCAAACACTGGTTTGGTAGAATGGCCCTATAGGTTTGGTGGGAGATGGTAGGAATGGCCCTATAGCTGTTAGTAATTTTATTTTCTACATCTGGCAACACTATATAAGTTGAAAGCGAAATTTGATAAAATGCGATAATGCAACATTGCTACAAGCGCGAACGAACCGAAAGAATTGGTCGTATTGTGTTATGAGGAGTTATTTTGTTGTCTACAAGCGTTTTTGATGGTATAAAAACATCTTTATAATGGAAAATCAACCTTCAAGGAAATGACCAAAACGTGTAAATATTGATAGTGGCGACGATATTTTAGAAGAGCCAAATATTGCTGAAGATATCTTAGCTGGAAAACAATGTTGGATCCAGCAACAATTTATGCTGGTTTTGCTGTAAATTATGCTATTAATTTGACGAAAGTTAATGGTCCAGCAATCAAATTCCAGCACAACTTTTCTTTTAATTTGTAGCGGAGGGGACACAAGTTAGGATACCAGTTGAACTTTAGGTTCCGTCTCCTTAGGATGTTATGAACATTCATCCCATGAAAAGCAATAGCAAAGCAATGGACTTTTAGGTCAAATACCTGCCTTTGGACAGAATATCACATCATCGTTCATTAACAGCTATAGAATAACACATTGCAAAATTTTGACCCAGAATATATGCGAGAAAGTCTCGCACGAGACGAGACTCAAAATTTTATGCGAGACGAGACTTCACATTTGCGAGACGAGAGCAACATTTGAGGCTGCGAGACGAGAAGAAACTTTCATTTCTCGTCTCGTCTCGCGTGCATCCCTACTTACAAGGTACAGTTAAAACAACTTTCTTCACAAGAGAGATACTAACATGATGTAACATGTCTACAACCTTGATTCGTACTGTCTGACAACGTAGGTCATTCTTAGGGCCTAGTATGACACATAAATGTCTGAAACGTTATTCCTTCATTGTAGAATTGTGTCTAACTTCGTCCACTATTATTAGAAATAATATTTTCATTTGCCATTTCCAACACGTTCCATATATTCCTTTAACTTAAATTTGTAAATAGGAACTATTCTTTTTTATATGTGTATATATATCTTGTTAAAATATCAATATAACAAATAATCGAAAGTCTTTTATCCAAGGAAGGGGCATTATTATGTATCGTGATGAAGGCAAATCGTACTTAGTTTCTGTTAAGACATCCGATGTTTCGATTCTCATAATGTACAGGAGCTGACTCCTTTTTACCCCCTCTTTTCTTTCCGGATACTAATTCTTCCAATCTCTCTTCTAATCTCTTGTAAGGCAATTCATACTAGACAGAGTCCTAATCAATTTCCTTTCGTTTTTCCTATCAACTTCAGTATACTGTACTTATTTGCATTGGAATACGACGTAATATTGAGGTCTCAAAACTTCAGTAATGCAAATAATAATAATAATAATAATATAAAAAAATTTCCGGATGACGACGGGTCTATTAAAATCTGCAAAATCACGTCTAACTTTAGGGAAAGGTTACAAAATAATCGGATTGGAGAAAAGCGTCCGGACCACCAGGATATATAGTCAGCATACTTCCTACAACTAGCTAAATGTTAGACGAAAAATTTCCAGGCAAATCTCATGTAGAAAACAGGCCTACTGAACTTGCAAGAGCCCTAAGAAAATATGTTTTTAATAATGGTTATGCCGGTAAGATAAGAACATGATGAAAATGAATGAAATATTAGAAGGAAGAAAGTGGGAGGAAGCGGAACCCCGAGAAAATATACACACGGCATTTGTCCGACACAATGTCCACTCGGTGGAACGATTAAATTCACAACACTTACGTAATAATGATAACGATAATAATAATGGTTTCAAATTTTTAAAGTTGCCCTTAAATTATGAAAAACTTACAGAAAAGTTGGGATTTCGGGGAGGAGGTCCGTACCTCTAAGACACATCTCTGTAACTACTCAAATTTAAAACGAATGTGTTCCACTAAAGTTTCATGTAGAAAAATTTCTACTGTACGTTTTAAGGAAAATAACTGTAATAAAAATAACTGAATACTTCTGAACAGTAAGGCATATAATAAACCAACTTGTAGAATATGCAGACGTGATTATAAAAGCACTGCTACAAAAATGCCTACACAGACCAAAATTCAATTATCTCTGAAATAGAAAGTAACAAAATAACGTATAAGATTCAGCCTATAGAGCAATTGTTACTTAAAGAATGGACATACATTATTTCGAGAATCGAGATAAGACGAGAAATGTTTACGATACTTTTCGACTAGTCTTAATTCTTATCTGCGAAGCGAGACGATTAAGTTGAGTTAGCCTTGTTTCGTCTCGAATGTAAAATGTTAATTCTCCTCCCGATTTTGCTTGTTTTATTCTAGAAATGAGATAGGAAATTCCTCTTCTCGTGTGCAACATTAATCAAAACCGAAATATTCTTGCTAAATGTTACGTTTGTGCTTGTAATGGTATGAACTGAGCGATAATAACCTCCTAACTTTTAATGTTCCTCGAGGTAACTTTTATTATTATTACTATTATTATTCCTGAAGACTTGATAGTTCAAGTATTAAAGCATCCGAGTATTCAAAATCTGAAAATAATAAAACGTGTGTCATCGCCGATCAATTAACACCAAAAATCCTGAAGTAAAAAATAAAAATATTTGCCCGAAGTGGATTCGATCCGATAACCACCGGACTACCGGTCGAACGCTTTGACTACTGAACCACGATCAGTACCTAATAAGTAAGGCAACCCAAAAGCACAAAAAGCATAATGGCATTTTATACATATTGTTGATACCTTGAACATGGTTGTCTAACGGTCCAGAAGAAACTAACTTTAAAAGCATAATAAAGCATAATTTTACAAAATAAAGCATAAAGCATAATTTAAAATATATAGCAGAATTCTTGGAAAATTCTGTTTTAACTGCAAGTTTAACATACTGTATTAATATTTTTTAAAATCAGTATTTACAATGAAAAATCTTTGAGAACATGACAATGCAACAATGAAAAGAGATTATTTTTATTTCTATAAACTTTTCGGTGTAATCCTTTGAAATGGAGAAAAGAAAAAAAGGTAAAAGAAAACTTCCCGCCAATAATGAATAAACAATAGTTTTCTTCGCGCAGTTATGAATGATAATTCGAAATGTACGTACAAAAAGTGCATAAAAACTTTACACTATTATCATGTTCCCATGAACAAAGGAATGAAAAAAAATAAATACTCACGTGAATTTTGAGGTTTCATCTCTGAACACATTTTTAAAACTGACCCAAGAACAAAAACAAGAAACTAATCCAAAAACAAAAACAAGTCCTATGACCAACACGTACATGGAATTTCCAATAACAATCAAAAATATGTTATATAAACAATTTCAAGGTGATCATTTTAAAGGAAAACATATTTTCCTGTTTATTGAAAACAAGAACTTTCCAAAAAAAAAAAAAAAAAAATCTCCGTAACAGTATAAAAACTACCATTTCGGACGATAAATCATCATTTGATCGACATTCATCAATAGTGCAATTTGTGAATATTCGATCCACCTCATTTGGTAACTACCGTCTTCCAGTGCCTACAGGATGTCTCAGTTGAAGCCGACGACCATTAAGGGACTCTTCAGCTTGTGACTATGCTCAGTGCTTATAATAATTACATGACCAATTTATACTGTACAAGGGACTGCATAAACGCATGAGAACGCACGAGAGTTATCAAGGACAGACTACTTGATAATGACCCCGACCATTGTACTACTCGATTTAATGTTGTAAATTTGTAAATATCATTTACATTATTTCTATTGTTCAATTTTAGGTGATGGATATATTTATTCAATAAACGCTATTTTTGTATAGTTGCTGCTTTGCTTCATGAAAGATGATGTATCTTCTGTAATACTTTGTTTCTCAAAGCATATTATGTGACAAATAAGCAACTTTCAGCATCACTTTACTATATTGTTATGTGTACCTCTTGAACTTGAGCACTTTCTGTATTTTTATGGTGGCATCTTTTACTTTCCCTTTCTGTTTATATGCACCTCTAAGGTGCATACAAGTGATAGAAAAAACTGACTCGAGTAAAGCATATCTCTTTACAGTGATTAAGTAGAAAGTTCATTAAATATGAAAGATACTGCTTGCATAAAATATTAGTAAATAAATCAATACGTTTAGAATATTTAAAATTAGTAAATATTATACATTATACAAGAGTAATGTAAAACATTGATTGAAATTAACAATAAAGCATTAATAAAGCACAATTTGGAAAAAAAAAAATAAAGCATAATCAAACAAAAAATAAAGCATAATCTGGGTGGCTCAACTAATAAGTAATTTGTCTTTAGTGTGTTTACGTTAGGTTTCTTTGATTCCGCTTACAGTTTTACATTATATTTCTTACTTTCAAAACTTCTCTCGTATTTCTTTTATCATGATGTAAGTCAATGATCCTTGGCATAGTTTAATTAATAACTTGAGTTGTTCTTAAACCTTTCATTCACAAGGTTGTTTCTTCTCCACACCAAACTACAGATATGACAATTTTAATTCTCATACTCTGCATTTGTATCAAAGCAGTCGCCATTACGTGATCAAAGACTTCTGTCCACCACTATACATCACATTATGATACGATGGGATGATGCGAATCCGTCGTGTTGCAAGAGAACAGCTCCTTGACACCTGTACTGCGGGACGAACATAAGCTGGCGGCGGCTTAATTATGCTCTGGGGAACATTCACGTGAGATTCCATATGTCTAGTGGAGCTCGAGCAAGGCACCATGACGGCCGAGGCGTATCGCACACTGCTTGCAGACTACGTACACCCCTTCATGACGACCATGTTTCCCAACGGTAGTTGCATTTTTCGACATGATAACGCACCACATCACGAGGCCAGGAGTGTGATGGAGTGGTTCGAGGAACACAGGGGCGAGTTCCAAGTGATGTGGTGTCCCCCCAGCTCACCGGATCTGAACCCAATCAAACATGTGGGACGTGATTGATCGTGACGTCAGAGCGCATCGTCCCCTCCCCAGAATTTACGGGAATTAGGTGACCTGTGTGTGCACATGTGGCACCAACTCTCTCCAGCGATCTACGAAGGATCATTGCGTCCATGCCAAGAGGCGTTCCCGTTGTTATCCGTGCCAAAGGTGGACATACTTACAATTAGATAGGCAGTCATAATGTTCTGGCTGATGTATGGGTATATTTTAACTCATATTTTGATTGGACTCGAATTTTGAGACGTCTCATCTCGAATTCGAATCGAGTCGAGACAAACAATTTTAGAGTCGAAACATTTTCTCGAGACGAGTCGAGACAGGCTTAAATCTCGACTCGACTCGTGGGCATCCCTACTCAGTAGCAAACGAAATTAGTCGATTTTTAGAAATGAACATAAACAGTTTCACTTTCTGAAAGTCAGAATAAAGAGATGAGAGTGAAAATACTCAAAAATCGAAAGTAAGAAGAGATCCACATGAAGAACAAGTTGGAAACTATATAAACACCTGGAAAAATAAACAAACGGAGATAACTAGTAGCTAGAGACGAAAGAAAATAGAGACTACTCTCATTAGACTGGTAAAAGACGTAGTTAGAATAGACTTAAAACTTGAAGGTTCTGCGAATCTCATTTTGTAAGTTTTCCCTTTTATTTTGCTATATAAAGTATTGAAATGAGAAGTTCATAACAATGCGGAGGTCTTCCACGAGATTGGCTATTATTAGTAATTGATTTCTTTTATGCTTTCTGCTGAACTTTTATAATTATCAATATAGATTCTAATTATGTAACAAATTGATACCTTCCATTAGCTAGGTCAAAGTTGTAAACTCTTCTTACTGCCGAGAATAAATTACACATATTATCATTAAGGTTCATTTTAATGTAGTCTTTTCTTCCTTCATTCTATAACATAATGAATAACATGCAATACAATGAAATCTTACATCCTCTCTAAGTTACGAAACAACGGCTTTACATTGTCCATGTATAGTTCAAAGCGACATTCGTCCAATTGGTGAATATGCAGCAGTTTATTGTGTTCTTAAAATTTTGACAAGTGTTTTGTATTTTAGAAATTACTGGAAATTAAATGCGTAACTTTTACATCCAATTTCGATTAAGAATGACTTTTACCAACGTTGGCAATTTTGCGTATGTCAACATCGTTTGTCTCGACTCTCAATCAATGGTAAACTTCTTACGTTAATCAAAGTTTCTTTTCTCCAATGACACCGGAAAGAATTACGAGCGAGACTCATCATTTTAGAATATTACTACGCTGTCTTAAATGATCTGTGGTCTCAACCTAGCAGGTCTCAAAATATCAGTTATATTCATCAGCTTAAAGCGCAGATTAGACGTTTAAAACTTCTTGCTCTTCAAAGCTATCAGAAGAATTCATCAAATGAAGCATTTTGTACATCTGAATGAACCTGCTTTTGCTAGTATATACAATCAGTGATTTATCCAGAATTTTGAACTTAGGGGTTGTTGAAGAAATCTCGGGGGTGCAATGTTGCATTAAGGTCCTATATTATTATGATCTTTTTAATTAGTTTTTTTTTTTTTTTTTTCAAACTAAAATTTGTTGATGCAACGAACGTTTGCATTGGATTTCTTTTTCACCCAGAGGCAGTTAGCGTTGTCTTTATCATGCTTTGTGTGACGTCGACATGAAATTGTTGGTAATCGATTGATCAAGCGTTGTTGTGACGATCTCAGGCGTGTAAAGGTTGATTTCCATTCATTCTTGCGTTGCGTGCTTTGCTTGAAAATTTATCTTGTCGAAAGTAAGTTGTTTTATTCTATATGTTCTTAAAAACAAGAATTCAAAATTTTTTAAAAACCAAAATAGCAAGATTTTTAATGGTGTCTTTCTAAAGGCCCTCCAGCACTTTATAGAAAATATTTTAAAATGATCTTATCTTTAGGCAGAATGGGAATTCCCGTTCTGACTAATCTTTTGAAACAAGGAATTCTGTCCAGGGGGGATTTCTTCAAAATTTTTCTTTAGTAATTGCAACAGATTCTGTAAGAAGAATAACTATTTCTTTAAGTTCTGTCGTAAAATTTAGATATTATTCTACTTGTTATTCTTGGAAAAATGACTACATACAGTTCTGTTATTAACAGTGTTATTTACATCTATTTCAGTAAAAATTAATCTGATTAAAAAGAAAAGCTACCTGCAGAGAAATGGAAAATTAATTGACTCAGTTGCAAGAAAGCCGTCTGACATTGTAGCTGAAACGAAGATAAAACAAACTTTCTTCGCTCTAGTATCAAGTCATTTCACAACAAAATTTTATTCACCTTTCCAGTAGTTCACCTCCAACATGCTGTATCGCAGTCAGGGGCTGCTTTAGGATTTAAATTTTGGGTAGACCCGCTCCCTCGCGTATGGATACATATGCACATTTGATTGATTAATGATAGGAAATTACTTTTATAGTAGTGGTTGATGCTGTTTATTAAATAATTATTTAACAATAATGTAAAAAGTGGAAAATATATTTACTCTTTATTGTATCTTTTAGTGTTTATATATTTTTCAAAATTTTTGGGTAGGCCCGTGCCTACCCGCTAAAACCGCCACTGCTCGCCGTACGTAAATGATGCCACAGTTCACGTCCTCAAGACATGTTTGGCCATATGTTAAGCAAACAATGCAAAAGGATGAGTAAGACGCCCTTATCCCCGATTATCTGACCTTTTGATTTGATTGAAACTACAAAAAACATATAAGTATTTCATTATTGATATTTTGTAATGCAGCTATTTACATTGACAATATAAATATGAAAATAGAAGTATATATGATACTATTGCATATAGTATAGAATTATGTATATAAGATAAATCAGCTGATAAGGTGATGCCAAAAAAGGAGTTGTGATGTAGAACACTAACATTCTTATGCACACACTTGCATTGTATACCTAATATAAGGCCAAACATGTCTTGAGGATGCGAACTGTGGCACATTTTACGTACTGCGATTCTTAGCATGCTACAGATGAACTACTGAAAAAGTGAATAAAATCTTGATGTGAAATAATTTGATATTATACCGAGTTAAGTTTATTTTATGTTCGTTTCAATTAAAATGTGAAACTGCTTTTTTGCAACTGAATTAATCAATTTTCCATTTGCCCACAGGTATTAAAAAAATATCACATTCATCTTTACCAAAGTAAATGTGAATAACACTGCTGATAAAGAATTGTATCTCAGTCATTTTCCCGAGAGGAACAAGAAGAATAACATCTAAATTTTTTTATGAAACTTGAAGAAATAGTTATTCTTCTTAGAGCCTCTGTTAGAATTACCAAACAGATTATTACGAACGCAGGACAAAATTCAAGAGGACAAACCCCAAGGAAAATTCAGACAAAACGGACGAAATTCAAGCGACAGAATCATAGGCTCAGATTAATAAAAGAATGATTATTTCTTCAACAGTTATGCGTCTAAAATGTTATCTGAAATTCTTCACTCTACGGAAATAACATTTTTTTTTAAAAAAAATACTGAAAACCCAATAAAAGACGTAAGACTGTTATACAGAGGTTGTTCAGTCTACATTTGGCCAATTTCGACTTACCTAAAAATTTAGAAGAATCCATGGTGCCAGGTCCGTAAGTGCTCGATGTGTTTCCCTTGGTTCCTAACAATAGCCCGACAGCGTAATTTCCACTGAAATTGGCTTCTCTGAAGAACTGGGAGGGGAATCTTTTCCCGTTCCCCTTGCACAGCTTTCCAAAGTCCTTCCACAGTTGTCACACGCCGTTTTCCCATAGCCCGCTTCAGCAATCCAAATCCACAATAGTCCATAGGACTTGCATCTGGAGATTTAACAGGTACCTCATTGAAAGGTATCTCCTTTATACCACTTGCCTCCTCCATCTCCCTGTAGAATGCGAGGGACGATAGTGAGGTATGTGATGAGGCCTTGTCCATGTTAACGCGCACCAGATTCGCGTTATTTCCGTACATTGTTGGAATATCATGCTCATAGATCGGCCGCATGATCTGCTACTGAAAATACTGCGAACTTATTTTGCACTTCTTCGCCACCCTACGAATCTTCAGTTTACTTCGGTAACAGTAGTCAGCAACGATCATGAACCCTTTTGGGAAGGATTCTTTACAGACACGGACCCACCTTCTGAAGTTCTTGGCGCCTTTCTCTCGGTACATGATGGTTTTCGGTTTGCCGCAGTCGGAAAGGTAAGTCCATGCTTCATCGAGCGTTACGACGTACATCCACCTTTGTTTTGCCAAATGCCGTTCGTACAGCTTCCGGGCGTTACACTTTTGTTCCTTTTGGTGGGCATCCGTGAGAATATGGCCGCGAGCTTTCATGACTTTCTCCAGCTTGAGTTGATGGTAAACGTCCGGCTCACAGTGCCCAAAGACACGTCAAGACGATTAGACATACACCTTTGTGTTGGCGGATTTTCTTGCATTGCTATTTTGCAAAGTTTCCTCTGCACGGTGGAGGTGGCCTTGGTGCATTCCCGCTTCCTAGGGAACTTCGTTGGTGATCCAAATGGTGGAGCTTCGTTGCCCTTATACTTTTTAATAACATTTTTTATTCCACTTAAACTGATGTTGCAACCACTCTTCTTGCACTGTTTTCTAATGACAGAATCACTAAAGTGGGCGTCATAAAGAGCCGCAACATAGCCTTCTCAAAACCGGGTTAGTTTGGGCGGCATTTTGGTCACAGAGGAGAAACCCACACACTTGGAAACAAATTTAACACAACACTCACAACAATGGTCCTGTTTTATACGTTATTGTCGTCCGCGCGGAAAAACAACTTCGTTCCCAGGAAGCCACTGCACAACACTGCAGGACGCCACGAGCCAGGTCGGGTAAGTCCAATCTGCCCGGGAGGGGGAAGGAACGAAATCGGCCAAACGTAGGCTGAACAACCTCTGTAGTAAATATATATTTTACATCTTGATCTTTGCTAAAAAGAATCTTGATCAGTATTTCAGAATTAACCATTTTAGGATTTCCACTTTTTGAGGTAAATTTTAAACGTTCACTTAAACAGCTAGTGCTTCCTTAGTATTTATCGTAGGATCATGGTTCATACCTAGTTTTTTCAGGATATAGCATACTGTCCACCGGTATTACTCGCTTGTCCGTATTATAACCAGAAACGTGAAAATCGGGTAAAACCGGGAGATTTTTCGGAAAAGAATTGTTTCGAAATTTTTGCGCCCCTCTGGCCCAGGCCTAGATTCACGTACGGATCTGATCTTTTAAAAAGAGTATATTGTTACATGCACAATATGTGCGGAAAATTTCAACCTTTATCTTGGAAGCTAAGGTTGGGAGAAATTTTTGAAAGTCTGAAAGTGACCCATGTTTTTCATCTCTCTATATATATACATAAGAATAATTTAAAATGTACTGCGTCATTACTATTTTACCTAGAGTCATGATTCAAATGTCATTTTCTTAGTATAATAAGCCCTTTTCAACAGTACTACTCATATGTCCGTATCATACATCTGAGCCGGGAAAATCGGGAAAAACTAGATTTTTTCTAAAAAAAAAAAAAAAAAAAAAAAAAGTCACCTCCTCGGAACACCTGCGTCCCTCAGGCCCAGCTCGGTTTCGCGTAGGGATCTAAAAAAAATTGAGAAATACCCAGATGTACACACAATCCGTATGCAAAGTTTCGATCTGATATCGTGAAAACTAAAGGCGTGAACATTTTTTGAAATTTGCCTTAAGTAAAAATAAAAAGTCACGCTCGTCCGCCCTTACTTGGCGCCGGAAAGTTGACCATCCGGTTCCGAAATGCATCTGAGGTGTTCTTTGGTCCATCCTTGACTTGACCAATAAATAAAAACCTGGCTTAAATACCAGTTATAAAACCTAAATAAGCGATCAAAGAAGATAATACGCCACGTCCATCAAACACGATAATTACTTGGGGTCCGGGCTCGATCCCAGCCTCCGCAACATGAACTTTGTGGTGGACAAACACCGCATGCTTGGGTTTCCTCGGGGTTTTCCCCGTTTCCTCCTGCTTTCGTCATTCCACCATTTCATTCATCCATTTCTCATCATCACCGTCTCCTTTAGCCTAGGCACCATAATCGTGGGACGTAAACCTCAAAGATTTCATTTTCGCCATGGTAACAAAAGTTATCAAAAATCCTAAAAGGGTTAAAATAAATATTTATACATTACTTAAAATAAAAGACTACTATATGTTACCACACAAGAACGACTTTTTAAAAATCAAATAGCATCACAGTTAATTTTCCTAATTAAAATGAATGGTATTACTGTAACATGCTAAACGTATTTCAAATGTACTAAAGGTATAAATAGGAATACCCAGAACTTTTCATGTAGGTATGTGTGAAAGTAATTAAAACTAATCTGCCCTTTTATTGTAACATTTTTACGTTTTATTCAGTTTTCAGCATTTCAAAAGAAAGAAAAGATTATTTCACAGGAAAAAAAATACAGATAACATTTTAGAATATATGACAATTGAGGGAAAACAATAATCATATAAAGTGTGCACTTGTACATCCGATATATACTCCTGTGATTTTGTGCCTTGGATTTTGTCCTCGTCAGAATTTTCCTTGCATTTTGACCGCTTGGATTTAGTTCCCAGCCTCGTTACTACAGCCATTTTATACACGAGTTTCGATCTGTATAGAAGCACGCCAGGAGTCATGATTTTCGATGCTGCAATTCCCTAAAACAAACTTCTCCTCACATAGAATTCCCTGTCTCCAAAGATTAGTCAGAACAGGAATTCCCGTTCTGCCTACAGATAACATCATTTAAAATATTTTCTACGAAGTTCTGGAGGGCCTTTACGCAAAACGAGAATGAATCTTTTTAATGTTGCTCCCCCGTAGTTGGGGGCTGTAAGGAATTTATTTCCGGGGGGGGGGGTCGAATATTTTAGGAGGGTGCTGGGTGGTGTTAGTGGGTGTAGCAGCATTGTCAATAGGAATACATTGAAGTTCTTACGGTGGATGGTGATGGTGAAGTTATAGATTTGAATGATATGAAGTGTCATGTTTATGCACATTTTTCTTATTTCATATCCCCTGGCCAAATCATCTCTACAACACTAGAGAAATTTCCTGGAGCCACTGCCCCAGCTTTTTCCTGACGTACACCGGCAATTACTGGCGGAAATCATTCCGACTGAAGTGCTTGAGACTTGTGTACCTGTAAGGACCGTAAACGTCTCGGTTCCGATGGTCTAATTTATGAATTCTGTCACATATTGGGATATTGTTGGATTGGTGTTATGTCACCTTTCTATAACTATCAAGGCACCATAATTTCATTGACATCAAGGTGTCATAATACTCCTCTGTAAAAGGAACCTGTCCATTAACTATAGAGAATTCCCGTCCTATCACGTTAATTAATATTGACATGAATCTTTTCTCTAAAGTTTCAGTACACCGCTTGAAAGTCTTTTGTCATAAGATTATTAGTTATTTCCAGGCAGCAATTGATCCCACCAGGAATGTGTTTTCTGCACTTACCAAGATCCGTAACATCACTGAAAATTTTAAATTTAAGCGTATACTTGGCTGTTTATCAGTGGACTTCTGAAATGCTTTTAGCTTCTTATCCCATGAGTATCTTTACACTATTTTAAAAGCATACGAGTTTCCTGGTTCATTTATTGACTTTACTCCTGCGCTTATCTTCAGCTACTTCCCGTGTAGAAATAAATGGACACAAAGTAGCTTCTTTTTCGACAGGTCGTAGTAGAGTACACTAAGTATGTGCTCTATCTATGTATTTATTAAGTCTAGCGCTTGACTCTCTGCTCTACTATCTACGGTCTCTATCCTCGTCAGTGGATCACGATATTCGAACTATCAAGGTCCAAGCTTTTGCTGATGATGTGACAATTCTCTTCAGTACGAATGACCCGTTTTCGCATATTGAACAGTGTCTCCAGACTTTTGTACAGGTGAGTGGTGGAAAACTCAATGTGAGGAAGTCGGCGTTATTGTTATACAATGTTTCCATCGTACAGTCGTCATTTTCTATTGATCACCATTATGTGGTAGACGATCAAGTCAAAATCCTTGGTATTACAATTATAGTTCGAATTGTTGCGCTGACAGACATAATTTGGGACCCTATTCTTTGGACATGACGCCTCTTTAGTGCACCCAATAATTGTCGGGGTTCGAATTTGATACAATGCACCTGGTTTTTTATTACTTATGTGCAGTCTAAGGTGTTGTATGGAGCTCAGCTATTTAATTGTCTGAATGAATGCGAAAATAGACTCTATAATCACCTGGATCGTTTGTGGATTGAATTTTATTTTCCACTCCTACATTTTACCTATTACTTACATTTTACAGATGAATTGCAAGTTACTAATGTGCGACAAAAATGCAAAGCTATGAATATGTGTACTCGATTGACGTTATTTTCTGATTCTGACTCACACACATCCAATAAGTAACGTGCTGGACCGTTTCATTAACCCACAATAATCCGCCATATATTCGACTCCTTTCTCATTGCCCTGAATGTGAGTGGGGACTTGTTTCCACATGGGCGTATTTCCCACACTCCACTGAGACTTTCAACATGTTAACGAAAATGTTGTATGTGGGGCAATTCAAAATATCGACCAATTTCCAGGTCAAAGGTTGCTGACAATAATTTATTTTTAATTTTTTTTTGCCTAATATTGAACCATATTCAGGAAGTTGAAAACGGGTATTCATTTATTTTTTAGCCGCTCAGGTTTGTTTGTAACGGCCATTTTGAAGACGCACGTGTGCGAATTTTGCATTTTTTTAGATGATTCCGTTAAACTCTGTAACTTTTTAGGTTTTAAACATAATGAGTTGAAACCAAAACCATATACGCGATAATCGAATGGACAACATTCTATGTTCTGTGCACATTGAGACGTACTTTAGAACGTCGAAAAAAAAGCTCTGAGTACTGAGATTGGAAACCTAGAAATAGCTATTTGGTCTAGGAATTAATTCGTGCGGTTGGTACGCACACATTGAAGCTGTAGTACAAACACAAAATACATAAATACCTTAAGAAAAATATTGTCCATCGCTAGCCACCACTTTCGCCCATCTGTCAGGCAATGTACGGATTCCGTGGCGAAAGGAGTCCTCATCCTTGGAAGCGATCCAGTCAGAGACCCATGTTTCGATATCTTCCGAAGAAGTAAACCGCTGTCCAATCAAATCGTTGTTCATGCAATCGAACAAGTAGTAGTCCGAAGGAGCAACGTCTGGTGAATACTGCGGGTGGGGGTAAAACTTCCCATCCGACATTTTCTAAATAGGTTTTGACCGGTTTTGCGACATGTGGGCGAGCGTTATCATGTTGAACAATAAGTTTATCATGTCTCTTCTCCCATTCTGGTCGTGTTCTGGCCAGAGCTTGCTTCAAACGCATTAATTGTCGTCGATAACGTTCTCCATTCATAGTTTCACCCGGTTGCAGCAGCTCATAGTACACCACACCTTTCATATCCCACCATATGCACAGCATAACCTTTGCACAGTGAATATCTCGTTTTGGTTGTGATGGACCTGGTTCACCTGGTTTCACCCAGGCCTTTTTTCGTTTAGGGTTCTCGTAATGGATCCACTTCTCATCACTCGTAATAATTCGATGCAGAAACCCCTTTCTGCTCTGTCGTTGAAGCAGCAATTCGCAAATGGTTTTTCGTCTTTCAACGTCTCTGTCTTTCAATTCATGTGGAACCCAATGTGACATCTTTTGAATCATTCCCATGGCTTTCAAGCGTTTGGAGACTGTTTGATCAACGCCTAATGCTGCTGCAAGTTGTTCCTGCGTTTGACACGAATCCTGCTCGAGCAATGCTGTCAATTCTTCGTCTTGAAATTTTTTTGGCTGTCCAGCTCGCTCTTGGTCTGCCAAGCCGAAATCACCACTTCTAAACCGTGCAAACCACTTCTGACACGTTCGCTCAGCTAGAGCATGGTCACCATACACTTCCACCAAAATACGATGACTTTCAGTCGCACTTTTCTGCATGTTAAAGTAATGCAGCAGGACACCCCGCAAAAACACTTTATCAGGCACAAATTGCGCCATGTTCACTTAACTACAAACTGGTGTTGTTGACGCTTTAATCCACTGCCCTATACTACGAACGATACGCGATGACAGGGGTTTGCAACACATGTGTGGATACACGGAACTGTGGGACGCTCCGTTCGTTGCGCCATCTCTTGTCCACCCGCACGAATTAATTCCTAGACCAAATATTTTGGGATATACATTTTTGAAACGAAATAAATGTCCCAACGTCCCAAACAAGTTTCAGATCTGAGAACCGTATACTTGATTTTTTTGGATATTTTTAAACATTGCGAATTTTAGAAAATCGTGAATTTTCACCATCAAATATCTCAGGAAGCACAGTAGTGAAAAATCCCAAATTTCCACAAAATATACGGTAGTTGTGCAGTAACAAGTGGGTAAAATTGCATCACTGAGACTTGAGTAGTTTCTAAGTTATAAATCGCTGCAATGATGTGAAATTCGCGATTTTAACAACTGAAAAGATGTCCAGGTTTCGTGCTCATAGTATCTCAGGCATACGATTTATGTATGTTTCATCAGAAGTGCAGTCAAAGACCAAGAAATTCGAGATTTGCTATTTGTAACAGAATTATCAATACCAGATTATATATATTTGTACCTCTGACACAAACACAAATCAGATGTTATGAATCCTTACAGTCAGATCAATTAGCTGATCGAAGTACTCCAGTACTTCAAGAACACAGTATGTTGTCATTTGCACCTAGTGATACCGCAGCCTGTATTTACGCCGAGAAATGGGAGATTTGGAGAATTGAAGACATCAGTCAGGAAAATAACGATCTCTTTGTTCACCTTTTCCATCCCCATGGCCACAGAACCTCTTTTAAACTATCTACGAATGACAAAATGTGGGTGCCAATCACTAAGGTTCTTCGCAAACTCATACCCACATCTTCTATAGGTCGCACTTTCAATATGAGTGCGAAATTCTGTATACAAATTAGTCAACTGGTTACCTCACTGCTGTCTTAACAGCAGTGCTTCAGGCAGAAAAGAAATAACAGACGCGTTTCGTATTTTGTAAAAGATATAAATCATAAATTATGCACACTTTACCCATTTAATATTATTGCCGTGTTATTTTGCCTTTTGCTACAAAGTTTATATCCACACCTCATGGCGTTTCATGATATTAAGTCTCAGTGAAGAAAAAACTTATAATTCAGAAACTAACTCGTCTCAGTGATACAATTTTACCCACTTGTTACTGCACAACTATCGTATATTGTGTAAATTTGAGATTTTTCACTTGTATCCTTCCTGAGATATTTGATGGTGAAAATACAGGATTTTCGAAAATTCGCAATGTTTAAAAATTTCCAAAAAAATTAAATTTCTTTCTCAATCTCAAAAATCTTTCTCAAATCTCAAAAATCTTTCTCAGATCCAAAACTTGTTCGAGACGTTGTCTATTACCTAGTCTCTAAGTAGACAAAAAAATTGAAGGTGAGTCTCATTTATGTCGATTCAAAATGTACTTCCCAAAATGGCCATTTCTAGGTTCCCAACCTCAATGTTCAGAGCTTTTTTTTTGCCGACATTCTGAAATACGTCTCAATGTGCACAGAACCCAGAAATGTTGTCCATTCTATTATCTTCCAAATGGCTTTGGTTTGAACTCATTAGCTTTAAAACCGGAACGAGCCAAGATCACGGAACGTGTGGTTTGTCAATCTGTAGCTTCAGAAGAAATGCAAGGTAATAGCGTTGAACTGAATAAAGAATGTAAATATTGCTTTGACTCTACAACATGAGATGTTTGTGAAACATGTAAGATAAAGATTCAAAACAAAGATACAATATTAACAAGATTACGAGCTAAAAACATCCAGACGAATTCCAGTGCTTCACAAACAAATGACGAACGAGTGGAAAATGAGACAGTAAAAGAAAAATGTACTAGCTGCATTCAGACAGAACAAGAAGTTTCGTCTCTAAAAGTAATGATACATACTGTACTCAGCAAAGTGAATACATTAAGATGTAAAACTGATGATAGCAAACAACAGCAACAAGGAAGTATAATTAATAGTGAAGTGCAAGTGCAAGGGGAAAACATACGGCCAGGTATGCTAAAAACAAAACAGTGATGGCAATGCAGACACAGATACCTTGTTACAAGTAATAAACGTATTACAGGAAGATACGAAGTTTCTAAAATAAAAAAAAATGATGTGTTGCAGCAAAGAATAAAGACAGTAGAGGCCGATCTGAAACTCAAAGCATCTCCTACCAGTGAAAGAAAGAAGTTACAATAGACCAGAAAATACTCTGATGTGGTTTAAAGTGGTTCAATTCAAGCAGACATGAATTCAATGAAAAACAGGTAGGAAAATCACAAAAGAAAACAAGTGCCAGGAGATCCATGCACATGGGACAAACAATAATACAATCACAGGCGCGGAAAGATACAAACAATAAGATTAGTGCATATAGAAAGCTCCAGTCAGAGTCGCAAGTATACATATATAGTGATAGTCACAGTCGAGGTCTGTCTATAAAAGTGAACAGTAATTCTAAACACAAGTTGGCAGTACAAGGGAACATTAAGCCTGGAGCGAAAGAGTCGCGTGTTAAAAGAGCTATTCAAACCACTAATTTAAAACTAAAAGCTATGTGTAAACACTTTATGAATGTTGAATTGGTGGTTCTCAGTAACTTAGGTAGAGAAAATATATGAAGTTTTTGAAAATAAGGGTTTTGCTTTAATTCTCCGATTTAAGTAAAGCATTTGATTGTGTAGATCATAAAATCTATGTGATAAGGTAGCGTATTACGGATTCTACAGTAGCAGTTTAAATTTTGTAAAATCCTATTTAACAAAAATACAAGGTTTGAAGAAGTATATATGGAAGCTTAAGGCGTATTATCAGAAGCAGCGGCATGGTTTAAAAGTAATGGTTTTGTTCTTAATCGAGATAAAAAAAAAAGTAACCTTTAGTCTAAATCACTGCAATTATAAGGAAAACTATGAAAACGATGATGTTAAATTTCTTGGTATATGTATAGACAGCCAACTAACCTGGGAGAAACATGTAAAATATGTATGTACACTCATGCCCAAAATGTTAAGTGCCGGAGAAGTATATAGGTACATTTCTGCTCACAACAACCTACAAACCCTTTCAGAGACTAAGAGCTAAAAAGTGAGTCTAGATCAATCACAATTTCCACAGCTTTGTACAAAAAGAATTGCATTTTCCCTCCGTTCTTTATATAGTACTTGCCGAGCGTGGTGAGACACTGAGTCTTCGTAAGAGAACTTGTGAAACTTGGAGATCGAGAGTTCCAAACTCAGTCACATGGTTTTTAAAAAAAATTAAATTCTATAAACATAAAGATATGGTGAAATAATTAAAAGTGTTGCACAATCTTGTCCAAGCTTTCGTCTAATGATATACAGTATGAATCACATAAACGTACTCGTTCAATCAAAATGTTTTGAAAATATGGCCCAAGGCCGAACGTTACAACGTAACCAAGTTTATCTTTCTGTATCTTAAACTTTTGAGCTATAACACTATCCGGAAACACTAACAACAATAAATCACTCGCACCACTGAATGATCTATTTAACGCATGACACATCACTTTATAGATTGCACATATTATTTTAGCTTTCGTGACATCTTTTATATATATCATATTCCCCGGAGGAGTAGCTGTGGATGAACGTGCAGGAAGAAAAAACATGGAAACACATGTGAAGCTTCATTAAGTTCTGCTTTATCGTTGACATCTTAACAATTTTTCCCGGAACCCCGTGAATTATTCGGAATTTTCTTGAACAGAATAGTTGTTTGCATTCCTGTAAGCGAGGACTCCCGTTTTTTCTGTTTCTTTCCTTTTGTATGTAGTGAACAGCACTAAACCCACTGTGGCTAACATCGAACTTCGATTTGCAAAATGCTGAAAGTTTGTCACCCGGAACGGCACGCAGCCATTCTGCAAGATTTCCTATGGCCTCATCTGTTAACCATAACTCTTGAAAAGAGCATTTACCAAGTATCCTCTCGGAAGTTAATTATCAGAAAGAAATAAAATGTGTTTACTAAGTGGGATATATAGATACACGCTGTGCAAAATAAGTAAATAAATAAAAATGACCATTCACCCACACATATACATACTAGTTTCCGAGCACGCGGAAACTCCCATGATTATCACTATTGCTGGATAAAATTTACTTTTGGGACTCTTTCTACTATTCATTCCCTCGTAAATAATTCACATAGACACTTCTATAGACACCTAGCGACAACAAGAAGTGAAAAAAAAAAAGTGTTAGGAAACTATAAAAGAGACTCTTTTGCTATAAATTACGAACACATTGTCGAAGTGGCGAACGCGTTACAAGTTACTTCACTTTCTCTTAAAATGTAACGCATTACTTGGCCCCAAAAAGTAACTTACTTGACTTTGAAGTAACGTGTTACTTTTAGGTCCGAATGAATATGTGAAAAAATCTTATTACTTCAATTTCCGTACTACTATTACTTCCGCTATTATTATTATTATTATTATTATTACTATTTATTATTATTATTATTATTATTATTATTATTATTATTATTATTATTATTATTATTATTGCACGTTCTGAATCGCTTTACGTAAATGAAAGAACAAATCTTTACTTGACAGTTATATTAACATTTTCATATAATGTAACATTGACTAAAATGCCATACTGCTTTACTCGTAGGGATGAGCACAAGCGAGTTCGAGCGAGTTTTCTTTGAAACTCGATTCGACTAGAAACATACATCTTTGAGCTCGACCTGAGAGGTCGGCTCGAAAAATTTCCTCCAACTCGACTCGAATTCGGGTCGAGTTTCTAGTCGAATCGAGCCAAATCCGGTGTGTAGTTTCGAGTACTCTCTTCAAGTATCTTACATAGAGAATATAATTATTATTAATGATACCACTACTATTGCTACTAATGAATAATAATAATAATAACACTGTGTATAAACATGAAACATAGGCGGTTTGTATTTGAATACTAAAAAACTAGTTGATTGCCAACCTCGGTAGTCGTGAAGTCCGGCTCAGTCAAGGACATTGATCACGAGCTTCTGAATTTGGGTTGAGAGTCTACGTTGAGTATTCGGGCTCGAGGTAAACATTGTTAAAAGTTACAGGGCACTGGCCAAATATCTTTAAAACAGCTCTACCCGGGTTTAGAATTGTCAACGACTCGAACAGCTCGGCTCACAGCTCATTCACTATCGACCCGAACCGAGAAGTAAGCCCAGCCAACAGCTCACCCAACCGAGTCGGCTAGAGACCTCGGCTCAGTTTACCCGAACCCAGCAGATGGTTCATCCCAACCAAGCCAGCTCGAGTCGATGGTTCACCCCAAGGGAGCCGGCTCGAGCCATTGGCTCAGTTGAGCCGAGCTGAGCTTGTTATAAAACATCTCTTGGGAGCAGTGTCTCCTCTCGTGGGCAACACTAAAAGTATTCTATACTACTGTTTAGCTTACATTTCACATGGCTTTCGCTTTCCAGTGAAATCAGGCCATGATTTCAAAACGGGTAAGACGAGCGAGTCATTTATCAAACTCGACTCGACTCGAAACTCGACGCCAAAAACTGTGAATCGGCTCGGAACTCGACTCGAGGTAATCACCTTTGACTCGATTCGAAACTCGACTTGAATTCAAGTCGGGTTTTAGATTGACTCGCGCCCATGCCTATGCGTTAAAAAAAAATGGTTACTTATTATTATTCTGCTAAACTAATTATATAATAATAACAATATTGTTATGTTAAATTAAAAATACATAATATAGAAGTAGTAATCGCATGACTTGAGGCAAATTTTTCCGCCACCTGGAGCGTGGCGCCCACCACCGCCGCCAAAATTTAGCGCCCCGGGCGCCCGGCGCCCATTTTTGGGGTTACGTGGCCCGCGGTTAATGACCTAGGGGTACACAGGACCACCCCCTTTTAGATTTTGGCAGGGGTACCATGGCCCACCCCCTAAAGTTTGGCAGGGGTACCTAGGACCATCCCCCTTAAATTTTGGAAATTGTCAAATCTAAAAATTTGGTGTGGTAGCCTAGGACCATAGTATGTACCTCTATCAGTATTGGGGATCTATGTCATTCCCTTTTATGGGTAAAAAATTGCCAAAAATTCAAATTTCGGGGTTTTTTGACCTAATTTATCTCCTTTGATGAGGTGTTATTATCCTATATGGTTACATGGGCGTATACAGGGGTCTATTACCTTTCATAAGATATGGGTACATTTGTGCACCCTTTTAAAAATTTGTGAGGGGTACCTTGGCCCACCCCTTAAATTTTGGAAATTGCCCAATTTAAACATTGGGTATTATAGTACTGGACCCTAATATGTATTATGATAAATTTGGGTGATCCACCTCGTTCCCTTATAGGGGCACAAAATTGCCAAAATATAAACGTAAGCAATACGTTGTACCACGTGTTTGGTCTTTTGGCACAATTTATCCTCTTGGATGAGGTCCTATTACCTTATATGGTTATGAATGGGGGTCTATTGACTATCATAAGACATAGGTACATTTGAGCACCCCTTTAAAAATTTGGGAGGGGTACCTTGGCCCAGGGGTGCCCACAGAGGGGGGCATGACGCAAAGTGCGTCATTGAAATATTTGGGGGGGGTTAAAAATCTATATAAATATGTTTGAGGAGGTACACGAAATTAATCGAAAAGAATATTTTTTTCATGGGAGAACACCTACGGATAGACAATTGGGGGGTGCGTCATGGACATAAAGGGGGGGGCACTACTGCCTTGGCCCACCCCTTAAATTTTGGAAATTGCCCAGTTTAAACATTTGGTATAATAGTATAAGACCCTAATATATATTAGTATAAATTTGGGTGGTCCATCTCGTTCCCTTTCATGGGTACGAAATTGCCAAATTTTAGTACAACCACGTGTTTCGTTTTTGACCTAATTTATTCCCTTGGATGAGGTCCTATTACCTTATATGATTATATGGTCATGTATAGGGGTCCATTTCCTATCAAAAGACATAGGTACATTGATGCACCCCGGGAGGGGTACCATAGCCAATCCCTTAAATTTTGGAAATTTTCCAATTTAAGCATTCGCTATCATAGTACATGATATGTATCATGATAAATTTGGGTGGTCCACCTTGTTCCCTTTCATGGGTAAAAAAATTGCCAAAGTATAAACATAAGCAATATGTTGTACCACGTGTTTGGTTTTTGGCCTAATTTATCCCATTTGATGCGGTCTTATTACCGTATATGGTTATATGGTAATGTATATAGGTTCATTTCCTATCATAAGACATGGGTACATTGATGCACCCTTTAAAATTTGGGAGGGGTATCTTGGCTCATCCACTCAGTTTTAGAAATTGTTTAATATAAGCATTTGGTATCTTCGTACAGGTCTTCAATATGTACCACTATAAATTTGGAAGGTTCACATCGTTCCCTTTCATGGGTAAAGAACTACCAAAAATCAAATTTCGGAGGTTATTGACCCCTTTGATAAGTATTTAACACGTTATATGGTTTATTACCTTTATATGTTTATGTTCCTTTTTAAATTTGGGAATTATCAAATAACATAATTCGGTAAACGTTTTCTAGGATGTAGATGTTGATATTCCTCTTATGGCCAAATATTCAAAATTTAAAAATTATTGACCTATTTTTTTGATACGGCTTTGTTATTGAATAACTACAGGATTTATTACTTTTTTCATAAGACACAGGTGTATTTGTGTACCAATCTTAAATTTTGGGAGGGGTACATTTCTTATTGTCATATCAATAATTGGTAATTGTTCTTAAAATTGGATAGTATCTCATTCATTGGGTAAATCATTGTCAAATATGAGTATGATCACGTGATCAGTTATTAACCTATGATTGGATTAGGAGTCCAGGACGTTGGTACATTTAAACTTTGTAGGATAATTTGAGAATTGTCAATTGAAAGTGCGTGATTGGTTTTGATTATTACAGCCTATGGACCAAATATAAACGTAAGCAATACGATATACCACGTGATTGACCTTGATGAGGTAGTGTACAGGGATACATAGCTAACCTTATTGAATCTTATGACTCATGGTCTTAAGGGAATACATGCTACAACACTGGCAAAGTTATTGTTGATGCAATTTGATTGGTTGATCACTATCTTTCGTGCAATCTGATTGGTTGCTGATTTTCAAATCTTTGCTGCATTCAGTTTTAAGTTTCTGTTTAATATTTAAAAAGTTTTTGAAAATTTTGTTTGAAACTTTGGTTTGACATTTTTTTCGTTTGATATTTTTAGTTTGAAAATTTTTGTTTGAAATTTTTTTCAAAATTTTTTGTTTTAAGCTTTGGTTTGAAATTTTTAGTTTGAAAAATTTGTTTCGAGTTTTGTTTTAAAAAATTTTGTTTGAAATTTTTTGTTTCAAAATTTTGTTTGAAATTTTTAATTTTTTTTCGTTTCAAAACTGAAATTTTTTTCTTTGAAACAAGTTTAAAAAAATTGTTCGATTTTTCTGTTTAAAATTTTTTGTTTGAACATTTTTGTTTCGAAATTTTTGTTTGGAAAATTTTGGTTTCAAATTTTTAAGTTTGTGCACTCATTAGTGAAGAACCGGAACTGCTTAGAAGAAAATTTGAAATTTTCTCGTTTGAACTTTTTTTGTTTGAAAATTTTTCGAAATTTTTGTTTCAAAGTTTGGTTTGACATTTTTAAAAGCGTGTGCACTCATTAGTAAGGAACCGGAACTGTTTAGAACTAAAACCTCTGGCAACACTGTTTATCATGGTGCAATAGTACACGTCAGAAAATGGGGTTGTACTTGAAATGAAATAAACACAAATCATTGAAATAGATCATTTTATTACACTGCACTGGTTAATCACATACATCCATACTAGATAAAGGATCGGGATATTGTCGATACAATGTATATTGAACTTCTTGCACTAGTTTGTCTTTAGCGTATAATTTTAATTCCAGTTGAAGTCTTTTAAGGTCTATTGGAATATCAATTGGTGGAAACTCAATGTCCATTTGATCACAAATAAAGTGTTTATCAATACAGGTATGCACCCACGAACGATGTTGACAACCATCACAACATCTAGTTACATGCTGTAAAATATGCATGACACATTTTTCAAAATAGTACTTTTTCAGGAATATACTTGTTTTGTTGCACACTTCCACTGCATGCTTAACACACTGGAATACGCTGATGAATTTGTTCCATTCCGTTTGCGTTAGATACACCATGCTGCGAGGGACATGGAATGTACTCTTTTTACCTAACAGCACCATCTTCTCTTCGAGGACTGTACGCAGCACCACTTCATGATTTGAGCCTAATGATTTGACTATGGTCACATTTAGCTCATCATGAAAATAATCATTCATTTGATTGATTCGTGAACATAATATTTGCTATTCTTCACAGTTGTACACCAAATTGTTCTGCTTTGCCCAATCGAATCACTGGTTCAAATGTTCTAGCACTGATACCAATCATCACGTGTTTTGTTTGAAATATATTTATTGGATAATAGCTTGCGAAGATGAATTCTTTATCGTTAGAAGTGCACATCTTTCCTCCTGAAAAGCACTTGCTCAAATGATTTCATGGGCTGACACTGTACTTGCTGATTTATAGAACTACGGCTGACGTCATTGGAAAGGAATGTGCTGTGTACTAAATTCAAATTGATGACTTCGACCCAAGAATCCTTTGTAACATAAAGATACAGATCCAGTATTTAAGAAACGCAGCAGTTCTTCTTGTTTTGATGCTTCCATGGGTAAATATCTTGCTGGTAAAATTATATACTTATCATTTTCAAGCTTCACTACGATTCTTAATCCAAACTTTGTAGGGATTTTTTGGCTAGCTAAGATTCTATAAGGTACATTCTGTTGTAAATCAGTAATCTTGGTAAATGATTTCATCACATCACGTGTGTTTAGAAACTGCAGACAAGTAGCCATGATAACGTTATCATGAATACTAACTCGAACGATATTTATATGATGCAAAACTGATGACGTTGCATTATCACGTTCTGACGTGTACTATTGCACCATGATAAACAATGTTGCCAGAGGTTTTAGTTCTAAGCAGTTCCGGTTCTTCACTAATGAGTGCACAAACTTAAAAATTTGAAACCAAAATTTTCCAAACAAAAATTTCGAAACAAAAATGTTCAAACAGAAAAATCGAACATTTTTTTTAAAAATTTCAAAGAAAAAAATTTGTTTTGAAACGAAAAAAAAAATTTCAAACGAAAAAATTTTAAACAAAAAATTTTGAAAAAAATTTCAAACAAAAATTTTTTAAACAAAACTTTCGAAACAAATTTTTCAAACCAAACATCAAACGAAAAAATTTCAAACCAAAGTTTCAAACAAAAAATTTTGAAACAAAAATTTCAAAAAAAATTTCAAACAAAAATTTCGAAACAAAAATTTTCAAACTAAAAATATCAAACAAAAAAAATGTCAAACCAAAGTTTCAAACAAAAAAAAATTCAAACAAAATTTTCAAAAACTTTTTAAATGTTAAAAACTTAAAACTGATGCAGCAACCAATCAGATTGCACGAAAGATAGTGATCAACCAATCAAATTGCATCAACAATAACTTTGCCAGTGTTGTAGCATGTATTCCCTTAAGACTATGAGTCATAAGGTTCAAAAGGTTAGCTATGTATCCCTGTACACTACCTCATCAAGGTCAATCACGTGGTATATCGTATTGCTTACGTTTATATTTGGTCCATAGGCTGTAATAATCAAAACCAATCACGCAATTTCAATTGACAATTCTCAAATTATCCTACAAAGTTTAAATGTACCATTGCCCTGGACTCCTAATCCCATCATAGGTCAATAATTGATCACGTGATCATACTCATATTTGACAATGATTTACCCAATGAATGAGATACTATCCAATTTTAAGAACAATTACCAATTATTGATATGACAATAAGAAATGTACCCCTCCCAAAATTTAAGATTGGTACACAAATACACCTGTGTCTTATGAAAAAAGTAATAAATCCTGTAGTTATTCAATAATAAAGTCGTATCAAAAAAATAGGTCAATAATTTTTAAATTTTGAATATTTGGCCATAAGAGGAATATCAACATCTACATCCTAGAAAACGTTTACCGAATTATGTTATTTGATAATTCCCAAATTTAAAAAGGAACATAAACATATAAAGGTAATAAACCATATAACGTGTTAAATACTTATCAAAGGGGTCAATAACCTCCGAAATTTGATTTTTGGTAGTTCTTTACCCATGAAAGGGAACGATGTGAACCTTCCAAATTTATAGTGGTACATATTGAAGACCTGTACGAAGATACCAAATGCTTATATTAAACAATTTCTAAAACTGAGTGGATGAGCCAAGATACCCCTCCCAAATTTTAAAGGGTGCATCAATGTACCCATGTCTTATGATAGGAAATGAACCTATATACATGACCATATAACCATATACGGTAATAAGACCGCATCAAACGAGATAAATTGGGCCAAAAACCAAACACGTGGTACAACATATTGCTTATGTTTATATTTTGGCAATTTTTTTTACCCATGAAAGGGAACAAGGTGGACCACCCAAATTTATCATGATACATATCATGTACTATGATAGCGAATGCTTAAATTGGAAAATTTCCAAAATTTAAGGGATTGGCTATGATACCCCTCCCGGGGTGCATCAATGTACCTATGTCTTATGATAGGAAATGGACCCCTATACATGACCATATAATCATATAAGGTAATAGAACCTCATCCAAGGGAATAAATTAGGTCAAAAACGAAACACGTGGTTGTACTAAAATTTGGCAATTTCGTACCCATGAAAGGGAACGAGATGGACCACCCAAATTTATACTAATATATATTAGGGTCTTATACTATTATACCAAATGTTTAAATTGGGCAATTTCCAAAATTTAAGGAGTGGGCCAAGGTACCCCTCACAAATTTTTAAAGGGGTGCACAAATGTACCCATATCTTATGAAAGGTAATGGACCCCTGTATACGCCCATATAACCAAATAGGATAATAACAGCTCATCAAAGGGGATAAATTAGGTCAAAAATCCCCGAAATTTGACTTTGTGGCAATTTTTTACCCATAAAAGGGAACGACGTAGACCCCCAATACTGATAGAGGTACATACTATGGTCCTAGGCTACCACACCAAATTTTTAGATTTGACAATTTCCAAAATTTAAGGGGGATGGTCCTAGGTACCCCTGCCAAAATTTAGGGGGTGGGCCATGGTACCCCTGCCAAAATCTAAAAGGGGTGGTCCTATGTACCCCCAGGTCATTAACCGCGGGGCACGTAACCCCAAAAATGGGCGCCGGGCGCCCGGGGGCGCAAAATTTTGGCGGCGGCGGCGGGCACCACGCTACAGCGGGCGGAAAAATTTGCATCAAGTCATGCGATTACTACTATATTACACATTACTAGAAACATTACACTACAACTAATAAAATGAGAACATATGAACAGGAGGTGAATCAAAACTTGCCAGTAACTCTGAAATCGATACATGCTTTTTAAAGCTAGATGTTCCAAAGTCTATAATCAACGGGACTTTAGGATACGGAAACTGATCTAAAAGAACTCTAATATTACATTCCATCAACATTACATCAATAAAGTAGGCCTGCTCATCAGAACACAGTTTATTCATATTAACCCCTTTGTGTATATCGTTAATTATGACACCATTGTTATTGATAAATATTTCCCGCCGGGACACCACTTTACTTCTGTCCACCATCATCTTCAGATTTTAAGAAAGAGTATTTTTTTTCAAATGTACGAACGATGAAGTATTTCCGTTCTCCATCTTCATAAAAACAACACCAATCAAAGTAAAATAGACTACCGGTATCACTGCACTCGTAGTTCACTCACTGAATGTATTGAATGTCAAAATCTACGACAAAATCTTCCAGGTGCTTTCAATCAGTACAATTGATTTCCCTGAGGCTGTCCCCATCTTTCAAAAACAGCAAGTGGCACTATAATCTTATCAGTTTCTTTGTGTGTCGGTGACTGACTGTCGGTCACTAACATACGTAGTTCCTGCTCCATTGTTCCATTCTGAGAAATTCACTTACAGGAAAGAAACATTTGTTTCTGAATTACATATATTGTTTCTGAATTACATACAACTAATGCTGAAATAGGCCGTGTAGAATGTAGCCTGATCTGGAACAATCTAGATTTTAATAGATGTAAACCTATCTTGGCCAGAATGCAGACTCACAGATAAAGCAATTATATATATGTGTGTGGTGTGTGTGTATGTGTGTGATTATCGCCAATCCGCTCTCCGTCACCGAGCTGTTCGCTACAATTGTGCGGCGCTACCAACTGATTTTTAAAGAGCATTCTTGAAAGTGGATTGAGGTGTCGGTATTACCCCAGTGTTCAGCAATACTTCAGTCTTTCGTAAATCGAAATTAGTTTTCCCACTGAAACTAATGAAAATACATTTAATCTGTTCTAGCCAGAGAAACATTATACTATATGCATTTTTTTAAAAAGTGTTTCTTGTGATGAAGAATATAGAATGAAGTTCACGTTGTTCTCATTAAAGAGAAACAAGTAATACTAAATAAAGCAAAACAATATGTATTAAAAAAAAAAGAAAGTGGAAAAAAGAGAACAAAAAGTAATTCTTGAGCACAGAGTTTGGGAGCTAATATGTATCAAAGGCTCCGAAGCTACTATCAGACATGTTGAATTATGACTACAGGTGTCTGTGCTCTGGTTTGTATCCCGAAATATTGTTCGTAGATCCAGGAAAAATCGTTCAAAGAAGTTGTTTGCACACGTAACTGGGCGCAAACTAAGAGGTTTGTTAAACGTTCATTCACTGTGCTTTGAACAGGCTTTACTATTACGAAAAGATTTTTACGATCGTGTTATCTTTTCCGGTACTTTCAAAACCTATGCATACAAAAATGTAAATTAACTAGTAGTTCTGTTTATAAAGAGACAGAAAATGTTATCTCAGAATATGTAGCGGAAAAGTGTGAGGCATGAGACAGTGATAATATCTCTCTGGTGATTTGTGTTGTGTGGTGTCACAATGGTTGCTAGCAGGAAATGTGCTCGCAACACTTGAAACACATCCAGCTGAACATTGAAAAAATATAGGACAGTTTGGCTTACACAAAAACACTAAAAAATGCGGCTCCAATATTGTTAGAATTCAGAGCATATTCGCACTACCTCAGAAGAAAACGAAATGGTTAACTCTTATTTATAGGATTACCATGGCATTTAACACCTTGTACATGTTATTCATACATAATTTTGAATATGGGTGATTCCACGAAAAAGGGAAATTTTCTGTCACAGGCATTTCTTCAAACTACTACTAGAAAGAATCATCTCATTTTTATTTTGTTTGGTAGTAACCGTCACAAAGTAGGTATGCCATGTATAACAGTTTGCAAATATAACACGAAACATACTTAAAAAAAATAATTATTACCCCATTTCTCAACACCGTGGGCTGTCACAGACTACAGTTGACTGATTTTAATCAATAAATTACAACTGAATTCGCAAATCAAACATCATTTAATGGTAATTAAATGGAAGGGAACACTTGAATGTTTCGGTTTTGTGGAGAGTAAACTTTTATAACGATTATTTTCGAAAGCTTGACTATGCTTCGTTTCTGTCACCTCTATTTCGTCTCAACTCCATGGCAATAGAAAAAAATATCGTTGCTCTCAACAGATAGCATGGTCGCCCACATTGGCAACACCCACAAGAAGACAAGGCAGACATGTTTGACTGAAGAACAGAAAAAGTTGTGTGCATGTGTTAAAAGCTACAGGAAAAATATTTTTGTGTGTGGAAAGCAGGAGCGTATATTAATTGATACTCAACACCATGGTATTTATTACTGAATGTATTTGTATGGTATATACCTTCTTTCCCTTGAGGAACCTACGCCTTAACGTAGAAAATTCGTACACAATTACTCACATGTACTGGTTAAGAAGTGGGCGGGTAAAGATAAATTATATTCGATTTTCTCAACTCCATGTCCATCTGAAATCTAAGGAATCCACGGTGTTGAGACAAGTTCACGGAGTTGATAATCCTATAGTGTTTGTTATGCTCATGCTCTTCTAAATATTTGTTCTTTCAATATATTGATAGAAATAAAGCTCGTTTATGGTATAGTGACTAGTATGCTCGCCTTTCGTGCGTGGTTCTGGGTTTGTCTCCCGGTGGAAGCTCAAAAAATAATGGTGTTTACTTCGCACAGTGAGGCAATTGAAAAACTCATTTGAGTAGAGATGTACTGAAACCTGATCGCGCAGACCATCACAACGGTCGTAGGAGCCAACACGCTGACCACGTGTCATTCACACTCAAAGGCCAGCTGGTGGGTCCTAGCCCATTTAAGGAGTGTTTCGCGGAAGTTCAGATTTGGGGCTGTCAGGTAGCCGGAGGTAAAACTTCAGTCAAGTCAAGATGGATGGTATCTGTTTTTAACCTATTGAAGTCTCAATCTTATGATCAACTAATTGTTTTCTTTTCAGGGATTGTCGAAGAGTCTGAGGGCAATATACGGACAGTCAATTTTATGACGCGGATCGGGAGGAATTTCTCCTGGCCTACTAAACCTGACGTTTAAAAAGCGTTGGCAGTTGTCGTTCTGTGTAGACTAGAACAGTCCTTACCTGTTTCTTCAAGACATTTCCTTCATTGGAGTGGAAAATGAGGGCTACTTAACAAAGAACATCAAATTATCCTAAGAAAACAGAAATGATGAGTGCCTTACACTGTCATTTAGTGTGCATTATCAAGGGCGTTTCAAAACAATAGCGACAACGTTTGGGAGGTGATTCCTAACACCAAGATAAGATAAAAAGTATAGACCAATCTGGGTGCACAAATGCTTCCTTTCGCAGTTATAGGCTGCCGAAAACATGAAAAAAATGAACTTTAAAGGTCCATAGCATAAAACTATGGGACCTACCGTAGTCGGGTCAGACTTCACTTAGGAATTAGTATGTGCGCTATCCAAATATCCATGTTTCAGAATCTTGCGGTACTTCCACAACAACTTTTATAGAAGTAGTTGGTGAGTACTTCAGATTATACGCCCGTAGCCAAACTTCCTGTAAAAAATTGCTTCGTGAGTACCTCAGGATTCTGAATCATATTTTTGGATAGTGCACATATTAGTTCCTAAGTGAAGTCGTGATCCGACTACGGCAGGTCTCATAGTTTTGGAGCTATGGACCTTTAAAGTTCATTTTTTTTTTCATGTTTTCGGCAGCCTATAACTCCGAAAGGAAGCATTTGTGCACCCAGTTGTCTATCCTTTTCGTCTTGGTGTCAGGAATCAGCTCCCAAACGATGTGTATTGTTTTGAAACACCTTGTATATATACCATATATACAAATACACTTACCAAATGTTGAAAAAGTAGTGCACTTTCGACGTGTTTACTTGATCACACAGAGAAGACAGACGGTTTACGTAAGCTCAGAAAACAAATGAAGTAGACAATAGACAGGTTTAGTGACTACTTCATCTGTTTCGTAAGCTTATGTGAAAAGTTTGTCCTCTCCATATGATAGTCAACATATTGAAAGCGCAATAATTTTTCAATATTCGATAAGTATATGTGTATTTCTTTTTTTCTTATTTACGTCACATATTCATATATATATATATATATATATATATATGTACTCAATTTTGGAACCTTCATTAGATATATTTTCATATGTTTGCAGTATTTTCTGGAGTATTTTTGTATAACAAATTACGTGTCATCTAGTTTGTTAGAATTTTATTCAACATAAGGAGAATAATTCTAACTTACAAAAACTATTGGAAAATTATTCCAATTTTTATGTAAATTATAATCTTAATCACTTACAAACCAAAACTTATCACCCAGATGTATCACGTTTCTCAACTCCACAGCAATTTTCAACTCCGTGTTAACTAATCTCAACTCCGTGGCATATGGTCTCAACTCCGTGGGTGCTGAAAATTTTATTATATTTTATTTACTACACCAATAACGATTCAGCTCTGCTGAACACCTAATTAACATGTACTTAGTAGTAGTAAGTGCATGTGATATTTTTATCGAAATAGGCGACCATCAACGGAACAAAAATTTTCCAACTGAAAATTTCCCTTTTTCGTGGAATCACCCATATGCAAATTCAATTAATGCACGCAAAAATATTAACTATTTCTCTGCTTTCCTACTATCCTTCTAATTCCTTTATTTACAAATGAACTTTATTGTGACATTATTTTTCATTACTTTATTGTGACATTATCTATCTAATGAAAAAAAAGGAGATTGATAACTTACTTCTCTGTAATGAAATATTTTGAATCTATTTCCACATTGAATTGTTTGATCAACGTATTTCCGTGTGAAATAAATAATGCAACACCATTTCTTCATCATAGCTCTGCAAATTATATATACACTTTTAACAACTGTTATACAACATACATTACAGGACATTTCCAGTTCATAAATAATTTCCAGGATAGTTCCAGGATTTTCACCATTTTTCTGCTTTCCATGACTCTTCCAGGACACACTTTTATTTCCAGGTTTTCCAAGACGCGTGGGAACCCTGCATATTGGAAGGCGTTGGGATATGTTGGTGAATACCAACACACCTCAACGCCTAGCCAATACTGCTACACACATTACTGGAAGAAAATGCTAACACAGGTTGCGTTATAAGAAACTGGATTATGGCAAGGTTCCTCAGCTACGTTTCATTGAGGAAGAGTAAGCATATGGGGGGGGGGGGGGAGTGGACACGGGAGGATAGGAAAAAGCAAATAAAAAAATAATAGTGAGGATTAGTGACTAATCCCTCAGAGAAAAAGTGCTAAGGCACATTTAGCATATTGCTAATATGTAGCAATTTAAATCAAGACCAGCAATATGTAGCAATTTCAAAACTGCCCTTTGCTTGTATTTTAAATAATTCAATCACTGAAAAATATAAGAAATAAAGGACAAGATTAAAATATAGGACAAATACACACAAATCCTGAAAATAGGAAAATAGGACAGCTGGGAGCCCTGCACACAGTGAAATGACTCCCAGGTTCTGGACGTGCACAAGGTTATAGAAGCAAAAACACAGTTTTCTTTATCACAGGTAACTATTATGCGAGATGTATATTATAAGAATACTTGACAGTATGAAGAGGTAATAGAGGATTTAATGTAAGAGTAGAAAGTTAGATACTGAAAGTATATTTACGGCATTTTTGTATCATTCTAGTAGCAGCGTGCGTGGCGCTATAATGTCAGTAGTAAAAAATGACTATACAGGGAGGATTGGGACATAATGAAATGGGGAGAAATGGGACACTGTCCCATTCCTCCCTACTCACAAGTATGAAAATAATAGGTAGTTTTATTATAATTTGTATTTCTACTTGTTTAACGCTGTGTTTATTTAATACTTTTTCACCTCTGTGTTTCAGTAAAATGCCACGCAAGAGTAGATAAATCCAGACAACATACAAACAGCAGCAAACAGTGATATTCTGCAAGCCGTAAAGATAGTTATTGACAAAAGAATATACGAGAGGTTATAACTGTATGTCGTTCGAGTCACAGGGAACGACATTTATGACTGTATTTATTAGTGTCCTGGGTTCGAACCTTGTACGTCCCTGTTCGGGAAGACGTCTATAACTGTATGTGGTTCGAGTCCTGCAGTTCCCTATGAGGGCTTATGATAGTCCGGGACTCGAAACTCTATATCCTAAACGTCTCTTTAGGCTTTAATAGCGGTTTGGAGATTTTACCAAAGCCGATCATATAACCACTGGACAGTACGGTTCAGAGTTCGGGTCAGAACATTCTGGGAAATTGACATAAAGACTGAGTCTAATCGTATTCTCAATGCCGATACAATTTAATAATGCGAAAATTATTATGTTGTAATTATTTATGCTGGAAAGAAAAAGTAGATTAAATTCTCTTAAACTGTAAAACACAAATTTATATGTTCATAATTATTTTGATAAACGATATGCGAAATTTCACTTTTTCACTTTAACTAACAACACTGAAACTACACAAACACATATTAAATTACTTCGATTTAAATAATTGAATATGATAATGCAATTTTACACTTGGCCCAATTACTCTTATTACAATCGCGGAAGACGCGGTAGTCGCGAGCCACCGGTTGAACGTCACTACATCGTGCGTTTTTTATTATTTCGCACATTCACTTCTCACCCACTTTGATGAGGAAGAAAGATAATTTCTGGTGGTTCTAGGGGGATGCACTTAAAGTTGGAGGGACGAATCTCCTCACTTTCCATTTTATCTTCTTTCGGGTGGTCTTGAAGCTTCTCCATTGCGCAGCTATCTCCTTGCCGTCAAGACGACTTTATAAGCTGCAATGACAAACGTTTAAGACTTCAATTTTTCTTTTTGAGGCAACATTTTCATTATCATAGCATATTAGTTACTAATATAGTGTAACGCACTGTATACGTAGTATTGGTTACTATGTTCATTGCACAACTGACAATAATTAATTTCACTCAAAGTTAGACACACTAAAAACTATAGGCTACTGAGATTTAAACGTAAATTGGCTTGTTGTTCGTCTGCCCGTCAATAGCTGACTGGCTGGCTCTTTCTTCGTCTCCCCGTGCTTCTACCAAGCAGAGGGGCTCGCAATGCAACCTGTTGATGTCAGAGCTAAAAATAACTATGACAACCTATCGAAGGGAATGTTTGGAGACGAGGTTTGCTTTCTAGGCCGGATTTTAGCACCTTATTTGAAGAAACGAGAGGGTCCAACAAGACTTCCGTCGCAGACGCGACGCACAAACATATATGCATATTCGTCTGTTTGCTAAGAGAAAAATTCTTAAAAATGCGCTTTTTTTTTTTTACGAGGTTCACTTACAGAGTTAAATTTTTCTTAAATAACATTCGATGAGTTAGGCTATATGGTTACAAGGTAACAAGAGAACACATTTCGAAATCAGCCCTTGTTAGGCATATTAAATAGTACAAGGAAGCCTCAATAATGATGTTGTAATATTTCAAGGAAATTTAGTTGTGGGAAGATATTTTCAGAACAGTAAGAATTAAGACTGAAAAAGTTTCTGCTTACCGCAAGTAAGATGAACTATGGGCTTACAACGAGGCAGGTGCGAATTTCGGCATACGAATATGCAAGTGCCTTGAAGAAGAATATGCCGGAATCTTGGACTGTGCACAAAAGTGCGGGATATGACTAGTTTAAGGGTTTTATGGAGCGTCACCCTCAGTTATCACTGCGATCACCGGAATCAACAAGTTTAGCAAGAAGTACCAGCTTCAATAAAAAGAACGTGGACGACTTTTTTTTGAACAATTTGAAGTTAGTATATGAGAAATACAAGTTCACTCCTGAGTGTATTTACAATTGTGATCAAAGTGGATTTAGTACCGTACACACGCCAACGCGAGTGATAGTTTCACGAGGACAGAAACAAGTCGAACAGACAACTTCGGCTGAACGTGGTGAACAAGTGACAGTGCTATGTACCGTGAATGCGATTGGGAACAGCATTTATGTAGTTTTCATATATCCGAGAGTACGGTGTAAGGATTTCTTCCTGAAGGGAACACCATCTGGTAGCTTGGTATTACCAAGTGGTACTGGATGGATGACTGCTGAGCTATTTGGTATTGCTTAAAAGACATTACAGGGATCTCACAAAAAAGTGAAGATCGATTTTCCCTGACATAAATTCTTGCTTTCGCTGACAAATTCTTGAATATAAATGGGAAGACATGGGGTAAGTTCTATCATACACTTTTTTAACGGCCTCCTTCATCATCATACCCAGCCAACACACTCCTTTAATTACTATTTACATATTTATGTCCATTATGAGTAATTGTTATTTACAAAAAAATTATCATGTAAATAAATAATAATTGTATGACACAGTACCACACACCTTGACATTGAAAATGAGATCTTTTTTGTTTTTTGCTTGAGAATAAAAAATAGCAGTTTAACATGCAGTCAAGAATATATTGCCAACTCTTCCTGAGACCTATTACTATCATTCCTAAAATGAACTGAAATGAAACCTTTTAAGTTTTCCGTTCCACGGTTATGCCGTTTAGGTTAAATGAGACGATGATGAGAACTGAATGAAGTGGTGAAATAAAGAAAGTAGGAGGAAACCGGAGAACCCCGAGAGAGCTCACGTACACGGTGTTTGTCCACCACAAAGTTCACCTGGGGCAAGCTGAAATCGAACCAAGGACCCCATGAACCAAAGGTGAACGCTCTACCGCTGAGCCACCGTGGCCTACTATCGGTTCTAATATTGCCAAATCTGAGAGATGTTAATTTCATATTTACATTTTTGAAAGCAATTTTGCTTTGCTTTCAGTTCTTGAATTTGTTCTATGAGAGCGTCTTGTTCTTGTTTGTAATATAATTGTATTTGTTTCCTTTTTCCTTCCAATTTCTTAACTTCAGCAGTTTTTTTTTTTCTTTTTTTTCTTTCACCTTTGATTTTACTTTCGTCTGCACTTTTGATCCGTTTCTGGTTAAGGTATTCATCATAGCGTTTCCGAGCTGAACGAACTGAGAGAAGCATTCTTCGATCAACAGGAACAGATTCTAGACCACCACAGTACATAACTGCATCATGTACCCGCCTCTGTGCTACCCGAGAATTTTCGATTTCGTTTCCTACAATAAGTGTCTTATTTACTAAGAACCCGCCCTCCACTGAGACATTGCCGTGGGATGGAATTAAACACTTTCACAAGATTCCAGAAATCAGATTATTTTTTCTTGGACATTACCTTTGCAAAGAAGTCATCTAACGTGATGTTGCCCATCTTCTCTTCGTATTCCCTGAAATAATGAGACCCCTGAATTTTAGTACAGAAACACACATATTGACACTGCTTTCTCAGCTATGGAATCAGATATTTTCTTATGCTTATGCAGAGTTTGTAGGATGCGTTTCATCCTAGTCTGAGCAAGTTCTGGATTGTTCTTTAGTAGCCTGAGGTCCCAAGCTGACAGAGCACGTATCAGCTTGTACTTCAGAGTGCTCCTTTCCACAATCTTCTTGATTGTGCCCAGCAAAAAGTTACGAGAGTCAAGTCTGAAAGCTAGTTTATCTTTATCTGTTGTTTTCGGTTCTTTCAGTAGTTTTTTTATTATCTTAACACCGATGTCCACGAAGATGACAAGTCATATTTCGATTTCTGGTTTTACAAGACCAATTATCCCGCACTCTGTCACACACACACACACAACACCTCATTCCCTCAGCACGAAATAGCAACACTGCATCACTGTCATCATGAGAATGCTGTATCATTGTGATCCTCTTTACATGTCAATCTGTAGAATTGGTGGAGAGGAAACAATGTTAGATTGAGAAAAAGAATATTACACTTGCACATTTACGTTCCCTGACTTTCCATGACATTTTACGCAAAATGAAGGACTTCCTTGACATGTTTTCATTTCCCTGACATTGCCTGATTTTTCAGAATGTGGGTACCCTACATTATCCAAATTTCAAAATGTTGAAAAAAAAATCCAATCTTATTGGTCCTTGACAACCACGAAAGCAACGTAAAAATCACTGTGATAGAGAAGGCTTATCAAAATGGCGTGGTTATGTTTACATTTGCCCGCATTGCAGTCACAGACTGCAAATATTGGACGTATCGGTTTATGGACCTCTGAAGTCCCACTATCGGGTGTGCAATGATTGGCTGGTTAATAATCCAGGAAATACTATTTCTCTTTATTCTATTGCTGAACTTGTAGGGTTGGCATACCCCTGTGCTATGACACAACAGAATATCACATCTGGATTTAAAAAGACTGGAATCTACCCTCTCAACAGTGTTCCTTTTACAGAAGACGAGTACCTGATATCTTCAGTGAGTGACCGTCCAAATCCCTCACAGGATGTTGAACAGAAAAGCACCGTTTCAACAGGGAACCTTACCACACAGAATGTTGCTGGTACATCTCAGGATATGGACGATGGCCCATCAGAGCTTCTTCCTCAAGGCTCCGGTACGACGTCACCTATCCAAACCACTACATCTGTTTTTTCGCAGCAATACCTTCCACTACGTTGGTAACCCCTGATAATATTCGTCCTTGTCCGAAGACTAACCCTAGTAATAAAACCAACCGTGGAAGAAAAAGCGGTCGAACAAAAATACTAAACGCAACTCCAGAAATGATTAAACTTAAAGAAGAAGCCCTTGCAAAGCAAAAGCGAAAGAGATGTCCGTGTAAGAAGTCATTTCCAACAAGTAATACAATGATTGATACAGACTCAGAGTCCTCTATGGAAGACATTGTATTTTCTCTCGAGGAAAGTGGTATTGATGTATTCTTTAGTAGTTCTGTTAGTGATGTTGGGCTCTTCATAAACGAAATAAACTGGGAAAACAGTGATGTCAATGTTGAAAATAGTGATTTTATACTTGTTAAATTCGGTACTAAAAAGTCTGTAGTGCACGATGTAGGAATTGTCAAAAATGTTCAGAGCAATCGATGCGAAGTGAAGTTTATGCGTAAAAAAAAAATCGGATGTTTTAAGTTTGTTTTTCCTGAACAGGAAGATATTAGTTTTGTTCAGTTTCAAGATATCGTACTGAAATTACCTTCTCCTGTCATGAGTAAGGGAACAGCACGTATGCAGTCTTCATATTCGTTTGGCCTTAACTTTTCTGCATATAACATGCATTAAACAGTAACCTCTAGAACTGAGGTTGTTCTTGTCGTTTGTAATTCATATTGAATTCCTAATTTTCATATTCGCTGTAAGTTGTCCCTGAAAAGTTGAACTAGATTACAGTAATGTGGTGTATTGCTTTGTTTTGCTTCTTTTGTTTTCTTTTCAATTCTAGTTTTCTGCTGTAACTTTTTTTTGGGATTAAAAAAAAGAAAAAAAACTTTTGTCCACAGGAAAGAGGTTAGATGCCTGTTTACGTTTATTGGCAGAACTATTGTTTTTTTATTGTCAAACTGAAATATTTAGTAGCATGATTAGTTTAGTATAGAATGTTGTTTAATCACTTTTAGTATAACAATACAATGTCTTTCTCTCTACTATGTGTTATTTCTGAATTACATTTCTGGCTGTCCCAGTAGACCTCTTGATCGTCCCACTCCTCCCTGGTGTCGGCAGGAATGGGACAATTCGGGTAGTGTATGAAAAAAAAATCAATATCCTCATAGTAGTTCAACTTAGAACGCAGTTAATTCTTTTTATATTTACTCAGAGTATCGGACCATCAACTAAACTTAAAACCGTGTTTCTTTCATTATTGAAACGTGTGCAAAAAATGTTTTCTTAAGAACTGTCCCACTCCTGCTACTTCTCCCCTAAATACGAAAGATGATTTCTAATCTAGCTAGTGTTACAATTAAATTTACTAACACATTACACCAAACTCAACTTTAAGTATGTTATATTCATAAATTCTAAGTTCCATACATACCACAGAATTTCATCGTTAACATGCATAATAGCTACTTTCGCTTTGTGCTGCTAACCAAATAAAAAGTGATTAAAGAATTTACAAAAGAAAACACCAAGGATCTAAACGAACAAGATCTGTTCACTTTGAGTCATTTAAATTATACAGAGGTTGTAAAAAATTGTGTAAAACTCGATGTAATTTGACTTCATAAATAATAAAGCACTACTTAAATTGCTAACATTAGTTGTAGTATGAGTACTTTAAGTGACACTGGATTACGGAAACTATCTCAAGACACTATTACAGCTTTTCCATTGACTACAATCTGTGGACCAGAATAGTATCTCCATAATAGGCTGGATCCTCTCTTCAACTGATTAGTGTTTGACAGGTGAGACCAACAGTCAATCCAGGAAACATACATTGGCATGTGTGGTGGCATACCAGCAACAAGACTGAAAACAAAAAATAAATGATGTAAGAATGCATACCAAGGTCAAGAGAGTAGAATAGATTTATACATACACAGTGGATTGTGCTGATACTCTAAGCAGAAGTTACACATTATTAAATGGATTTCAATACTCCATCATGCAACAGTTTTTCGAGTGCTGCAATAAAGTAGCTGTAAACCTTAGACATTTCTATGTGAAGAAAAAATAAGCTTTTTTAATTATTACGTGAACAGATTGAATGTAATAGCAGGAAAGTATAAAGGTAAACATAAAAATTCTGTCGCTTTTTCACCCACCACCTTCGAAGCTTGCTATGTCACCTGAGACGTACCTTGAAGATCAAAAATAGTCCCCACCAGGATCGACGGCCTTCAGCCAACGTTCTGGAAAGCCATGGATTCCATCGCGGTAGAATTTGGTGGGCCGTGAAGCACAGAAGGTATTATGTGCATTTTGCATCTCTACTACAGATTTGAACTGGCGTCCTCTAAGCTGATTGTCCAAGCGATGAAACAGGTGATAATCGGACGATGCAATGTCCTGGAAGTATGGCGGATGCAATAGTGTCACCCATCCAAGGCGTAGAATGGTGTCCCGGGTCATTCTAGCCATGTGAGGCTTAACAGAACCCTTTGCGATTCAGAAGTGCTGGCTCCATAGTTTTCAGTTTTTCCTGAACACGGCTCAACTGATTACAGTACAGCTGCATTGATGCTCTTACCAGCTGGTATCAGTTCCCGATGCACGATGCCGCGAAGAGCCCACCAAACAAATAGGAGGAACTTTCTCTGGTGCAGTGCTGATTTCGGCTGTTTTGGAACCAGTTCATGGGATGCTAACAAATGATGACGGTGGAGTGGAGCTTCGCACAAGAACCACATGTCAACACCTTGTCCAGAAATTTCTCTTTCCTCAAACGAGAGAGCAAAGAAACACAGGAGTCTGCTCGTGTTGCCTTCTGGCTCGGAGTCAAATCAGGTGGGACAAATCGAGCCAACTTGTAGTGCTTTCCAAGTTGATGGAGTCGCTGCCGAATGGTTTCTCCACTCTCACTGAATTGTACTCCCAGTTTCTCACATATCTGGACACTGTTCACCTCAAATGCTACCTGAGGATCTTCATTTTGTACATATGTTTGTCTTCCGGTACGTTGTGCGTCTTTGAGTGTATCTCAACCGTCCTTAAACTTGTTAAACCACCGCTGCACTGTCCGCGTAGTCACAACACCCTCACCAAAGACCTGCCACATCTTCCGCCCTGGTGCAGCGGCGTTTCAACCCAGTTTGAACTCGTACAACCCGTACAGCATACACACCCTTATGGCGCTCTGTGGAGGTCCCATATTTACTCTGTCCTTACGCAAGTTCATGGTGTAACTGAACTGCCACAACCAGGTAGTATGTTGGATATAACCACATCGACAACTAAACTTCGCCTTATCTCTTTTTGCATTCAACTCACGGTGTGAAGGCAAATGGAACACAGACCTCAACAAAATGCGACAGAACTTTCTTGGTTACCTTTATAACAACAAACATGACTTGAACAGGACATACAAAATACTGGATATGTACTTCTAAAGAGTTACTAAAATTTCGTCCATGCGCATACGCCATGACCTGGTGAATACCATTCAACTCTAGGCCCTGGTTAGCTATCTTTGATTTTCCTTACAGCGTTTTCCAGGACAAAGTTGAATAATAATGGCGACAACGCATCTCCTTGTTTCAGACCATTCTCGATCTGAAAGCTCGTGGATAAAAATTTTGCTACCCGATGTTTACTTTCGGATGTGTTTAAACATATCTTAATTTATCTAATTAGTTTTCCGGTATTCCAAATTCTGTAAGAATGTTGTACAATGTTTCTCTCCTAAGTGAGTCGTAAGCCTTTCTAAAATCAATCAATAGTTGATGTACCGGGATATTCTATTCCCACTTCTTTTCGAGTATTTGGCGGATGGTAAATATTTGGTATATAGTTGATCGATTTCGTCTAAATCCGCAAAGATAATCTCCAATGGTGTCAATCTTGCTAATAGAATCTTTGAAAGGATTTTATAAGATGTTGACACAAGTGAAATGCCTCGAAAATTATTAGTCAATTTCGTCGCCTTTCTTGTGAATTGAAACAATGATTCATTCTTTACATTTTTGTGGCAATTCTTCCTTGTTCCAGATAGGGAGAATGAGTTCCTGTATCTTTTTCCACAAGTTCCAAAATGTTTTGTCTCCAGCTAAAATTAACTCAACCGGAATTTCGTCTTCACAAGGAGATTTGTGATTCTTTAATTTCTTTATAGCGATTTCTCCTTCTATTCGGTTAGGTTCTGGAATATACGGTTTTGCGGTGTATATTTCCTTTTCTCCACGCACAATAGTTTTTGGCTGCATGTTAAGGAAATCGTCAAAGAAATCCCTCCATCTATTTCAGATTGTATCTGTATCAGTGATAACTGTTCCGTCATCTTTCTCTATAGCCATGGGGGTCTCATGTCTCGTATGCCTGAAAGGTCCCCTCGATTTGACTTCAGATTCGATTGATGGATGGTTGGGACATTTAAAAAAAAAGTGGGTCACATGGTGTGGTGAGTGCTCGTTCTGTCCGCCATATTGGATTTTGAACATGGATAATGACATTTTGAGAAAACTGTTAGGTTACTAATTAAACAGTTCTAGCATAGGTTGTAATTGTGATCCAGAAACGAGTTATACCTCGTTCGAATTGCAATTATTCATGCTTTAAAACGGTGTATATGACATGCATGTGTGTCGCAGGAGTGAGGCGTAACGGTGGGGAATTCCCGGAAATTTACACAAAAAATTCGCTTTTATCTAGTTTGATCGCTTATAAGCTGACAACCGTGAGAGCAAGAAACAACATAAAATTTGGGGGAAAGTAACAATACATCTGCAACACTTCTAGAAAGTTTGATTAAGATGGTTGATGTACAGAGAAGAAAATCATTCATTAATGTGTTACTTATACGCGTGGGTGACCAGGACATAATTTATCGGGTTTTCCTAAGAAGTCTAGCGTTGAAGTAGAGAGTACTTTAATTTGGTAAAAATATGTAGTGTTAAAAATTGTACACTCACATCCAAAATTATTGTCGCATGTCTATAAATATGTTGTTGTAGGAATATAATTTGATAACGAATTCGCCCAATATTTCTTATAAACGTTAGTATGTGTATAATCGGGAAAGACATGTATGTGGAAAATTTCATGTTAAAAGCGCAGAGAGAGAGAGTACTTTAATTTGGAAAAAATATGTAGTGTTAGAAAGTATACATAGTGAGTAGTAATCCTGAGATACAAGGAAACAACTGTGGACAATTTTGACTACGAAGAGCACACCCCATTGGGAATAGGCTTGACGCATGATACTGTCATGATAATATTCCAGGACAAAGTGATTCTGGACATGGACTCCGGAGAATCATTTAAAATTAGTGATTAAAGAATGTCTGTTGAATATGGAGATATTGACACTTCCAATCGGAGTTTATCCCATACTTTCCATGCCAAGAACACCTTGTTTGCAATAGGCTACCAGAGATAGGATATGTCCCTCTCAGGTTTGTTCCGTCCACAAGACCAGACACAAGTCAATCTGATAGTCGATGTAGGGAACAAGACCTTTTTTGGTACCTCTCTCGATATCTCCAAAATAGATACTTTCCAGATGTAAGCGAAGACATTCAACAAGTACCCTCGTGGAGTGCATTCAATAGTATGATAACAGATGAAAATCAATCTATTACCCAGATCATATTCACTTCAATCATTCCATATCCAGCAATAGAGTTTGGTACAATATATACTTGTATGGTAAACTTTATAGACTGTTTAGTGGTGGAAAGTGGATCCTTGTGGTGTGATCAAGGTGTGTACCAGATTGCGAAAGACATACATTTCAACATTTTCATCGGTTTGGGTGGATTTCATTTCATAAAGGAGGTCGTTTTGTGTGTTGGAAAATGCCTGTGAGACAGTTTAGCAGATCACATACAGCAACAGAAGTTTTTTTGGAAACAAGCTTTCAAAAGCGTTTTCAATGGTTTTCACTGCTAGGGGAATGAGGGGACTTTCTATACTGGCAGAGGCAATGGAACGTTTGTGCTGGTTAGCTTTCACATGCAAGTATGATGTGAATAAACATGGATAATGTATCAGTGACCTGCACAGAATACAAAGATCCTGCCAGATGAAAGACAAAGAATGTGTTCTTGAAGGTATGATGAGAAGCATGTGATCATTATGGCCAGTTAAAAGTAAATATTCAAGCTTTTGTTGTTGATGGAGAGCAGAAAAGTCATACTTTTCTCTTCTGGAGTCAGTTTGTCCATGTATTATATCCCATTATCCGTGACCTGCTACGTGCCCATCATGAAGCGAAATGGGAGATATTTGTGAGTGCTGTTTCGTGATCAGTTCCTCTTTTTTCTTTGCTTTTGATAAGACAAATTATTCTCGTTGGGCTTCTGTATTCCTAGAAGACTGTATAAGCTTACTATCTATACTTGTTAATGTGTACCACTCTTTTAAAGCTGTCTACTTCATAGTAAAAAATACCACTCGAAAATTTAGTTGTGTGCCGATGGATCAAAGATTAGAGCAGAACTACAACAAGGCAGGAAAGGACACTGGTGATATCACCCGCAGGAAGGAAGCTGTGGCCCAGTATGATCTCTTCAAACACGAAAAAAGTCTTATAGGGCAGGTTTCACGTACTTTCTATGACATGAATGATGAAGATGAGTGTTCCCTCCACCACAAATTTTCTCTCCCCACACTATTCGGTATGAGGACTGTCTCAGACGTGTTGTTGATTCCATCCTAGCAAGAAAAAATCCTTTTCAAGTTTTTCTGGTGATCATACCACGACATTATATAATATTGCCACAAACAAAGTGATGGACTGTGATGAGCAAACGTCCCTCCTGAACAGCATAAAACACGGTAAACGACTTCACAAAGACTTTATCCAAGAACGCTTTGCTGACAAAAGTAAAAAGTTGATGGATCCAATTAAGCGAAGTGTTCTACGTAAACCTGCAGTCCAAACTGAATGGCTGGATATTCAAGAGGGAAGTTCAAAGACATTACAAGTCATTGACGTTGCAAGAGCAAGAAGCTACAGTGTTGAGACGTTACTGAAGTATAAGATCACACCGACGTCATTCCTATGACAAAAGGAATGTTACTAAGTAAAACAGAACAATCAGACCTCATGTGTGAACTAGAGAAGCAACTTACAACTCACGTTGTTCGCAGATGCCACACGGTGACATAGTTTATATAGTGTTATTGTGGACTTTATGGTGCAAACAAGAAAGATTCCAATTAAACGATTGAAGCTGAAGACATTTGGTGAGTTTGCTGAATCTTGGTGCCAATTTCGTATCAAGTGAACCGTCTGTATGTGGTTTATGATATTTATGCGAAAACAAGAATCGCTCAGAATGAACGTGAAGAAGTAAAATAAGTTCGGTATAGTATGATATTCCGTCACCACTCACACCACTTCCGGTTCAGATGGAATGTTACTGAGCCTCTTCTGACAATAAAGTAAAATTCCAAGAGTTTTTCATATCATGGATATTGGAGAAAGAGGACACCTTTACAAACCAAGACCTCTACCTTGGTCGTGCACATACTAGTGACAGATTCAAGTGTGTAGTGATCCGCAATAAATCTGTGTCAGATTGAAAAATCTTCATTCCGAACATGAAGAAGCTAACGACCGAATGTTGCGTCACATCAACCATGTTGCAGAAACAGGAATAACACCAGATGTAGATGTCGTGTACAGATACAGGTGTGTTGGTAAATGTTTTGTACCACTACAAAAATACATGGGAATCTCAGCAGCTTCAGGAATTGTGGATGCTGCCTGGTGTTGGTAGAACATCTCGGGCAATTAAAATTCATAAACTATCAAAAGAAATTAAAGAAACTTCAATCCTTGTTTTGCCTGCAGTCCACACTAACTGACTGTGATTAAACTAGCAAAGTTGGAAGCAAAGCAAAAGCAATGAAGATTGTCGATTTGTCTGGAACTTCAGGCCTTGAGAACTTTAGAACAAGAGCAATAACGAAAATGATGAGCGCGATGAAGAGAAATTCCTCTTGCCTTGTTTGGGGTCAAACATGTATTCAAATGGTGAATTGCGATTCACAAAATTTCATCAGAAACAGCGGAAAGGAAATTTCAGAAACCTTGTTCTCCCCTCAAGTACGATGGCGCTTCATATAAAGCGGTCATATTTTTAGTGCTACCGGTGGATGAACGCTCTTAGACGTGTCGAACAATCAGACCCTATCGATTTTGGTTATGTTTGTGATGGTGAATAATATATTCCAGATATATCCTTTACATCTCTATTACCTAGTGATTTCACTAAATCTTGTAAATGAGAGAAGTGTGCCAAAAAAGGTCCACCAGGCAAGCCTCCTTCAAATATTGTACTTATTGTAAATGTTCCGGTTCCAGAGGCTCCATAAATTCACATTAATGCACCAGTTGTTTCTCCTTGTATCTCACGATTACAATCACTATGTACTCCCATGCGCAAAAAAGAATTGCGCGTATACTGTAACTCAAGATTTTTCGCATTTATTCCATTTTCCTTACGTTTATGGGTAAAATTCAGTTATTAGTATGTGGAGATAATAGAAAGCAATCCATCTAAGGAGATATTTCCAAAAAATATAATAAAATAATAAAAATATAAGCAAAAAACAAAATTATGCTCGGTTTTGTGTATACTGGCAACGATGATTTTTAGGGATTTTTTCAGTAGCAGATCACAATTGCGGAGGGAATTCAGTAGGAGAATCGAGTAGTTGGATCAAGGAACTCGATAGTGGACTAAAATGTTGCATTTATTGGTTAAAACCTAGTGTGTAGATTGCCTGCCAAATATAAGTTAGCTTCTGCAACTAAGATGTCGTACGAAAATATAGAATTAAACAGAAAAACTCTTATCTTAAGGTTCGAAGCGATACGCACCATGGTTATGAAGATTATTTCTTTAAAAAAAAGAGCCAACACAACGTAGCCTCTGTGGTTAGGTGGATAGAGTGGCGGAGTCGTAGTTATTTTATTATTTTGACACCACATCGAATCCCATCCCATCCTTTTTTTTTTTACAAAACATTATAGGAAGTGTATAATTTTGATGTTAATAAGAACCGAAACAATATATTAAGGAAATAATTTATTGGTAGTATCCTTTAATTGACGTATTTATTCTGTATTAGAATACGTGTACTATTGGAAACAGTTATTGTTTTCAGTTTATAGTCTTGTATGTTACTTCCCGTTCTTGAACAGCAGAAACTCACTTCGGGTTTGTGTGTCAGGAAGAACATACGCGACCTTGAAAATCTATCCAGTCTTACCCCTTGTTACATCGACCTGATGTTAAATGATCGTTTATGTGCGTGTGTGTGTGTGCTTGTTCTTTGCTTTTTAGAGTATTGACTTTCTCTCTCTTTTTTTTTCATATCCACAAGTGCAAGAATGTTTTCGTTGAACGTAACTAAATTATACAGATCTATGTATACGGAACACTAATATTTCCAAATATAGAATGAATATGAACGATAATCATACCATATTTCTACATTATATAGTAGCGTGAAAAACTGATATTAAAATGATAGAACAAACAGGCATAAGCTTTTTTTCTAGCATGGCAACACATTAAACGTAACTCATTAAATTTTGAGAATTACAAATTATCACCTTACGTGTCGTTGTATTCCTATTCTTTTTCACGTTCAAGCGACCAAAGAAGAAATTGTAGTAATAGTGATAAAAATCGAATTCGAGATTTCAATGAATTCAAGTTTCACGCCCCCACATATCGAAAAAGTGATTTTGATGTCTGTCCATCTGTTCGTTTGTTGGTTCGTCACGCTTTTACATGCATTCAAATAGAGGCCATACTGTTCGACGTATCTGGACCTAAGTCTAGACATGAAGTTTTTATAACACTTTATCGTTTCGAATTCTATGTTCTCCGACACCTAAAAATAAGGGTAGTTTACTGAAGGATGAAAATTTAAAATAATTAAATTGTTTCAAAAATAGCTGTAAAGATTTTGCTTTTTTTTTTTTTTTTTTTTTTTTTTTTTTTTTTTTTACAAATATAGTTTGAATCATTGCTCTGAAAAAATACATAAGGTGTAATTTACTGTATGGGATGCGTTTTTTCGAGCAATTTTCTCAATCACATTTCATACATAATTGTATCATTAATAACCTAACAACATGACACAACTCGTTCGTCCTGTAAACATTCAGAAGAGGTAGTTTACTCTTCTCCGACGATTTTCCCATTAACGCCTGACGTAATTTTGTTCATATTTCATAAATGAATGTCACATAAATAACCTAACGATATGGTATAATTCCATCATCCTAAAAAGCTAGAAGTGGTATATTACTTTTCGGGGCAATTTTTACCCTACGATTTTGTCGAGAATGACTCTGGCAATTTTGTTCGTATTTCATAAATAGCCTAACTCGTTTGTCCTGAAAAGATACACAAGGGATATTTTATTCTTGGGGATGACTTTTTTGACGATTTCTCAGAAAGTACTCAGACGCTTTTGGTCATAGTTCACATACAATTATTTCTTTAATAATTCTAATATATGGCATAAGTTATTTCTAACAGAAATATGACCAATGGGTACTTTACTTTTGGACATAAGTTGCTTCGAACAAAGTTTTCCAAAAACACATTATTTTATTCACATTTCCTAAATAAATGTTTCAGTAATAGCTGCAGCCTAACACGAGTCAGTTTAAGAAATTCGAGCGAGAAAATTCAGTGCGTTTCATCCGTACCCATTCTTAAATATATTTTTAAATGTTACACCTAATCACAATTTTCCTAACAAAATCGAAACTTCTATTTAAATGTGCCTTGTTGTTGCCAAATGGTTCAAGTCCATTGGTTCTGGATTTGATTCCCGGTGAGAGCTAGTGTATTTTTATTCAACGTTAAGGTATAGGTAATAAGTAGGTGCAAAGAGAAAAGTGTTGAAACAAGCCTAACCAACCTAATAAATAATACAAAGAAATAATACAATATTACGAAATTATAGAAGAAACGTTGTTAATATTAGATATTTGCGTGTGAGATTGTCCAACCGATGACTGTCAACTCCAAAGGTAAGAAAGTGAAACATCCAATACCAGGTTAATCAGTGGTCTCTAGGTAAAGCTATCCTACTAGGAAGTGATTGAGATACCAAAAAATGTTGTAATCGCTGGGAGACATGTTAGGAGAATACATTGGGTGAGAGACTTTAATTCATGAATAGTCTGCACTTTCGTTGGTGTATTGAAGTGCGTAGGTGGTGTGTGTTTAGCACATCGGGTTCCTTTGTTGTTAGTCCCAGCTTTCTAGACCGGATGCAGTTATTCCCGGTAGAAAATACAAAAAAAAAAAAAAAAAAAAAAACCTTTCTATTACTATTAAAGTAAATAATTACACTCATTCCCTCAATGTGATACTTGTTTGTTTAATTGTATAGCTACAGAGAGCTGATCCGTGGAAGAATCGTTCATAATAATAAATAAAATAAACTCGACAAATATTCTTGTAAATAATAGGTAAAAGTTTGCGTCACGCTGTTCATTTTGCTGGGCACGTCAGTGTGCCACGTTATCCGGTTGTGGCACACTGGAATATAGGGTATGGCTTTCTAATTTTTCCCAACTATTTTAACTGCTTCAATTGAAATGAATCTATAATAATAAGAGAGTGAATTTAGTCTTCTTACCCTTCGATTTAGAAATAAGGTCCGCTAGAATTGTATATATAAAAAATAATAATACTCAGAATTTTATATAGTAGTTTGTTTTATTCGAAATGACATACTTCCTGCAACTGTTTGGGTTGGAATTATTTGAAATCAAATCTTTAAGTTTTACGACCCACGGTTATACCGGCTAGGCTAAAGGACACGGTGATGATGAGAAATGAATGCAATGGTGGAATGAAAAAGTGGGAGAAAACGGGAGAACCCCGAGAAAACCCATGCACATGGTGTTTCTCCTCCACAAAATTCACTTGGTGCGAGCTGGGGTCGAACCAAGGATCCCATGCACCAAAGGTGAACGCTTTATCACTGAGCCAATGATATGCTACATAAAATGCCCTATGCAACATAATGTAGTATAGAGTCATCATTCCAGGTTGTCTAAAGAACACTTTCGTTTTAGCAAGAAAGGAAGAAAATAGAAAATACTGAGTTTTAACCTAGTAGAAAGTTTGCAGATTTAAGGGAAAATGCACAGAGTTGTTGGATATAAAATGTAGTTCGGATTAATGGAGTAAGACACCGTAAATATTTTATTGTTTGAAATATACTGGGAGTGACCAAGCCATTACATATGGAAATATCGAAAGAGATACGTTAATGGTGTTATTTGCAAACTTTTTTAGAAATGAAAAAATTAAGGAAATCTCTAAAACTCTGATATCACAGATCCAAATTGACTGACTGTTAAGTAAAACTGCTAAATCTGAGTAAAGCAAAAAAAAAAAAAGTATTAATGACCTGTGTTAGTTTCAGACATATCATTCTCATATCAAAACTACAATAGAAGTAAATTATGAATAAAGGTGAATTCACAGTTCTAGAATACCAACAAATGATTTTGCTAGATGTAACTTTTCAGAAAACTTTTTTATAAGGCTTTAGATTTATTATTTTTTTGTTTGTTTATTAGCTTCCCCATGCCATTAACGTCGCCAACTCCTAGTGACTCACTTGCCGGTAAATGGCGATCGTCGATATAGCGACGCGTCGAAGGATTGCCGCTAGCATGCCACTAGTGGCAGGGATTCGTCGAGTCGAAGCAGATATCTAGAATCGGGGGTATTGAAGTTACCACAACGTAAGAACGAGGACTTCATTTTGGTCCACGCTCGTTTGATTTGTCACGGAGAATCGTAAAGGGACCAACATGAACTATCGCCAGTCATGTGCATGCGGTTATTATTATATATTATTTTTCCCTGACGAATTTTTATTATAAGGACAATATTTGAGCTCCGGGCGTCAAGAGTAACTCCTGCCTTTACATCATGAAGTGAAAAATCTTAAAGTGGGTGCGTATAATTGTATGAATTTAGTTGGCAACTGTCGCCGATCACTAGCAAGCGAATATGAAAGAACTATGAAAAAAGTAAATAGACGCTTGCCATTTTGTTATAAAATTACATGACGAGTGCATTTGATTTGATTCCGAACAGTTGTCTTCAAATATACACGGTTAAAGGAGCACTCTGATTAGAAATATTAAAAAGACTTCAACGATTTATCACTCTACAAGCTGTGTCTTCATAATCGCCTCCGTGACGAATTCGGAAGAACACGCAATTAGTAACCCTAAGGTTGATGGTTCACGCCCAGCTCAGGGCACTTTCGTTTTATTTTTAAAAAAATGTTTTTAGACTCATCTTGATGCAAAGAAATTACTCATATAGGCGATTTAACATATTTTAGGGGAATAATTTTGTGGTTCGTTGGCGTTCCGTCGCTTCTCTGCCGGTGGTGGTATAATTTTCAAAACGGAAGTGGGACCAATTTTTGGCTGCGGGACCGCCAATTTTTGGGGACATGTCACTAGTTGCCTATCGGTGGTCCACCGACGCTTACGGCATGGGATTGTCCCCTCACGAGTGAGGCAGATTGTAATCGACCAAGAGTGTTTTGGAAAAATGGGAAACATCTTCCGACTTCGACTTCTGAATAATCCGTTTAGGATCAAGTCGAATCAAGGCTGCGCCACGGGAAGGTAGAACAAGGAGGCAATCGTTCCAAGCACTACGCTCGACAGCTTCCGTCTCATTCACGACTTAGACTCTTCAGGAAAAGTAACAAGTTTATTACTTGTAATTTATTCTTTGAGTCAAAGTATTTTGCAATAAACCATCGTTTTGTAAGATATTTTTACGATTGTATACTATTAATTTCGAAAATTGTACTCATGATATAATTTCCCATCATGGATTTGAAAAAATCAAAGTTGGAACAAAGAAAGATCTCCGATCCACATGTCTCTTCATGTTTGATATGGAAGTCTGATCTTCATTATTGACCCTTAATTTATTTTAGTCCTAGGCAACGCGAATCGACGGTATGGCTCTAAGTGAAAACATTCATTTAGATAGTTAAGTAATCAGGAAATTCCTGCTGTTATTTCACGAAACACAACAGATCTTGAGGAAAAAAAAAAAAAAAAAATGCTTACCAGGGGGAGGGAGTAAATCATCTGCTTACGTTTGCTTAACTACGAAGAAGGCAAGGGCGCCGATCCTGGGGGGCCGGGCTTGCTCAAAGCTCATGTAGGCCTCCTTTGTATTTATGAATATACAATATTTGGCATTATTTGAGTGTAATTTGTCTTAAAATCTTCATATATATATATATCTTCTGCATTTGAATGCCCCCCCCCCCCAATTTACAGAGAAATTGGCGTCCTTGGAAGATCTAGTGAAATGAATAAAAATGTGATAACGTAATACTTGAACAACTCTATCTAATGGAGGAAAGTAAATTAGTATTTAACACTTCTTTCAGTTTTAAGCATTTCAAAGATTCTCGTAATTTAGCAGCGTCCCGGATTTGCATTTTTGAAATACGGGAACTTTATCTATACCTTAACGTGGGAATCGGTTTCGGACCATGCACTTAAGCCGCTTTGCCATAAGAGGCACAAGAAGTTTTTCTTTAGATTTCCTTAGGAATATTGCGAATGGTAGATATAACTTTTAAAAATATGTTTAAAAAAGAATACACATCGACATAATAAGATGATAATTTGATACCTAGGAAATATATTGAATTGTTTTTAATTTGTTCTCACGCTTCCAAAACAGTACTTATGCTTTTTTTATTCCAGCCTTTTAATATAAGCATTTCAGACTATTGTCTGTTCTAGGACGATACAATTCTAGTTCATGTATATGCTAGCTTTGGAAATACAGTATAGTTTCGCTTATCCGACATAAACAGGCAGGCAGAACGCTGGATAATATTGATGTGTTAAGAAAAGGCCTATTAAAAGAAAACTTATGATATAATTTTACATATTACCCATCTAATAATAATGTTTTATAACAAATAACTGCACTGCACTGAATCAGGGACGTATCCAGCGTGAGGGCCTGAGAGCTGTCTCTCTCCGAAACTCAAGCACTTTTTAATAAACTTGCCTTTACCCTTTTGAGGTTCTTTTATATCAGTTTACTAGTAGTCAGTGTCCAAACTTTGGGCAATGTGCTGTTGTCTTGTTATAATTCTAAGAACATACCATAATGCCAGGTGCAGTGGCGTATTTAGGGGGGTGGCTTTCGGGCTTAAGCCCCCCACGAAATCTTACTTAGTATAGTAAAGTAAATGAAATATCTTGCAGAAGTTTCACATTTCCAGGCAAAGCCCCCCCCCCCGAAAGTTAGCAAAGCCCCTCCCGAAACAAAATCGTAAATACGCCACTGACCAGGTGGAATTAAAGAACAGTCTTAAATAGGATTAACATTTCGTTTCCGTTCTGTTTTTAACTTTAATATATTAGAACGATACACTCCATGTCTTCTTGCTATTTTTGTTATGTGATATACGTAGCAGACAGTTTTCTTTAGTTACATTTCTCTCGAAAATATGTTTCATTTTGTTTGAGCTATAATGCAGTTTCCAAAATAAACCGGTTTATAAATGAAAAGTAGGAAAAAGTTTAAGAGAGGTACAGAACTGTTGCATTATTATTATTATTATTATTATTATTATTATTATTATTATTATTAATTATTATTATTATTGATATTTAAAAACATTAGAATTACGTGCTTACGAGGATTCGTGTTGGGCCCCCTCCGAATAGAAAACCTGGATATGTGTCTGCACTAAATGATAGACGTATGAGTCAAGGTGTAGACGGGCGCGCTAGGCGATAGACTCCACAGCATGAAAAATAGATTAAGACCACAACTTGCAGTTCTTCTTGCCGATTGGTGCTATTTGCAATGATATATCGGATCATATGGTATGTGGAACAAAGGATGGTCGGATAAGCGAGACCATGCTGTATTGGCGTTTCACGCAACTAAACCTGTAAAATGTTTGTATAAACAATTATCTTTCACTCCCTAGCTAAATTTGTGGGTATGATCACACACCTTGCCTCATAAAGTATAGTCTTATAAAGAAAAAAATATTTTTTTTTTAGCTAAAATCTAAAGAAAAGCCAACTCCAATTATTTTTATTTTTTTTATTTTTTTTAATAATGGCAAACTAGTCCACTTCATCACGATAAATCACGTTTGGTACTAAGATGTCTTTTTCTGTCCGTATATATCCTTCACACTTCGTTGGAGACAAAATTGTTTTTCCCCAAGAAAACAGGATGAGAGAAACTATACAACAGCATGAACAGAAAACAATAGTTATTAACAATAGTTTTCTAATCCTGGGTAAATACGTCATTACAGCAAAATATCAGTAAGTTGTCCTTATTATATTGCTTCGGTTCTTATTAACATGAAAATTATAATGTATTGTAAAAAAAAAAAAAAAAAAAAAAGAAAAAAGAAAAAAATAAAAGAAAAAGAAATGGGATGGGATTCGATGTGGTGTCAAAATAATAAAATAACTACGACTCCGCCACTCTACCCACCGAACCACGCAGGCTACGTTGTGTTGGCTCTTTTTAAAAAAGAAATAATCTTCATAACCATGGTGCGTATCGCTTCGAACCTTAAGATAAGAGTTTTTCTGTTTAATTCTATATTTTCGTACGACATCTTAGTTACAGAAGCTAATTTATATTTGGCAGGCAATCTACACACTAGGTTTTAACCAATAAATGCAACATTTTAGTCCACTATCGAGTTCCTTGATCCAACTACTCGATTCTCCTACTGAATTCCCTCCGCAATTGTGATCTGCTACTGAAAAAATCCCTAAAAATCATCGTTGCCAGTATACACAAAACCGAGCATAATTTTGCTTTTTGCTTATATTTTTATTATTTTATTATATTTTTTTGGAAATATCTCCTTAGATGGATTGCTTTCTATTATCTCCACATACTAATAACTGAATTTTACCCATAAACGTAAGGAAAATGGAATAAATGCGAAAAATCTTGAGTTACAGTATACGCGCAATTTTTTTTTGCGCATGGGAGTACATATGTCGAAAATGATTGTCGCATATCTATAACTGTCTTCTTGTAAATATAATCTGATAATATTTTGCAGGGTACTTTTAATACTGATATTATGTGTGGAATCGGGAAATGTATACTTGTGGTAAATTTCAGAGGAAAAGAATTATAAATACGAAAATTAGAATGAGTAAAACAAAATGTTCTAAATGGACACAAAAGTTTTATTTTCGTTTTATTGTTCTTATTTACTGCGCTTTTGACCTGAAATTTTCCACATACATGTCTTTCCCGATTATACACATACTAACGTTTATAAGAAATATTGGGCGAATTCGTTATCAAATTATATTCCTACAACAACATATTTATAGACATGCGACAATAATTTTGGATGTGAGTGTACAATTTTTAACACTACATATTTTTACCAAATTAAAGTACTCTCTACTTCAACGCTAGACTTCTTAAGAAAACTCGATAAATTATGTCCTGGTCACCCACGCGTATAAGTAACACATTAATGAATGATTTTTTTCTCTGTTTGTACATCAACCATCTTAATTAAACTTTCTAGAAAGTGTTGCAGATGTATTGTTACTTTCCCCCAAATTTTATGTTGTTTCTTGCTCTCACGGTTGTCAGCTTATAAGCGATCAAACTAGATAAAAGCGAATTTATGTAAATTTCCGGAATTCCCCACCGTAACGTCTCCCTCCTGCGAAACACACGCATATACTATACACCGTTTTAAAGCATGGATAATTGCAATTCGAACGAGGTATAACTCGTTTCTGGATCACAATTACAACCTATGCTAGAACTGTTTAATTAGTAACCTAACAGTTTTCTCAAAATGTCATTATCCATGTTCAAAATCCAATATGGCGGACAGAACGAGCACTCACCACACCATGTGACCCACTTTTTTTAAATGTCCAACCATCCATCAATCGAATCTGAAGTCAAATCGAGGGGACCTTTCAGGCACACGAGACATGAGCTAGCCCCTACAGTATTAATATATAAGCACGAAGTTGATAGCATTTCTTAAATTCATTGGTCCCCTTATACATGTCCCGAATGTCTTTATTTTTACTATTATCTTCAAGTTCCTTAATTTTGGGTTTCAAAAAATCGCGTTTCTTTGTTCTAAAAGTTTTGTAAGTTTGCCGCTTGAGGTCTACGAAATTTTTTGTCGTTATTACATTTGGATTCTGTAGCCAGTACAATTTTGCCTGTTTTATCTTCTCCGCTAGTTGAATGCATTCCTGATCGAACTATGGTTTGTTCCTACGTATTTCCGCGTGCCCCCCTTTTTTTGCTGAAATTTGAATGCTATCTCTAATTATATAACTAAAAATATGTGTGTTTACGTCATTATGTGTTGAATGAATGGTTAGTGTAAGGGACCTATACGTGGATAGTTCTAAGTTCGCATGCCGATAGGTCTTTTTGCCTTTTTTCTTCTTTTAGCTACGCTCATACTATGCATTCCACAAGTTCAATTTTGAATTAAATGTAATCGCACCTAGTTTAAGCCGAAATTATTTCCAAATATGAGATTTGTTATTGCATGCTTTCCTTTAACTTGCGATGCTTCAACTTTATTAACTCTTACTATCTTAATTTCTCATTTCCCTACGCCATATCATGAAGTTTTGCACAACGACGACAGTCGGGGAATAATACAATACTCTATTTTTACTGTAATATTTATATATCTTTAGGAATTTTTGACTCAGAAAAAGAAAAAGAAAGTGGACCGCGCGATGCAATATGGTCTCCTGGAGAATCTCAAACGAATTTAGGATGAGTATAAATTACCACCTGAAAAATATATTGTGTGTGTGTAGGGGCAAAGACACTGAAAATTTCTCGGAGGGAAAGGGGTGACATGTGAAAGTAACAGAATACGAAATATATTGGCGTCGAATTCATAGTTTTCGGTTAGGTTTAGGACTTAGATTACTGCGCTTTCGGCGTTTAAGGCCATTTAGCCCTTCACATTATGAGGAATGACGTCCCTCGGCGAGCTCACAATCCGGGGAGAGGGAAAAGAGAAAGGATGGGGGAAGGAAGGAAGCGGCCTGGGACCTATAAGTTGGGCATTACCCCGGCATTTGCCTGATGTGAATGAGGAAAACCCAAGAAAACCTCATTCAGAGTGGATGACCTGAAAAAGCGTTTTTACACTTTTTCAACCGAGTGCTCCCACCGGGAATGGAACCCGGGACCGCTCGCACCGAACGCAAGAGCGTTAGCGACTACGCTAACGGGGGCCAGTTCATAGTTTTCGGATTCGAAGAGATCAATAGTGACACCCCAGACGTGCGCTCCTCACGATCTTTTTAGCAATGCACAAATGGAAAATGGTTTTAAAATTATATTTTTCCTTTCAAGTATGATTTGTTAAAAAACTAGTCCTTTATTTTAAAAGTATTTTCTACTTCTTAGTTATAGTTACATATATTTTCTATTTATATTTTATTCTGTTATACATTTATTATTTACATTTACACATACATTTACATTTGAAGAGAAGCATGTAACAAATCAAGGCAGCAGGTACATACACAGGATGTAGGTCCTGGCGGTCCCAGACCCCCTTTCTCCTTACGCATTACTACTTTTCTGTAAATTTTACCTAATTTTAGAGATGATGTTACACATTTTAGTACAATATGTTCTCATATTGAATTTGAACTCTGCAAAAGCTTCTGATCTTTGAAATAAATTTCTCCCTACGCCCCTGCAAGCAGTGACGAGTTCAGGGAGTAAACAGGGGATAATGCCTCCCTAGAGCAACAATTTCCCAGAGGTCATGTCTGTTTCGGATGTGATACCAGTATTTGTGCGTTACCACTTTTCACTCTCAGTGTACTGGAACCTATCCCAAAGGAACTGCTCGGAAATCTTCACCGGTTCTTCCCTCTGACCCCCATGAAAAATGGGGCTGACTTTGGACATGTATCACATCTGGAATATCGTTATTTACGTCAGTGACCCCCAAAACTACGTATTCGACAGTAATACAGGATGTTTTCGATTCTTTTTGCCTGTCACCATCCCATTCTGACCTGCATGCCAAGTAAGGCTTAACTAGGACATAAGCAGCATCGGCAGTGTCACTATTCATCTGTTCGACCCGCAAACTATGAATTCGACTCCGCAAATTATAATGTCGTTCGTATATGACTATTTTTATATGTCACCTTCCCCCTTAGTAGAGTGGTTTCAGTGTCTCGCCTCCCGTAACTATGCAGGAAATGCAACCAACTTAAGTATATCTTAAATTACCATTTGAGAAACAACTGTGCGGGTGATCCTTTTCGGAGAGGAATTCGTTGACTACTTTTTCAATATCACCATGTTTGCTTTCTTCGCTTTCAATGCTGAAGATTGCCAAAGTGCTGAATTTCATCTGCAACATTATGCTATGAATATAGGTTCTAATCGCTTTTAGGTCACTGAATGCTCGCTTAGGTGTTGCTCTCGTCACAGGAAAAGTGAGATACGATTATAAAAGAGAACGGGTCTAAACGGAACACTACTAGCAATGATAGTTATCTAAGATTAAAGATGTAACTAATTTATTCTTATCTAAGATTAAAGATGTAGCTAATTTATTCTAAGTTGAAATTTCACTCAATATTTCCTTCACCACTGTTCGGAAACAAAGTTGTTGCAGCAAAAAGGTGATACATCTTTTGCATAGAATTCACAGTCTATAGCTAGTTCCGCAACTTCTTCCTTTAAGGCTAAAGTAGTGGGAATTTTAGAAATTGTCGAAAAAGTCTGAAATTATATAAAAGCCTACAAAGTGAAATTACGAAACGTTAATAGGCCGCCTTTTGCCGTGAGCCTCCTGCACTGGGGGCCCGTTAGTTACGCCATCAATTCAGGGTGCATAATACACTCACCCCTTTTCAGGAACATTTTCTAAGGCAAAAAACATATTTTTACTGCTGTGTGAATTTGAATTGTATTTGGTAGAACCGTCTGATAAAGGAGACAATATACTCAGACACAAATCATGTTTTTCGAAGCTTTTGTGGAAAATAAAACAAATCGTCGTAAATATGTTATATTTCTGAAGAGAAAAAGAGCAAAGCGTTATTGTAAGTACGCATAATAGAGTCAATTGGATGAGAGTTTACAACTTTAAAAAAAAGTCTGTTTACGTCATAGCTTGTTAGATGAAGGCTAAGTGAACGGGATTTCTACGCTGGAAGTCCTAGGTTCGGATCTCGGTCATTCTTGTTAGTTTTTGCTTTTAGCTATACTTAGTCTGTACATTCCAATACTTCACGTTGGAATTAAATGTAATCCGATTTCATACAATGTGAAACTTTGCACAGCGACGTCAGTCGGGTGAAAATACTATATTCCATTGTTACTCTGATATACTTGTTCATATATTTATAAATTGTTTACTAAATAAAAACGTATGGTGGACCATACAATTGGCGTTGCGTAATGTATTTGATAAAACTCTGCTAATAAGTAAATCGACACACAAACATAGTCAACGTCTTGCGAATGAAATCAGAAAAATAAAAATAAAAACACTGCTGAACAAGACTGCACTTATTTAATATAAAAACACATTTACACGTGACGTTTCGATCTTCTAGCCAAGATCCTCATCAAGAGTGTATGTCTGATGAGGATCTTGGCTAGAAGATCGAAACGTCACGTGTAAATGTGTTTTTATATTAAATAAGTGCAGTCTTGTTCAGCAGTGTTTTTATTTTTATTTTTCTAAGTAAATCGAGTTAGGTAGCCCTCGACAGGGCTGATGGTGTTGTGGGCGAGCATTTATTAATACTAGTTTTGTTTATATTAAAATCATACATGCCAATGTGGTTTACTATCACAACAACTAAACACTTTACAGACGGCCCGAAACTTGTTTACCAAGCAGTACAGTCTACCAGGTATTTGCGAAAACCTTTGCTTGATGTTGTCGACCCTGTGATCGAACGGAATGGTTTTTTCGCCCACCCAGAACACTTACTGTTAGCCATGACTCAAGATGACAAGAAACACATAAGAGAGCTTGGACTGCGAAGAATTCTGAAGGCAAGGCAGAGAGATGCAAGAAGGAGAACAGTAAGAACATTCATGCCACCACAAATCAACTTTAATGCGCAAGAATACTCAGAAATTATTAACTGGATGGACTGTGGGATTATCTTCTCCCCCATTGTTGGCAGAAATCAGTGACGACGAGATCAAATCGCACATCGGCAGTGACTCAATCCCTGACTGGAATATTACTTTCAAGCAATTCCCAGTTCACACGCAGGCTGTTGAACGCTGTGTAAAACTCGTCACGGAAGCCTCAGAAAAAGTTTGTGAAGCTGAATCACGAGATGCATTTATAAGAACCACTCTGCTGTCCAGATCATCTATGCCTAAATTCACCAGCAAATCAGTCTTCAAAGTACCTTCGGCTACAAAATAGAGAAGAGTACTAATGGAAACTGGACAGGTCCAACTAACATGGACTATTTATTCAGAACTCTGTTTCTTTCTTTTTTATATAAAAGTAAGTTTATTGTTAAAAACTACATTGTAACTTAAATAAATATTTAAGCTTTTTAAATATAGGGCAAGTCAAAAAGTACTATGCACGTTGTTACTGTTATCACCCATCATGTCACAGGACTATCTTTTTTAGGTACTGTTTTTCTATAGCATTGGGATCATTGCGCAATGGGAAGTTGTTAATTTATTCGCATCTTAATAAAACACAATGTTCTTATGTTCAAAAATAAAAATACTGTAAGTATTATGTTTAAAAACAGTATATTAAAGATATTTTTAAAAACTCGTAAAAATGTAACATTTTCAATATTTTAACAAATTTTAGGCCCTATGCGCGACCGGAAGATATCAACTGATCTAAACCAAATTAAAACACAATGAGTGATATTGACAAAAAGAAATAGATTCTATGTTAATTAATATTATATAACAAATTATAAGTGGAGAAACAACTTTCAGATATAAAACTCATTAAAAGTTAAATTAGAACTACAATATTATTTTCAACAAACAAATCACAATCTATCTATATAACTACCAGACAAACTAATACGCTTTTCTATAGACTGATGCTACAGATTCTACTTTCTTCAGGTTGTCTTCAGGTTCTCCTTATGCCACGTTAAAGTGTTCTATCTAAGGTAAAAATTTCTTCAAGCTTATGGGAAGAAGGGAAGGAACTCAAAATACTGACAGCATTGCCTTTTTGTATGGCTATGCTTATACGTTGCAGTAAAAATTGATAGCTTCTAGGGTCTCCTGTCTTTGCTGTCAGACTTGCTCCTAGTTCTTTCAAAAAATCCATTGCTTCTTTGCTGAAAACACCTGTTGTTTCGGTAGCAAAGGCTATAAAATGATGGTCTTCTTTAAGTTTAGAGTATTTTGAGTGTTTGCGTGAACAAGCCGTTTCCGCTGCACTCCCTGCTTTTATACTTGTGGATTGTAGATAAGATGGAGCAAGCGTATCCACACATGTGAATTCCCAGACTAATCTTAGACCCTTTTCCCACGGAATTAATGTTATTCCGTCTGGCCGTTTACCATCGTTCCTGAACATTCCTGGAGGTTCTAATATACTCGGAAAGTCGATGCTTGCAAGAGTTCTTTTGATTATGTTTTTTTAATTCGCTATGATGTGCAAATCTTCCTCCACTTTTGTTGCAGCTCAAGGCATGAAGACTTTTCTTGTCCATCTTGTTGTTGCAGGTGCAAATAAATTTATGGCAAATATTCAGGCCTAAGCCCAATCCTATGCAGATTTTGAAAAAGCTGTCATTCAAGAATGTTCCTATGTTTATAGATGGTGTTGACTGTAGCCATGCTCCTGATTCCTTCTCTCTCAAAGCTTTGATGCGTGCACTTTCAATGTTGTTTTCAGCGACTATTTCGTGTTCGATTACCTCGTTTAGAATAATTTGATCCCATTGTTTCTGTGACTCTTTTAAAACCGGGGTTTTTCCATCGTAAATGCCTTTCCAAATTTCCAAAGCCTCTGCCAAATGGCTTATTCCCACTTCGTCAACTGGATAATTTATAATTTTGGAAACGAGTGGCAACGCTCCGTGGCAAGAGGAAATGAAGGCAGGAAGGCATAGGTCTGAAGCCTTTCTTATGCCTAAACCACCAACTCTGATGGGAAGGCTTGCTTGAGTCCATTGCGTTTCGTTGATATTGAAGTTTATTGTTGATTGTAACGCTTTCTTCAGTATGTGATCCATTTGTAGAAGTCTGGAGGGATTGACCCATGTTGGAACTGTTCGGAGAAAGTAGGTTTGTTTAGGAATGCCGAAGCAATTTTTGAGCAAAAAGAAAGCAATGTGGGCTGGTAAACTTTCTAATCGGAATGATATTCTTTTGAGGTCATTCAGGTGTTTCTCGAAATGGTATTCGATTCCTTCTTCGTGTAGTGGTGAACCCAGCAATGAGATCTCATTATTTTTCAGTATTCGTATTCCGGGTAATATGTTTGAAAATTCAGATACAATTTTAGGGTCGCTTTTTTCCGAATTGAAGAAAAGTTCACATTTTTGTGGGTTTATTTGTAGACCTATTTTCTCTGAATTTGTAATCAACTTCTTTATATCTTCCAACACGGTTTGTGGTGATCCTCCAAGAGTTCCGTCATCAAGGTAGAATGTTTATAGGCTCTATTTGAAGACGTTAAAACCTATTACATTACGAAAACATCTAATTCAAAAATGAAAAGAAAATAATCGCAAAAATGATTTTTTTTTTCCATATTTTGTCAAACTTTAGGGTCTAAGCTCGACCGGAAGATGTCAAACCGATTTTGATATTTTTTTTTAAATTTTTATTGGTTTATATAATTCGCAACTTTTCCGCGCTATTACAACTTCGAAATAAAAAAAAAATGAGTTTTTTCGGCCCACCCTATTGAACACCTCCCCACGACTCTGTTGCTTGTGTAAAACGAACCTTTACAGAAACTACAACCTGTATTTCGATAGGGAATTCCTTTGGACGGCTGTTCTAGAAAATTTTGTCCGTACTGCTAGTGATTTGTGGGTACAGTCGTATATTCATTCTCTGTGTTGGAGAACCGAAGGCTGGAACCAGGGAATGCTTATACTTGCTGATCCCATTCTCGATTAAAGTCAATTTAATGTCATAACCCTTTATCTTACATTGTTTCTTGATTATCTAAATACCACACTCTTGATTCGTAAAAGGCTATGGCATAACACTCCCAACAGCAACTCTGTTTTGGTGGCATTTGCGACATTCTTTGAAAAAAATATATAACATACTCACCCCGAAGGTGACTCACTTTGGATGGGATTTTCAGGCCAGAAAGGAAACACAAACTCTCTGTTACAGATTATACACAACACTGAATAAGTCAGAAGAGGTGATTCTGCACGTAGGGAGAAAGAATCGCGTTTGGTCGAACATACACGGAACAGTCTTCTCTAGTATCGCATTGTAGCTTAGTTTACATGTGTCGTAAAAGCAAAAGTGATGCAAAAGATCGCAGACCCTCGTCTGAGATTGAAGTAAGTTGATAATTTGAGTATTTAAAAAGCCTTTCTTCTTTTTTGCGATCGCTACCACCTCATATTATTGAGCCATGAAAATTTAGCCCTTCCGAATCTATATGCTTCAATTTGTAAGTATTTATCTGCAAATCATCTCTGTATTAAAATACTACAATAACAGTAAAACCGCCTGAGCTCCAACCTATAACTTTGGATTTCAAATATTTGATTTATGGTTATTTGTGAGTTCACGTTCAACAGAGACAAATGTTTTATATTATGTGTACTTTCAATAAATTACTTAAATAGACATTTTTCATAAAGTTTACTTTTTAAATTATTGCACAAAGCCTTCCTATTTTAATTACCCCTTCCCAAAATCAATGCAAATGAATTGTGCTGTTATCTTTGGAGTTCTTTTAAACTATATGTTTGTGCCCAATCCTTTCGACAATGAGATCTCGGAAACTACAGGATCTAGAAAGATGAGATTTTCACTGATCGATTGGAAAGTTTATGTAGGTTGTCCGGTTCTAATTGAATATTTAAAAAACATGGCCATTATTTCTTTATTATATTTTTAGGGGTATACTGGAAGTGTTAAAATTAGAAAAAAAAAAAAACTAATGCATCATATCCTACGCATTATATATTCCAACGCCACATAATTGTATACGGGGGTTGCATACATCTCAGGTGTTTGTTTCATGGCCAAATGGTGATGAAAAACGAGGGATAATTATTTTTCCACTCTAAGTTGAATCTTTATTGTTTGAAGTGTTTTGCTCAATGAACACCATATATATCACTGACCTTATAATTAATTGTGTGTGTAGCGTATTTGCTTATTACATACTGCATGCAAGAAAAAAAGAAAACTCTGATCATACATCAATTAGGAACTCCAACCGGTAGGCTCAAGTAGGTTCAATCTTGCAAATGGTGCAAGATATTGAAAAAATAATCAAGAAAATCTCCCTTTATGGTACCCTTTGCCGATTTTTATCAAATGTCCTTAACTTGAGTCTATAAGGGGAGATGTACAGATGTTGTTAGGAATGACAACAAGATACATGCTCAATTGTGAATGATGCGCTGTGTAGAGAGCGTATGTTCAGCTAGTCTATATATTCAAATGCTAGGTTTATATGTTTGTCCGTAGTCCTTTCGACAATCAGATCTCGAAATCCACAAGTGTTAGGAACGTGGCGTTTTCACTGGTCGATTCCAAATTTTATGAAGATTGTCCAGTTCTCATTCAAATTTTCAAAAACCGCGTCGTTACTGTTCTATTCAACATTTCAGGGGCTGTTTTGAGCTCATAAGATTAACATTGTTGCAAGCCGAAACTACGGTGTTAGGCAACCAGTAGAGATGTTACGTATGGCGGGTTGAGGGCATTGCAGGCAGGCGCTTTGCTTAAATCTGAATGGCAAAACCTATTGCATGCTGGCAACTTGAAAGGCCTTAAGAGACGCAATGAGGCGTACTTGGATGGATATGGATTTATTAGGAAAAAAATATTTCTACTTGACATCGTGTTACTTCTACAAATTTGCTACAAACTCACTTCACCATCTATACATAGCAATTCACTTCCTTTGTGAATCTCCTCTCCTTTACTTGAGTTGAGTTGATTGTGAGTTTAACGTCCCGTTCAGCAGCAAGGCTATATGAGACGTAAACCTACTGATTAACGTGGAATCCGAACCACATGAGCTCCCGCTGGGATTTGAACCCGGGTCTCCCACGCCAAAGGCGAGTACGCTAACCGCTCAGCCCCGAGGGAGCTCTCCTATCCTCTACTTGTGTGAGTAAGGAGACATGTACAGTGGGAAGGAGATTCACGGTCATAAGAGAACGATACGCTGAGTAGACAGTGCAGGTTCAGCTAGTACAAGGTCAAATTTATTTCATTTCTGTAACCCCCACTCTGAGATTCGTATCATGAATATAGGCTCGTACAACACTTCTTTATATTCGAACGCAATCTATATATATAAAAGAGAACGCACAAAATCCTTTGTCCGCTCATCACGCTAATACGGCTGAACCGATTTCTTTCATTTTTGGGGGGTTGTTAGGATTTGGACCCTAGATGGTTTTTATCATATCACTTTAATTTTCAATTACCAGTGTCTTGAGATAATTGACCAATCAGGTGTCAATACGTAAAAAAAATCCTTTGTCCGCTCATCACGCTAATACGGCTGAACCGATTTCTTTCATTTTTGGGGGGTTGTTAGGATGTGGACCCTAGATGGTTTTTATCATATCACTTTAATTTTCAATTACCAGTGTCTTGAGATAATTGACCATTCAGGTGTCCATACGTACAAATCCTTTGTTATTAGTTCATCATAGGTATAAAAATAAACGTATTTATATGCAACCCGCATGACCCTGTGACTCGGCGGGTTAACATAACTGACAGGCGCTATAAATCACTTGAAAGCGAAAAAGTAAAAATTATCTAAGTAACAAAGTTTATTGCGTTCGGGGGTGACCGCAGCGAAGCGGGGCGGGTTAACATAAATGACAGGCGATATAATGTTAACATTTACTGCAATCTTCTATGGTTTTTATCATATCACTTGAAAGCGAAAAAGTAAAAATTATCTAAGTAACAAAGTTTATTGCGTTCCGGGGTGACCGCAGCGAAGCGGGGTGAACGCTGCTAGTCCTCTATGTATTGAAGACAAGTAATACAAGCAGTATACTCACCCTGAATCTGTCACTGTCATGCAGTTTGACACAACCTGAAATGGATATGTAACAGCAGTGGCGATGAACTGAAAAGAAAGACGAACTGCATTAGTGCACTTCAATCTCTAATTATAAATTCTTATTAAAGCAAAGAAAAACAATATTGTTCAAATTAATGTACAAGTTGGGATTGGAAAGGGAAGGTCACTGCATTCTTAGTAGGATTACCTATTATAAAGGAACGAAGCATGCTCATGCTCTATTTGGTATATATCATCTACTGTAACCTGTTACGTCTTTGGGCAGTAGTCCAATCAGGAACGGAGAGTGATGGTAGAATGGAGCTAAAAGTAGGCTCGGACAACTATGTGACAACGTGGAACAGCATATCCAGACAAATATTCTGCATTTGTAGAATCTGCTATCTACCCGGACACCTGCTTGTGTGATCATCCGGTGTGATTACACAGTTGAGTAATGTATACTTTTGAACACTCTCAACATGTTCGGCGAGTCCCACGGGCGCCATATTCAGTACATTGCCTCTCAATTGTTTTCATCCTGTGTACCAACTCTCTGGACCATAGACTTGAATTAAAGGATGAGTCAGTATTTCTTTCCCAAACGGAGAATGCCAGTAAACGGAAAACGGTAAGAAGAAAAATAACAGGAATGAGGATTTGTGCAAAACACTATTACATACGTTTTACATTAATTATACTAGTGCATCTACACCTTGCTAATTAACCAGTCGCACATCGCGCTTGAAGTGTGTAAACAACTGTTTTTCCCAGATTGAACAGATTAGAAATGCGAGTCCACAGACGTTTGAGTGTCACTTCGATACAGGGTTGTGAAAAACCCAGGTTTTTTAGTAAAAAGCCCAGCCCAGTAGGTTGTATTGGGCAAAACTGAGTTTTATTAAATTTTGCATATATATATATATATATATATATATATATATATATATATATATATATATATATATATATATATATATATATATATATATATATATATATATAAGCCATATTCCTACTTAAAATACCATATGAGAATTCATGTTCTATTGTACACATAAAACTATGAAATAATTCTTGAGGCCGCAGTGATTCACCTCTGGTGCGGGTTCCTAGTTCGATACCAGCTTCCACCAAGTGTGCTTTATAGTTGACAAGTACCGTGTGCATAGTTTCTCTCAGGTCTCCTCCGTTTCCTCCCACTTTTGTCATGCCACAATCATCATTCATCTCATCATCCATCTCCTTAGCCCTAGTGCATAATCATGAGAAACTAAACTAAATTTAAAAATAACAAAGAAAGAAAAATGTCGCAAAATCCGTAAAGTACATCGCTTGTATTTTCCGATGGGGACACTCGTTCGGAAGTGTAAAAACTTTTTCAGGACAGCCATCCTAAGTGAGATTTCCCTGGGGTTTCCTCATTCACACCGGGGAAATGCCGGGATGGTACCTAACATACACATCCCAGGCAGACCCCAATTCTTTGTTCCTATCCTTTCCTCGGATAGTGTGATCGGCTAGGGACGTCATCCTCATACGTGACGGGCTAACATGGCAATAGATGTCAAAAGCCCAGAAATGTAATTCTATTCAGAAATCTAGATTCAAATCCTTGAGCTATCCATCGTGACTATTATTTTAATTTTCCTCAAAGCACGCCAGGCAAATACTGCGATAGTACTTCAAGTTCAGGAAGCAGAGATAAAAATGGTTCTATTGAATGGATGTCGTTTTTCTAAAAGGAATAAAAAAAGTACTTTTTTTTTTAAAAGAACTGAAATGTTGGAAATTTATTCCCCCCCCCCCCTAATTTTCAGTTGCCAATTTGCTTTCTTACAATACATTTCACGATTGAGGGGTTTCTGTGACATACAATAATTACACTATGCTTCACATATTCCATCACGATAGGAAGTTTCACGATTGCCGTTAGAGTTGAGAAGACAGAGATACACTCATGTCCAAAATTATTGTCGCGTCTATAAATATGTTGTTGTAGGAATATAATTTGATAACGAATTCGCCCGGTATTTCTTATAATATTAGCATGTGTATAATCGGAAAAGACATGTATGTGGTAAATTTCATGTCAAAAGAGCAGTAAATAAGAACAATAAAACGAAAATAAATCTTTCTTGTCTATTTAGGAACATTTTGTTTTACTCATTCTAATTTTCGTATTTATAATTCTTTTCCTCTGAAATTTACCACAAGTATACATTTCCCGGTTATACATCTAGTATCAGTATTAAAGGTACCCTGCAAAATCATTATCAAATTATATTCTCACAAAAAGACCGTGATAGATATGCAACAATCATTTTGGACATGAGTGTACATCTTGAGTAATTTACTTTTTCAACTGAAACGTTCACAATTTGTAATTAACTGAAAGACATTTTATTGTCTGTTTATATTAATACGCAAGTTTTATATTAATACAGAAGTATAGGCTTACTACAAAAGCAAAGGAAATGTAGACGCATTACTTCTTATTCCATACTAGCTAAAATGCGTGTTCTTTGCACGGAAATAATTAGGTTCATGGAAATTACTTGACATTCCTCTCTCCCTTACGATACGCATATCAATGAAAGTATTGAAATAAAAACTCCGAAAGATATTATATTTTTTGGCATGAATTTTGAACCCCTTTCTCCCTTAGGATAGCTTTTTAAGAGCCTGCCTTACTAAAAACATACAAAATTTACCATTTTTTCGCTTGTTTTTCGTAAGTGAAAGGAGATAATGAAATACAACTTATCACAATCATAGATAATGTTATTCTACAGCAGAAGATAAGAAGTTGATGAATTTTCAGTGTTGCCAGAAAAACAACATTCCTAAAATCTAAGTTAAGGCAGCAACTAGAGGAACTAACTCAACTCATTTGATTACGTATCGTGTTGTTTTGGTTTCCTGTGAACTAGGCCTACGTTTTAAATAATAGTTGTATTTAGTTTGTAATAAACAAAATAGTTTTAACATACAGTTATTAAAACTAAATAATAATGTTATTTGTTTTCATTTTTATATAAAAATTACAGTTGAACACTGTTACACTATATTTGATGGAGTACAAACAAAATTCGATATGCATGATTCCCAAAACCTTTTATGTTTTCAGTGGTACTCTGTTCTGGTGATAAACACACATTTGAAGCCAATTCTAAAACTAGATACATACTAATAAGTACGATTAAAGAAGTAATCATGATCACATTAAGGTTATTATTTCAATCCATGTTTTGAAGTATATTTTCTGAAGTGAACTTTTTGAGTTTTATTGTTTTTTAATGTGGGTTTTACCCCTCCCCCCCAAAAAAAACAATGGGAATTTTGGGCTGAGGAAAATTCCAACAACCCTGCTTCGATGCATTTTGTATACTCCAGCTTGAAAAGCGGAATTTCTCATTTAGCCTGCAGTGAAGCACATTTGCAAATTGTCTTCCCATAACACAAAATCAAAGTTTTGGTCTAACTGATAAGATGGTCTGTTGGGTGCCGAATCCGGCCAAAATGGTAATTTGTGTCTATCAACATTTGACTTTACAAATCGGAGAAAGGGCCCTTTAAGATATCATTTAAATAATTATCCCATACAAAAATATTCTTCATGGCCACAGGTACAGTACTGCCTTCATCTTGATCAAATGCTTGCCAGATCAAGAATCTGACTCTTTTTTTCGCTTCACTTTGCAGTCTGCAGGGAAATTCATTCGAGAAGTGCTATTTCAGAACTATCTGCAGGGAATCTAACTGGGATCATAGGGGACATATATATATATTTCATCTCCATGATGAATTTTTTACCATTTGATTTTACAAGCTTTTTGTATAATTACCTACAGCCTGTCTTTACCGTTGTTGTTTCATTGCTATTATATAATGGAGCATTAGGCGTTTTTTTTTTTTTTTTTTTGTCTCAATATGAATAGTTTTTGTTTAATTCTAATGATGGTTGATTGACTGATCTTCATTTGTGTTTTTACGGGTGTCTTTATCAATCCCTTGCTTAACTTATATTTTACAATGCTTTCCATCTTGGCATGAGACTTCTTTGCTGGAAAAATTTATACTGTCCTGGAAACTGGCCTTGAATCACTTCTGAACTGCTACTTAAATGACGACACTTGGATGCAAGCATGTTTACCTGTTGGCTTGGGTGGTTTCTGTATTCGACGGGCTGTAGGTATGACGATTCCTACATTCTTAGCGTCTTACCACGGATTTCTTCCTTTAGTCGAGGCTCTCCTTCCACAAGGTTATTTTTTGGACCCAGATGGTTCAGTTCAAGAACGTTCTAACAGGTGGGCAAGCTTAGCAGACACAAACTTCCCAGAAATTAGCAAAAGACGTTATCAGTCATCAGTATACACCAATTGCATCTCACTTACATAAGCATCTGTTACAATCTCTTGTTGTTCCGGAAGATAAAGGCAGGCTCGTTGCTGCCTCATCTCCCGAAGCATTGATTGATTGCGATATCTTCCCCGCCTTTACGCCATCACTTGTAAATTGAAAGCTTTCGAATTGCTGTTGCCTTACGTTTAGGTTTAGCTGTTTTTGAGCCTCATCGCTGTCCAGCTTGTGGAGATCAGGTTAACCAACATGGCCTACATGGCCTTTCAAGCACGAAGAGCGCTGGTAGATACGCCCGACACTCCTCCGTTAATGATAATACTTCGAACCCTTAACACTGCTGGAATTTCTTTGAACACGGGAACCTTCTGGTTGCTGTCGTTGGATGGAAAGCGACCCGATGGCATGACAGTGGTTTCATGGATAAGAGGTAAATGCTTATTATGGGATTTTAAATGCGCTGATACATACGCTCATTCAACTCTCTCTATCTGTAATGAACGATGAAGCTGTTGCTAATCGCAGAGGAGCTGAAAAGCAAAGAAAATACAGCAACCTTCTCGAAATTTTTTTCACTCCAAATTACTACCGAGACTTATGGCGCTTGAGGTGCAAGAAGTCTTGAATTTCTTAGTGAGGTAGGAAGACGGATTTCTTGCGTTCCCGGCGAAATTCGTTCTACATCTTTTCTAATACAGCTGTTTCTACTGTAAGCATATGGTCCAGCTCATCGATATTAATGGAAGAAAATTTTAACTTTTTAAGTGAACCTCGTATAAAAGCAGAGGCGTAAATAAGGGCCCCGCAGACCCCGCATTGCGGGGGGCCCCAAGCCATCTGAGGGTCCCCAAATCGTGAAGTGAGACGTAGAGAAGGGGCCCCACTTCACACTGTCTGCGGGAGGGCTCCCAAGCCTTTAGTTACGCCACTGCATAAAAGTTTATTTCAGATTTTTTCTCTCAGCTAACAAACGAATATGTATGTGTGCGTCGCATCTGCGACGGAAAGCTTGGTGGACCCTCTCGTCTCTGCAAATACGGTGCTATTATTCAACACAGGGACCAAACTTCGTCTCCAAAAATTCCTGCCTATAGGTTGTCATAGTTATTTTTAGCTCTGACATCAACAGTTTGCATTGCGAGCCCCTCTGCTTGGTAGAAGCAAGGAGATTGGAAAAAAAGAGCCAGCCAATCAGCTCCGGATGAGTAGACGAACAACACTGCGCGTACTATGGTACATTTGTTATGTAGTTAATTATTGTGTTTAGCGCATTAAAAATCGTATGGAGCAACAATGAACCAATACTAAATATATGGTGCGTTGATGGTAATGAAAATGTTGCCTCAAAAAGAAAAACTGAAATCTTAAAACATTTGTTCGTAATATTTGCTTATAAAGTCGTCTTGACGACAAGGAGCTAGCTGCGCAATGGAAAAACTTCAAGACCACCTGAAAGAAGATAAAATGGAAAGTAAGGGAATTAATCCCCCCAACCTTAAGGATATCCCCCTGGGACCGCCAAAGATTATCTTTCTTCAACATCAAAGTGAATGAAAAGTGAAAGTGCAGAATAATAAAAACGTATGATGTAGTGAAGTTCAACCGGTAATTCTCGTCTTCCGCGTATGTAATAAGAACAATTGGGCCAAGTGTTAAATCGCATTATCATATCCATTATTTAAATCGAAGTGCCAAAATATAATGTAATATGTGTTTATGCAGTTTCAGTGTTGTTTATTAAAGTGAAAAGTGAAATTTCGCATATCCTTTATCAAAATAATTATCATGATATTAATTTATATTTTGTAGTTTGAGAGATTTTAATCTATTTTTTCTTTCCAGCATAAATACCTAATGCGTAATAATTTTCGCATTATTAAATTGTATCGGCATTGAGAATACGGTTAGAATCAGTCTTTGTCAGTTTCCCAGAATGTTCTGACCCGAGCTCTGAACCCTGCTGTCCAGTGGTTATATGGTCGGCTTTGGTAGACTTCGGTAGAAAGTCCGAACTACTAGTGAAGTCTAAAGGAGACGTCCAAAACATACAGGATCGAACCCCGGACTGTCATGAATACCTAAGCCCTCCTAGGGAACTGCAGGACAAGAACCACATACAGTAATATATGGCTTATCCCGAACACGTACACACGGTAATTGAACCCTGGTACTCTAATACTACTCAATGTAGCAACGTCTCGTCGGTCCTTTGCACTTTACCACCTGGAAAGGAACTGGACGAAGTGTTTGTACTCTAATAAGAATAGTTTATATATATGTATTACTCCCTGGATAATAGTTTTTCTTTTAGATCATTTCCAGGTAATTTGAATTCCGTTCTGGCGATTTCATCTTGTGTAGGTAGGGAAATTAATTATTTATTTGATATTTTAAACTTTTGTACTTTTGTTTAAATTTCACATATTTCGATGTTTTGATGATTATATGTATTCTCTAAATTAGTGCTCAGTATACGCATATCTTATGATATCATATAGGGAAAAGGTCCCAAGCTCATTAAATCTTGAAGTACTTCCAAGAACTTTTCCAAGTAGTTATTTTTAACTTTCAAAAGTAATTAAATAGCGTAGTTTGATAGTGGAAAATACACGAGAGACAGATATGCATATTCCGTATTTATTGAATCTGAATTAAGAAACAGATATTAAGAGGGAGAAGGAGTGAGCCACAGCGACCGGAATATTGGTGTTCAATTTAACATGGGATCTCAACCATTTTTTAGGGAAATCATGGTTTTATTTCGTTGTTTCGCAAAAATGTCTCAATAGCTCACTCAATATGATGCATCTCATTTTAGGGGTGCAATTTGAACTCTGTGCATGATACTTTCTTGTTATAAATACAGATAATTATAATCCAAATTCCCATAAGAAAATGATCAAAATTAGGGGTAAAAGTCTTCTGTTTTTTTACAGTAAGGAAAAGAGCTAAAAACTTCGGACTTTTTTCAGAATGGAGTACTATCTGTGTATTTGTGCGCTACTGTACTATTTTTTCGCTGTTTCCAAATACATCGATTACACAATCGATGAGAAATTATATCCTTCATCATTGAATCTACAGAAATCAGATTTTTTCGTGTTCACGTACTTGGCCATCTAACTGCTAGATGGCACTATAGTCATTCCTCATCCCACTTTCCTTCTCAGCGGGAGCCAGTCCTTTTGAAAACCTACTTTGAACTTCTTAATAGGGGCGGGAGGAAGGAAATCATTGTGAAAAACGGGAACTTCAAACACGAGGAATGACAAAATTTATGACCTCTTTAGTTGATGGTTTCTGTTTCAGCAGTACAGTATATTTCTAGATGGTTTCTATGAGAAGTAATTTAGGAAGTCAACTTTTCGACAAAGATTTGTGAAGGAGAAGGCGAACCAAAGTCTTCGTTTATGTATTAAGAAAGAAATGGAAACTTCCTGCAGGACTGAGAATATACATGCAAGAGAAAAGATAAGATACATTATTATAATCTTTAGGGTAGATTAATCCCCGAAATATTCTTTGTTTACCTGTCAAAAAATCAAGAATAATATAGAGCTCTTTCATCAGCTTCCATCGTACAATACTAAACACACACATATTATATACATCAAGGCCGGTCTTAGGTGGTGCGGGGCCCGATTGGGAACATTTTGATATTGCTTCTTTGATAGTGTTTCTTTGATATTCTTCCAATTCTGGCAGGTTTTACCAAAAGGGAAGAGTCCTTACTCATTCCAGGCATTCAAACTAGGGACTGGACTACTTGCTTCCAACATTCCGTCCCCCATTTATCCCGGTCTGAATCAATTGTCTAAAGCCCATAAAACATTCAAATTCAAATGTAGATGTTGCTCATCAGTGTCGACACCTAAATATTTCTCAATCAACGGTAGGGGTGTTTGGTACCCTCAATCTGTCTCCCTCTTATTAGCGGAGAAACACTCTATATTTGGTAGTAATTCTTAAAAAAAAAAAAATGCTGTTTAATGTATGTAGTAACGCATAGGAAACTAAATTTTAATATACCCTAGTAGTATAGAAACGCATCATACGGTACCTTACCAAAATAAACACCCTATACCAAGGATGGAAACATTAACAATAATAAAAAAGATAATAAACATTTTAAAGAAATTCTTTCATTAATCAAGTCGCACTTAAAAGTAAAAAACAATTTTGTTTATGCATGACTAAAAAAAAAAAAAAAAGAAAAGAAAAGAAAAGAAAAGAAAAAGAAAAAAAGATGTAGGCTACTCTAACATAGGCTTAAAGTTACTTTATAAATTCTTAAAATGACGCGCCGCATTCTTTTTATTTAGTCTTGCATAAACAAAATTATTTTTAACTTTTTAGTGCGAATTGATTAACAAAAGAACGTCTTTAAAAGGTGTTCCATCATTTTTTTTATTCGTTGGACACATTTTCCAAATCCTAAAGTGATATGCAACCAGGGAAACCAGGGCTGGTTAAAGACTATTATTTATTTTAGGATAAAGAAGTTGAAAATAAAAAATATTAAAATTTGCTTTTAAAATAAATAAATATATTACAAAGTATGAAAGTAACAATGGAATGTTGTATTGTCACCGGACTTACGTCGCTCTGCAACAGTTTTTAGTTCTATGACGTTAGAAAATAAGTTCAATTTATACGAACACTTATTCAATGTTTGAAACAAACACCTGTTACGTCATTGTACACTCATGTCCAAAATGATTGTCGCATATCTATAACTGTCTTCTTGTAAGAGTATAATGTAATAATGATTTTGCTGGGTACTTTTAATACTGATACTATGTGTACAATTGGGAAATGTATATGTGGTAAATTTCATAGGAAAATATTTATAAATACGAAAATTAGAATGAGTAAAACAAAATGTTGCTAATGGACACGAAAGTTTTATTTTCGTTTTATTGTTCTTATTTACTGCTCGTTTGACATGTAATTTGCCACATACATGTCTCTGCCGATTGTACACATACTAATATTATAAGAAATACCGGATGAATTCGTTATCAAATTCTATTCCTACAACATATTTATAGATATGCGACAATAATTTTGGACATGAGTGTACCTTCCTGAAGAAGGTGACACATCTTTTAATTCTATTGTTAATGAAGTGGTCTATTTCCCCAAATAAAAACCAACACCAAGCAGGGCATATGCTCCCTCCTGTCCTTCTAAGCCGGTCCCCAAGGCTGAATGTAACATTGCGGCCCTTTCCTGTTGTGATAGGAAAAACTCAGGATTGTCGGCCACTGGTATCGAATGTGAAGGTGAGAGGGTAAATCTGGTGGTCATATTTTGAAAAGAAAATAAGGAAATGGATTCCACTAAAAAAGAGTCACATTGTCAGTACATTTCAGATCTTTGCCTGGGTTTTCTGCCTTTCAATTCCAAGTTTTTTAAACCACGAAGGCTCTAAATAAATTAGAATATCAACTCTCCCGTATGTTTTTTTTTTTTTTTTTTTTTTTTAATATTGGCAGGTTCTTCATTTTATATCAGACTCTTCCCGCACTATTCTGTTATTTACCATAGGTAGAAAGACAGGCGACAAGTGCTTTAATTCTCTATGGTATGTTTGTGATCGTTGTAGATATTTGAGTGGCTTTCTAGACACCGGGCTGAGGGCTGATATGTTGGTCCCTCTTTATTTTTTCTTCAGTTCTGTTTCTCTTTTAGCCAAAACAAGGAATTTCACTCTTCTTTCTCATTTGCAGCCGTAACCACCCCCCTCCTGCGCTGTCCAACTTTGACCACATGCAGGGGAAAAGAAGGAAAAGGAGGGGTGCCATTTGCTTTGACGGCATTTCAGCAACAACCCCATCTGTTGCCAAAATAAGGAAACACTTTGTACTGCAAGGAGAACTAATATCTTCGATTTGTCAAGGTCACTTGAATCCCGCCGACTCTTAAGGAACCAAAATTACACAGGGAAATAACAGAAAAACACACGTTAAATATAGGAATATGCATTTAACCGTTGCTCGCAGTGGGGAAAAACGTATGAAATCACTGTCTTTAAATTTCGTGGCAAACGTGAATGACTCCAGATACTATATTTATCAGAAGTGTTCCAATAAATGCTTTAAGAACTAGTTTCACCAACTCGTAAGCTCTCTCTGGTTTGTGTTTAAGCCAATTATCTTGTAGAGCTCTAGTAACCTCTCCTCTCAAAAAATTTCCATTAGATTCCTGCTGAAACCAGTTCTAAACCAAATGGGAATCCTGAATTGAGCTGTAATCTTGCTGAACTTCTACCATGCCGCCTTAAAATGCATTTCTCACAACCGCAGTAATCCTTATTGGAAAATATTTCGCTAATCTGGCCGCCGAAATATTTGGGTTCCTAACCTCTATTTGGGGGCCGACTACTCACCTACTGCACTCTAAGCATAACCTTACATAACCACCCTCAGCAGTGAACAGTGGCAAGCCCCACTGGATGTGTTCATCATTTGCCGAGAAAAATATACTCTCGTCTGTGAATATTATGAAATCCCTGTTACGATGAATATTTGTCTCAGCAAATGCTAGTCGGGTGATTTTATGGATGTGTGTCAATTGCTTCTTATGTACAGCTCGATAGGCTTTAAGACCAGCACGTTTGAGACGTCCTTGAGCAGTCAGAAACGAGCCTAGGAACGAGATGACACTTAACTGTCGGCAAATCATGAAATAATTTTGATGGTACTCAAGATTTGATCTTGTTGCTGGGTAGAAACTCTATGAAGACGGGTGCCCGCCTTCCGACCCACATTGCCTGTTTCTCTGCAAATCCTTCAATAAGTGAATGCTATCGCACGAGGAACACTGAGTTGGTGGTCGGCTCCGTTATGCTCATATCACCATATTGAAGAAAAATCTGTCAGTATAACGTCCCACATTTATGTCTTTTAGGCTAAGGGAAACGATGAATAAGCAAATGAATGATGGAAGAATTTGTGGAATAAGAATGCGGGAGGAAACGGGAGTACCCTGAGAAAACCCATGGAGATGATGCTGTCCACAACAAAGTCACTTGGCCAGGGATCGAACCAGGGACCCCACTCACCAGAGGTGAGGTAAGCGCTCTACTACTGAGCCATCGTGCTCTCCGCATACTGTTCAAGAGCAGTGAATTGCTCACGAATCGTTTGACCACAATGCTCCATGGTCTGTGAATAACGCGAAGAGGCATTCATTGCGAATCGCCTACTACCAATTTCTCGTCAGGGCATGCATGCATTTCGACGGTATACTATCATTTTAAGAAAACAAAACCATGTAGCAGTTTTTATCGTTTATATGTAACAAACTTGACATAAAGAAGTTACTAAATGTCCCAGCTTAAATGCTGAACTTCAGCAAAAGGGCTCATTTTGCATCAAAGACGTAGCCAAATTACGTCTCGGGGGTTCGTTTTAATGTTTAAGAAACCCTATTCTGTACAAAGTATTTTTAAAATAATTCCTTAAAAAGGTAAAATGAAGCATCTTCTTTCACTTTTTGTGTGTAGAAAACTGGATAATTTTTCTGTCATATATATATGTTAACTGTTTTCTCACTCTGGCCATTTTATGAATACAAAATAGGAAATTAAAATTGCCCACCTCCACATTTAGAAGCGGAATTTTCGAAAATATTGGTATACGTGTCAACTGAGTTTCATCTGCCAAATCTGACAGGTTAGTGAGATACTCTATTTTAAGGTGCATTTTGAATCACCTCCGTCCTCAGAACAAAGGTGAATGAGAAATATCCGAGTCAAGAATAATGTTCTGTACAGAAATTAAGTTCAAGTACTTCTGCACTTTTCCAATGATACATACGTCAATTTGTATGTAAAGAAACAATTGTTTAGCACAAGCAGTGATAAATGTGTTATTTTGTTATGACTTTCCAAGCTTTACATTTTTACCTTTGTAGAGCTTATGACATTAGATTGTCATTGTAGCAATTGGTACGGCAATGGTTGTAATTTTGAGTTATTAAAGCGATGTATTAGATTGTTATTTATTTATTTTTATTTATTTATTTGTGTATTTATGCAAGGGATTGGCTCAAGGAAGGGTTCAGACCTTCAAGTCCGGGGACACATCGGCCTTTTACGTGAGTCTATGATTTGGGAAGGAACTGGCCCTGGCGTTCTAGAAGGTACCATCCGTGCCTTCGCCTAATGGGAGTGAAGAAAACCAGGGAAAACCTACTCAGACTAATGACAGCGTGGCGACGTACCACCACCAAAGGAAGTTCGTGTTCAACTCTGAGCAACCAAAGTGATGATCACGTTAATTTGGGATCAGTATGGGGTATTTCTACTTGCTTTCCAGGCGAAGGAAGTGAAATGACATGAAATTTTTGACTTTTACGTCCCACGGTTATGCCAGCTAGGCTAAAGGCGACGGTGATGATGAGAAATAAATGAAATGGTGTAATGAAGAAAGTGGGAGGAAACGGGAGAACCCCGAGGAAACTCACGCACACGGTGTTTGTCCACCACAAAATTCACTTGGCGAGAGCAGGGTTTGAACCTGGAACCCCATGCACCAGAGGTGAACGCTCTACCACTGAGCCGCCGCGGGCCCACTTTGCAGGCGAAGGTTACCACAATTACCAGGATATACTATGCCTTACTGCCGCATCCGTTGCTGGATTCTGTGAAATCCCAGAACATGGCATGCTGACAAAATGTGTCCGCCCCCTGGAAAACAATGCACCCGTTCACTGCTCGAATGTTGGCAGACAGTTGCACGACTTGGGGTATGAAATCAGTCATAGTTCGCGTTTTCTTTTGATCACACACAATCTTAGTTCCACCGCTTCCGAAACAGTCAGTCATCTCCTACGCGCAAGTACTTCTGCGATGTTGCCACGCTGCTTTCTGAGGTGCAGTAATGGATTTTGGATCACTACACCTTACTTCACGTTCGGACCTGTAACACAGTAACGGTGCAGAGTTACGAGCTGTACATTACCACATGACCTGCATAGGTATGAAGGATTTGGATTAGACATGTGAAATTTCATCGCTCTACGATTTGTGGAAGTGGGTCAGGGTGAAATTTTCTCGCGCAACTCTCGCTAGTCGGCAAATTTCAAAGAAATCATATGTGCAAATTACTCAAAAACTATTGATTTGCGACCCCCGGTTAATATACGTGAAAATGTTCCAAAGTACTTGTAGAATATCCCCTTGCAAGGAATGCATCGAATTACCACTCACCCTGTATATTATATATCAGGGATGCAAATAACCACCCGCACACTTGCCTGGGGCGAGTATTTAATATTATACGGTGGGTAAGTAAATGATTTTTATAATGGGATGTGGGCTAGTAGCTTTTTTCTTGGGCAAGTAAAATTTCGTTGCTTATTTGCATCCCATATATATATATATATATATATATATATATATATATATATATATATATATATATAGAGAGAGAGAGAGAGAGAGAGAGAGAGAGAGAGAGATAGATAGATAGATAGATAGATAGATAGATAGATAGATTGATTGATTTTATACACACGTCAAATTCTTCCGACTAATCTGACTTGCTAAGAATAAAGAAGTTTCTCAAAAATCCCTTAAATTTTAGAGTTTTTCCCTTTTTCCCTTCCCCAAAAGAGTCAACATCGGGTTTTGTAAAAGATATTGCAGCTTTTTCAAATGCCTATCCATTGATAACTTCAGCGAAAACTTCTGGATGCACAGGTGAAATTTTTATTATATTTTGACAAGAGGGGAATTTAACGTGAATCTAAGCTTAAAATCCCAGCTTTAGAAGACAGTTATGTTGTGTATTTTTAACGTTTTACTGAGAAAGGTAACATTGCACATATTTTATGTTTCTTCTTCCTACAATATTGTATTATAATAACGATCCAAAAACAAAATTTTTCCCTTCTGTTTTGAGAAAGTTTGTGGAATTTCCTTTTTTTCCTCTAGGGAAAATGAAAATTTCCTCAATTTTCATACAATAAGAACACTAGTTAAATATCTTTTCAATGAGGTATAGTTTATATCTCTGCTTTGTTTGAAACCTGGATTATAGTCAATTGAAGTGAATGCCAGGTCTCCTCAAAAACTTTTGGCATTGGAAACGGGCCATCCAATATGGCGGGCATAGTGACCAAACCCGACGCGGGAATTTTTTTCGACTTTCTCTGAGTTACTGAATAAAGTATCATGATTATTTTAGAAAAGGTCTCGGATTGTTTTTATGTTTCTTCTCCCTATCCAAAAACTCAATTTTTCACTTCTGTTCGGAGTAATTTTGTAGAATTTCCCATTTTTTCCCTTTCGGGAAAATGTAAATTTCCAAACTTTTTACACAATAAAAACAACTAATTAAATATCTTTTCAATGAGGTATGGTTCATATCACTACTGTGTTTACAAGCTGTGTTATATTCAGTTAAAGTGAATGCTGTGATTTTCACGAAAACTTTTGATGTTGGAAATAGACTATCCAATATGGCGGCCATAGTGACCAAACCCGACGCGGGATTTTTTGGGACTTTCTCTGAATTACTGTGTAGAGTATCATGATCATTTTAGAAAAGTTTAATGTTATTGTTAGAAACACGAAACACGTATTCCCTCATCTTACCTCTACAACATTTGTGAACAATTTCATTCAGTTCGGTCCATTTCTTCTTGCCTTTCCGGCGTCAAATTTCAAAATTCTGGGTGGGACCTTTTGCCTCCTAGAACAGTTTTTTCGCAGGAAATAAAAAAGTCGTATTTGTTTAATTTTTGCTTATTGTCCTAACACAAAGTTTTGTTCCAATTCTTCATGTAAATTTAGGCACTTCTGACATACTATTATTAGCACTTGATATTTCATGATCAAAGGTTTGGAGGAGTCCGGCCCCACCTAACCGCTTTTTCCAGGAAAATACGAAGGCCGTATTCCCTCATTTTTTGTCTACAATATCTATACAGAATTTCATTCACTTAGGTTCACTTTTTCCTGCCTTTCAGGTGTCACCTTTCAAAATTTTGTGTTGGGGCTTTTGCCCCCTAGAACCGTTTTTCCGCAGAAAATAAACAGAAACCGTATTCGTTTGTTTTTTGCGTATTGTTCATATACAAAGTGTCGTTGCAATTCTTCATGTCCTTTACACACAACTGACATGTTGTTACTAGCACTTTTGATATTTCATGATCAAAGGTTTGGAGGGGTCTGCGCCTCACCTAACCATTTTCCCAGGAAAATACAAAACACATATTCCCTAATTTTACGTCTGCAATATCTGTGCAAATTTCGTTCACCTTGGTCCACTTGTTTTTGCCTTTTGGGCGTCAACTTTCAAAATTTTTTGGTGAGGGCTTTTGCCCCCTAAAACAGTTTTTCCGCAAAAAATTAGAAAAAAAAAACTTATTTGTTTATTTTATGTGTAGTATCTACCTGCCAAATTTTATCAAAATCGGAGTGTTACACTTGGGAAGTGTTACTTGTTAGAATTATAACAACAACGCATTGCTCACAGTTTGGACACAGGCTCAAAGTAATCTGATATAAAAGAACCTCAAAAGGGAAAAAGCAGGCTTATTAAAAAGTGCTTGAGGTTTGGAAAGGGACAGCTTCCAGGACCTCACGTTGGATACGTCGCTGAGTCAATGCATTATATCTGTTTCTTGCAAAACATGATTATTAGATGCGTTAATATGTAAAATTATATCATAATTTGACTTTTAATAGGTTTTTCCTTAACACAGCCATATTATCCGGCGTTCTGCCTGCCTGTTATATGTCGGATAAGCGAAACTCTACTGTATTTCCAAAGATAGGATATACACAGGGGCTAGAGATCTGCACGGGCCGGAATTTTTAGAACGGACCCGGTCCATCCCCTTTAATTTATAATCTATAGATATTAGCGGATTAAGGGCGGAGCCAATGGAGCCCAGGCTTCGGGGCCCCAAGTTCAGGAGGCCCTTTGAAATCCCTCTGTTTAATACTAAAATATAGTAATCAACTTATTATATTATAGGCTTCAGACCGATGCTATTATTTTTCCCCGCTCGTTACGCTCGCGGTATCGCTAGATTTAAGTCTTTCCATGAGCAGCATTTAACTGTTAATAATGAATGCAATTATTTAATTGTTAATAATGAATTTATCTAAACTAATTATTGTAAACTTGGAACACATTCAAATAGTACAGCATAGTTCTCGGTACAGACATAATACATTGTTAACATATCTTTATATGTTTCTTTTAACATATATTATAACTTATATTTTAACATATATTATAGCCCTCATCTCTTCTGGAACGCCTTCCGTGAGAGAGCCAATGGGGTGTAGTCGTTCTGACGGCAAGAGACCTGATGGAATGTCATTGGTGCCATGGAAACGAGGGAAGGCTTTAATATGGGATTTCACTTGTACCGATACTCTAGCCCCCTCTAATCTTCTTACTTCTTCCACAAAAGCTGGGATGGTCGCAACTCGTAGAGAATCTGAAAAGAGACGAAAATATAACAACCTCTTGGACAAATACCACTTCGTCACCATCGCCATCGAAACTTGTGGGTCCTGGGGTCATGAAGGACTAAATTTTATTAAAGAAGTTGGGCGCCGAATAACTCTCAAAACAGGCGACACTCTTCAGCCTTTCTTATACAGAGATTAAGTATGGCTGTGCAAAGAGGGAACGTAGCAGCGATACTAGGAACGCTTCCACCGGGAAAAGCATTGGAAGAAATCTTCCTCCTGTAACCACCCTCCTCTCACCAAACTCACGCAATTTCTGCTGATTATGTTGCATATTATATAAGAAATTACGGACAACCATTCTTTTACTGTATGGTTAATTTACCTATCTGTCTGTATTCTACATAACAATATTATTACTATAGGTGCAGTATATAAAAACTCGTCAATTGTATGAAATTTAAGTGTTATAATATGCAGTATTTTAATCCGAGAAAATATTGTTATACATTTTTAAATAGTATTGAAGCCAATAATGGACAAGTACAATGTAAAAATTTTAAATTTATCTTAAAAAAAACCTTATATTGTTATATGTTAATAAATAAAGTTAATAAAGTATTATAACTTTAACTATATGTTAAAAGAAATATAAAGATTTGTTAACAATGTATTATGTCCGTTAAGAATTTAAAATAACATATTTTTTTATTATTTCCTTTTACATATAATGTTTCCAGTATATTTGTCAATATTCTAATATAGAACGTTATATAAATATTAGTTTTATTAATTATCACTTATTATTTGATGAGGAATGTAGCTATTTATGTAACACAAAATATACTGTCCAAAATTGGAAACTTTCGAAGTGAATGCTACAAGGAACGGTCCTAGGGCCAATTACATTTTAAATATTTTAAATATATGAAAATGGTTGATTCTTCGTCTAGGAGCAATTGCGAGAGTTTGGTAAGAGAATGATTACAAAAGGAAAATTTCGTCTAAGCTTTTCCCGGAGGGAGAGTTCCTAGCATCGCTGCTACGTTCCCTCTTTGCACAGCCATACTTATTCTTTGTATAAGATAGGATGAAGCTCGGGTGTCGCCTGTGTTAAGAGTTATGCGGTATCCAACTTCATTAATGAAGTTTAGACCTTCCTGACCCCAGGACCCACAAGTTTCAATGGCTATGGTGACGAAGTGGTATTTGTCCAAGAGGTTGTTATATTTTCGTCTCTTTTCATATTCTCTGCTAGTTGCAACCGTCCCAGCTTTTGTGGAAGATGAAGGAAGATTAGACGGGCCTAGGGTATCGGTACAAGTGAAGTCCCATATTAAAGCCTTCCCTCGTTTCCAAGGCACCAAAGACATTCCGTCAGGTCTCTTGCCATCAGAGCGACTACACCCCATTGGCTCTCTCACGGAAGGCGTTCCAGAGGAGATGAGGGCTCTCATAATGAGATCGTTAACAGTGGAGTGTCGAGAGTATCTGCCAGCACTGTGAACAGATGATAGGCCATGTATACCTTTCTTATGCACTAAACTTCCGCAAGCAGAGCACTGGTGTTGTTCACAGACATCTGCTCCCAAACGTAACGCACATGCGATTCGAAAGCTTTCGTCGGGAAGATGCAGCCCTAGGGATGAAGATGGGATAGCTTGTAACCAGGCACGTGCTTCAGGGGAAAAAGTAGCAAGAAGACGCCTTATCTTCAGGATTGGTGGAAAACTGAAGAATAGAAGATAATCTGGAATCTATAAGAGGAGCGTCCCATGAAGTTTGAAAACTTCTCTTATCAAAATCAGGTAGATCGAGTCCGCCGCACGATATCCACTGGGAGATACAATCATTTATCTCAGCTTCTGAATCCTGATGAATATCCTGGCGAAGAAGAGAAGTGATCAAAGGCATAGAGCTATACATGGATGAAAGGAAAGATGGAGTAGCCAAGTCAAGGGCTCGACGAATTCCTACACCTCCGTGATCCACAGAGAGAGATGCTTGTAGCCATGAGTTATCTGTGAGAGAGCAGTTGAGAAGAGATTCTAGGCCAAGTCGGATGGATTCATCATATTGTTCCAAAAGATCTGTCTCATGCCAGGATGGAGAACTACGAAGGATATATAACAGTCTAGGAATGGCTAATGAGGCCCGTAGGAGATAAAAAGCTGAGTGGGTAGATATCTTAGGCGAGTGAAGAAGAGATCTAATTTAGATATCTTGTCTAATAACAAAATGCGTCGAGTATCAGTGTGTAGCGCTGCACCTAAAAGGGAGGCTCTGTCGGATGATATAAGTTGAATTCCAAGTGCAACTTCGTTGAAAAGGGCGTAAAGGGTGTTAGCCTGTTCGTTTGAGACTCCCAGGAAACCGACTTCACATTTGCAGAAATTGAGCTGTAATCCAATGTCACGAGATTGAGTTCGAATCTTTGACAAAGCTTCGAGGACATCTTCCTTGTCTCCAGCTATAGTCCCATCCGTCGAGGTACCAAATGTTTAACTCAGTATTGATATTTCTGATAATAGAGTGAAGTGTTAACGCTAATAAAGCAGGTCCTAGGGGGTCGCCTTGTTGAATACCTCGTTGGGAGAGTATGATATCTTTACCAAAAAATAGATGACTAGGCTGTGAGTAACACTCATGTATGAAGGTGTAAATATAAGGGAAGTGCGTTTTTACGGCTGTAAGCATAGTCTCTCTCTGTTGATTTCTTTGAATGCATTCCGGAAATCTAGTTTCAAGAAAATTTTCTCTTGTTTGTGGGAATGAGAATAATACAGTCGGGCGACATGGGCTGTAGCCTCTGAGCCATGAGGAACGCACACTCCCAACTGATGTGGTGACAAGAAAGTAGATAACGGTTCCCTAATCCTTTGGCATAATATCTTAGCTGAAAGCCGTCTCCAAACATTACCGACAGCGATGGGGCGTATATCACCACTTTTCTTCCTTAACGCTATAAGCGACGCTCCGAAAAATAGTGGTCTAATTTCTGTAGGTACGTTTCCAGTGAGGATTATGTGAAGAAAATCACTGATAGTGCTTAACAGACGGTCTCTAGAATCGATGTTCTGGCATAGCAAAAGATCCTTGAGAATAGAAGGGCGAAAACTGTCCATACCTCCTGCGGAGCCGGAAGAGAAGGATTGAAGAGCTTTCTGTACTTCTTTGACAGAAACTCTAGGGACGGCTGGAGCGTTGTCAATGAGTGCAGAGAGTGTGAAAGTATGACTGTGTGAGGGTGCTTGTTGCGTAATGCATCTAGCACTGTAGCTTTTGGAGGCGCCAAAGTGTCCTCAGAGATGAGGAGTCTGACTGCTCCATGGACATCGCCATCGGAAAGTTTGTTCTCGATAACCTTGATGTTGAAGGAGATTGGGTCTGTCACTCGGCGAGGTTTGGAGGGTCGTTGGTGGCGATAAAGAAGGGCATCGCAGCGAGAATTAGTCCAACTTGTGATTCTTTGTTTCACCCATGTAGTGAGATTGGACACTGTTCGTTCTTGTTGGTAAACAAAGAGTTACGTAGGGGAAGAAGAAAAGCTCCTTCCACGATTGCAAGTTATTAGTAGATACAATATTCTGCAGAACGTTGACAGAGGGAGTCAGCCAACGCTGGTCTAGCTCCTCGAGGAGCTCTACGAAGAATAGGAGTTATGGAGTTGAGTTTTACGAGGAGGGTATTGCATGCTTCAATTGACATCTCGTTGGAGCTAGAAATACAGTTGCTGAAGGTAGTGTGTGAAGTAGAATTGTGTGAAGAAGGTGAAAGCATGGTAGTGACATTGGACGATGAGGGTTTGGCTTTGGCACTAGTGAGATGGCAGTTACTGTTGTGGATTGCTAGGCCCCTTGCATTGAGTAATTGTTTGTTGCACTGTGAACACACTGAACCATTATGTACAGATGCACCAACAGTATTGAAATTGAATGCCCGGGTCATCATTATAGTTCAATAACACAGAGTGGTCGACATTGTCGGGCATGGCGCTAGTATCGTGTCCGGTCGACATCCAACTTGTCACAACAATGGACATATATATTGAATTTTAATGAAAAGTGATTCCTGATTGGTAGAGATGAACAAATGATGTAATGTTATTTGTGATTTCAGTTGGAGTAGTAGTCTGAAGAAGGAAGTGATATACTTCCGAAACTGTTACATTTCTAGTTAATTTATAATAAAGATTCTAGACAGCCTTGTAAGAAAGTTGTGTTTTTATCATTAAACTAAATCCGCATTCTTTATATTATCTCATTAAAGATTATTCTTTAGATTATTTTTCTTTAGCTGTGTGAAAAAAGACGGCGTCTCTAGGAACACCGATGTCAGAGGATGAAACTGTAGCCGTCTTTAGAGAACATAGGTGCGAGCCTGACTTCGCAGATTGTGAAGTTTGTGAAGTACAAAAGCGACTTACAATGTGCAAGAAGAGAGCACAAGCAATCTTTACACAAGTATCTATGATTTTCAAACATAAAATGTCTGTAAATCAACAACTGGATCTGGTGACTATCATTCCACTATACAGCCAGAAAAGATGTTCTTTATCCGTGGCAACAAGGAAAATTCTCGGCATCGAGACATACCTACTCATAGTGAAATCTGCTTCCCCAATGACCTTATCCTTTCAATGAAGGTGTTTTTTTTTTTTTTCTTTCTTTCTTTCTTTCAATATGACAGACTGAATGGCGAGAAACGAATACATTGTTTTGGATTAGAGAATCTTAGGTCAGCTCTGCAGACTACCTAAGAGTGGTTCGCGGATGGTACCTTTAAGCGTTGCTCCAAGCAATTCTCGCAGCTCTATACGATACATGCCGACCTACGAAGTACACAAGACAGTATATCTGTTATGCCAGTTTTGTATGCTTTGTTCCCAGATAAAACAGAGAACATTTACAGACATTTATTTTCATTTGTGAAAACTTGGTGTAAACAAAATCATCCAAGAATTTTGAAGACGGATTTTAAAACTGCAGCAATTAGTGCACTGCATTTTAAGTTTCCAAATACAGGGATTTCAGGATGTAACTATTTCAACCAAAGCATCTGGCGAAAAGTACACAGTCTAGGGCCAATCGATGAATATCTTAAGAATGAAGAGGCATGGCGTCATGTTCATCGTGTGCCACACTGGCACCAATAACGGTAAAAATATATCTCTGATGGTTGGTTGATCACAATGGAGAACTGCCCAACTGGACAAAAGGTCGAGGCTTTCAACAATTACTTTATAGAGCAATGACTGGAAAATTCATTCTCTCTCCGGAAAGTTAAAATTGTAGCAGTCAGAGCCATCGAATAAATAACTCGGCAGACAGTTGGCATAACCACTGAAACAAAATAATATCCAGAACCTCTCAGCACATTTTTAGGCTTGTGAAGTTGCTGAAGGAAATTGCTATATTTAATTTTTGTGCTTTCAGAAGAATGGAAATCCAGAGTATTCCTCACAAGAAAAGCAATCTATATAAAACTTGATGATAGGATACAGTGAATGCTTCATCATCTGAAGAAAAATGGTGACCTGAGAAAATGTTTTAGAAGCTGGAGCTTTGAACATAAATTTCAGTAGTTAAAGCAACATTTTATTTCGGATTTATGTTTTTCTTCATGGACAACGTGTAATTCATACAGAATGCATAGGACAAGGTTCTAATAGAAGCCGCCTAGGAGTATGAATCAAATGTTATGTGGTGTTGTAGTCACTACTTTATTTCATGCTTCTGGGCGCATAAGTTCTACTCTAGAAGTATGTTATCTCTATAGAATGCTGCTCCGGAGTTAGAAATAGCAAAAGGGCTATATGACATTAACTTTGAGCTTCATAAGTTAACATATGTACTTATGTTATGGTTGAAATTTTGTAACATTTCCTATTTTTGCGACCGTCTGAACTATTATTTTTACGTTGTGTGTAAATAAAGTAATGAGACTGGCTACACTGTGCACGCACCTGCAACGCTGATGCTGTGGGACTTCGAGGAGAGGTGAATGAACATGCGATACACCATCAGTGTACGTAGGAACTCGCTAGCATCATGGTGGTTGTTCGTAGCAATGGTTTTAGTGAAGCAGGTTTTGCTTGTGCATTCTACCAATGAGTGACACGAATATCGACCAATGTTATGCGATCAGTATTACTTCAGACTTGGACACAGTGTAACGGAAATTTTGGCAGAGATTCGCCAGGTCTACGGACACATTGTTTTGTCAAGGGCACAGGTCTTTCGTTGGTTTAAGGCATTTGCACAAGGAAGAGAATCAATTGGAGATCAACCTTGCAACGAAAGGCCTTCGGTTGCAAGAACTGGTGCAAATGTCGAAAGAGCTATTTCTATGATCGCTTGACAGTCCGAATGATCGGGACAGAGTTGAATTTGAGTCATAAAACCGTTCATCAGCTGTTGACAAATGAATTGGGAATACGAGGAATCTGCTCCACTGCTCCAAACTGATTGCGAAAATCCTTGCGCAGGAGCAAAAGGACATGTGGAGGGAGAGATACGTTGATTTTAGGATTTGATTGCAAATCACCCCATTTTTTTTAGAACGTGTCATGTGTCATCTTCAATTGAATCTCCTCCTTCTCCAAATGCCTTAAACCAACAAAACACTTGGGTCCTTGATAAACAGGGTTTGAAAAAACCCGGGTTTTTCTCAAAAAGGCCAACCCACCTGGGCCCATATGGGTTTTTTCGGGTTTTATTGGCTTTTTTTCGGGTTTAATTGAGTTTTATCAAAATATTTCAATGTCTTTGGGGTAAAAGTGTTAAAATGTGATTTTTATTTCAAGATTATCATTGTCACAACTTGCAACAATTTTCTATTCACTGCGGTTTTGAAACAATGGCCGTCATTTTGAAATTTTACGTTGGATCATCGCCAAAATATATACAGCTAATTTAGAGTATCTTGTGCTTCTACTCTAAAAATTTCGACTTAAAAGACCGAAAATTGCGCCGCATATCCGCTATTTTGAAAAAAAAAAAAAAATTGTCACCATTTTGAAATTTTACGTTGGTATACAGCCAAAATCTATACAGGAAATTTAGTGTGTCTCGTGCTTCTACTCCGAAAATTTACACTTCAAAGACCGGAAGTGATTCCCTGTAGTATGTGTGGTACAAGCAGACGAACGAACAAATGCAGATTGAATCATCCCAGAAGCCTCAGTGACGTTTGCCGAATATGTACACCAAATATATTAATTTAACAGCGTAAAATAAATGGTTTTTATTGTTGAAGTTCACTTGCGATACCTTGTGCGTTCAATTATGGGAATTTCCCGAGCGCTTGCTGCAAGAGAGATCTTTCCAGAAAATTAATTTAAGACCATTAAGAAAGATATAATTCATATTTTATAAAATAAACTAGCCTTTGGCTAGCTGGGGGCTCTGCCCACAGTCCTCCGAGTTTGCTCGGCCTACGGCCTCGCATTTCTTATCTATCGCCCTTTGCATCAACAGTGAATTTCGTGAACTTGCTCTTCATATTTCCTGAATCTGCCCATCCGGGGGCATCGCCCCCCACACACTGTCTTTGCTCGGCCTACGGCCTTGCATTTCTTGAACCCACAATTCTATCATTTCTTTTCCTATTTCAATGGACTTCCACGGCAAGACACCCCCGATTACTCCAAGGATGAATCAAGTGATGCTGACGAGGATAGTGACAGTGATAGTGCTAAAGAATTCCAGGAACAGGGAGAATCTCATATTACTTCGTTCGCTCCCATGCGTATCGTGCCTTCTCAAGTGAAGTTTGCCCCACCAGGAACCTTTTGTTGTTTTGACGAAGTTAAATATATTCCGCCTACAACTGCATCTTGTTTACTTCGCTGTACTAAATATCATTATATGCCTGTCTTAGAAGCCATGTGTGAAGCTGGAATTATTGAAGAATCCCACCTCATTGTTAATTCTTTTCCAGTCTTTTGCATCCCCAAAGCCTCGTCATTGCGGGTGATTTACGACTGTTCTGAGTGGACCGCTCTATATAAACCTGTGTCACATGTTACGCTCCCCAAAGTGAGTGATATCGCCAAGTTGGCTACTCCGGAATCTTACATGATAAAAATCGATTTAACCCAAGGTTTCTACCACTGCTCCATGATACTCGCCGCTTTTTTGGCATTCGCTGTGGCGAAAGAACATTTCGATTTGTGCGTCTCCCGATGGGGTGGGCCCTCAGCCCCCTTATCATGCACCGGTTCATCACTAATGAACTCCGTACTCATATTGGACATCTAGTGAACTTTCTTGTATACTACGACGACATTTTGTTACTCGGTTCCCCGAACAAGTTACAGGAAGCTCTCGAGATTCTCTTTTCACTTACCTGGGACATTAACGTCGATAAATCAGTGCTTTATCCCACCAAGCGCCTTATGTACTTGGGTATTTGGGTGGATCTCCAAGAAAACACTCTCTCCATTGACCAGAGGTATTTCAACATTGTGAAATCTTGTCCTATCTCTCTCTATCACTCTCGGTGGGCTCGCCAAGTGCTAGATGGATACGTAGTGTGGTGTACGCCCGTGACTTCGTTAACATACCCCATTGCATTTGCGATTCTACATCGAAAATTCTTGCATTTTGAAACCTCAGTGTTGTATACTGTACGATACAACGATATATGTACAACGAGTACAACGAATGGTATTGTATAATTTCTGCTATTGGCAACGATGGAAAATGCAAGTAAGAAGAAGAGGAAGAAGAAAAGGGATATAGATGAACAATGACGCCATTATGTAATAATATACTTTCAATTGGTGGTGAAAAATACATATATTTTTAAATATATTGATTTAAAATACTATTCTTTGCCTAAGGTATGCAATTTCCTATAGTGATTTGTTATAAAATTAAAATATATTAATAATACGTAAAAGAACTAGAGTGATAGTTATATCTTAAATGGTGGACTCGTCCCAGGACTTTTGGGATTCAATATGAAGTTCAGTAAGTCAGCCAAAATTTTAGACTATATGATATTAAGAAATAAACGAGTTATTAATACCAGTCAAAAGATGGAAACCATTCAACAAATTGTAGAAGGACAGTCACATGAATTATCAAACACGGACTTTCAAAATTTTATACTCCAAATGAAAGAGTTAATGGAAAGTAAAATGGAAGCTCAGTCAGTAAAATTAGAACAGCTGACGAATAATTTAGAACAGCAAATGATAAGGAAATTGGAACTGTTTGAAAATTCACAAACAGCCAAGTTGGAACAGTTGGCAACATCGCATAAAGATCAATTAGACCAGTTTGAGAAGTCTCAGGCTCTCCAACTTGAACAATTATCTCAAAGTTTGAAAGATAAATTTGATAGAATTGATGTTCGAATTGACATTAATACTGCACAAATACATGAATTACAGAGGGAAGTTTTGGAACTCAAAAATAATAGGAGTGCTAATAAAGAAGATAGCATAAATTTCTTAATTCCAGAAATTGATACTGAAATACAACGTCTAATAATGCATCAAGCAGTACACAGTAGCGAAGTAAATCCTGCCATACCACGGTATGGATATGGAGATTGTAGTCAATTGGAAAGGCACAGTGATGATACCAGTTCCAATTCTGTAAGTGATAAGAGTGAAGAAAGAGCACATCGCAATTCTGTACAAGTAAACAGTAGGAAGTTAAAATCTGCTAAACCTAATCATGTAAAATGTCTAAAAGTACAGGTAAAATTTAGTGAGATCAAGTCATTAACTAAATTTAGTGGTCGAGTTGATGATATACCGCGGAACACTTTTATTGAAAAATTTGAATCAGAATGTGAGTTAATAGGAATCGGTAAGTCTAACTTTCTTAAGATCCTACCTCATGTCTTATTACCTCCTTGCTCTATATGGTTTAACGCAGTTAAGTCAGGCTACGTAGTTATAATGATTTTAAGAAAATTTTATTAGCCAACTTCGAGAATGATTTCATACTGGCTAACAGGGATGCCCACGTTAGAAGTGAAAGGTATGACCCACGTATAGATAAGAGTATTATGGACTTTGTCATTAGCACATATAATGAGTTGAAATTATTGAATCCATATCAACCTGACTCAAGAATAATCGCATCTATTAGAGTTTTGTTGCCTTATAGACTGCAACAAGTTTTGATGACGTCGCAATGTATAGATTTCAATAACCTATTGTTAGTAGTCCAAAACTTTGAAAATCAAAGAGTTACACAATGTCATACAAACAATAATGTACGTAATAATTCTATACCTATACATAACCTAAGTGTTCAACAAAGTAACTGTGGAGGAAATAGAAATTCTAGACTTAATAGTAACGTAAATCAAACAAACAGAAATTCCAGATTTACAGGTAACGTAGACGAACCTAATAAAAGTTCTAAATTTACCGATATTACAAATGAAGTAAATTACAGAAACAATAGGTGTATTTTACCTAATACAACGAATGTAAACAAATTTGGTCATAATTATAGCCGTGCAAATGGCAGTAATTTCTATAATCGTAAACAGATAAGAAATGAACCGAATCTTTGTAACAGTTCCACAAGAGAATGTGCGATTCAGTGTGACTTAGTAGATGTGATGACCAATTCTACTTTAAACTAACGCCAGCTGGTGGGGGATGGGGTGAAACCACGCCAGCAACTCAAATACCAAATCCTAAAATTATGAGTTCTTCGTTTGATAACAATACTTTAAAATCTTGTATTAAATCTTCTGCAGATAAAGAATATGATAATAGTGATGAAACCATTCCAAAGACTCTAAGTTGTACAAATAATTACCAATATATTCCTGTACGTAATTGTTTTTGGTTATCAGATGATAATATTAGTGATAATTACGTAACTGATAACGATTTTATTTTCCTAAAAACATTTTGTACGGCCAGGATACAAATTAAAGTTAATGATATTTGACTGCAAGCTTTGATTCATACTGGCGCTACTGCATCTCTTATTTCATATTCATTTTGGCGTTACCTCACGAAAGATATTTCTAACCCAAGGCTGCAAAATGTTGACAATTTAATTTTGACTGATTATACTGGAAAGCATAAAAAAAGGGTTATGGGGAAGGTTCAAATAGTAATTTCTTTACAAAATTACGAAATTTCTATGCATGTGCTAGTCATTAAAGAATTAAATGAAAATATTTTAATAGGTTTAAATTTTCTTACTCAGCTACGCGCTGTGCTAGACTTTGAAAATAAAACATTTACAGTAAATTCACTCGATGACAAAATTATTTTGAATTTAATACCGGCTACAGATAATATAGCAAGTCAATGTCAGCCTTTCATTAATAACGTGAATTTAGAAGTAAATCATTGTGAATTTAGTACAGAAAATTCAGCAACCGAAACTCTCATCAAAATTAAGAATTTGATGATATTGCAAAGGAAATTACTGATTCTTTTGATAATGAACATTGTAAATTTATTCCGGAATTTAAGAATATACTTTACCAACACACAAAAGTGTTCTCAAAAGTTCCAGGGTGATGTAAAAATTTCATGTATGCGATTGATGTGGATACAAATCAACCAATTGTAACCAAACATTATATCATACCGTATAAATACAGGGATGAAGTGAGAAAACAAATTTGTGATATGTTGCAAAATGGGATTATCAGACCATCACAAAGTATACATCTTAATCCCATTCATGTTGTACCAAAGAAGGATGGAAAACAAGCTAGAATAGTCCTGGATTTCAGAAAATTAAACATATACGGTTACAACAAGTAAGGTATCCTCATATTGATGAAATTCTCAGTTCTCTACAAGGCAATACCATATTTGGGAATTTGGACCTCGTCTCGGCTTATAATCAGCTATTATTAGAGGAGAATTCTAGACATTATACAGCTTTTTGTTTCGAAGGACAGTTGTACGAGTTCAACCGAGTTGTTTTTGGATTCATTAATGGAAGCGCTGCTTTGGCAGCTTGTTTAAATCAAGTATTACGGCAAGATCTTCGCTCCAATGTAGTTTTTTATGCGGATGATATTTTAATAATGCGAAAGAATCCTGAAGAATACTTGAAAAGTTTGAACAGTTTTAGAACGTCTTGAAAATGCAGGAGTTATGGTTAATTTAGAGAAGTCAAAATTTTTCAAGACTTCTATTGAGTTCCTTGGATATAATATCAGTGCACGGGGCATGTGCTTCAGTGAAGCAAAAATTCAAGTAATAAAAGATTTACCTTTACCTTGAAATTTAAAAGAAACTCGACAAGTTTTGGGTTTGTTTAATTGGTTCCGGAGATCGATACCTCGGTTTGCCGAAATTGCTGAATCATTATTTTTAATCACAAAAAAAGGAGTTCCTTGGCAATGGAATGATGCTCAAGAACGAAGTTTTAATAACTTGAAAACCAGTATTATAAAAAATATTCAGTTGAACTATCCCGATTTTGATCGTACTTTTTACGTTCAATGTGATGGATCGTTATCCGGAATTTCGGGGATACTTTGGCAACCTAATGCATCTGCTGAGGACCCCGCAGTGATACATTGTGTTAGCCGAACTCTGAAGAATGCGGAAAAGGGATATACAACAACGGAAATTGAACTGCTAGCTGTACGTTTTGCACTTCAAAAGTTCGCCCCATATCTTATTGGCCGTCATTTTATAGTATTGACTGATCATAATTCATTACGGCATCTTAAAAGAGTACCAGGTTATAATAGTCGTCTACTGAGGTGGTCATTAGAACTGCAATCTTTTGATTTTGAAATACAGCATATCAAAGGCGTTCATAACATACCTGTGGATACGTTATCAAGGTTATTTCCAAGTTCTGAACATAGAGTACTTTCTATAAATTCATTTAAAGTTCTTCAGGATGAAATAAATAAAATATCGTTGTAAGAATTGAAAGAAGAACAAGAAAATTATGAAGAATTTGCGAGAATCATAAAACACTTAGCAGAGTGTCCGAAAATTTGACTGTCTACGTAACTGGAATTCGTTATATCAAATGTCAAATGATGTACTAGTGATTAGTGACTTTAAATATAAAAATAGAAAAAAAAAAAATATGTATACTACCAAAGCTAGTACCTCGCATATTAAAAGCATACCACGAAGATTTTGGGCATTTTGGATATCAGAAGGTGTATTCGTTAATCAGTAAAACTTTTTATTGGAAATATTTACGGCCTCAAATCAAGAATTACATTAACGACTGTGAGGAGTGTATGAAAATCAAGCACAATTATCAGGCCATATACAAACCAATGTTGTCAATCATACCTGAGAGACCTCATTCTTTTATTTCTATAGATCTTTATGGACCTTTACCCCGAGCACCAACTGGTGACACTTTTTTACTTACAGTAATGGATGTATTTACAAGATATTTGGTAGCACACCCTTTGAGGAAAGCAACTTCTGCAGCAATTGTGCGTAGAATTTTAAACGTGTATATTCCTCATTGTGGACCCATTGAACATATTCTTTGTGATAATGGCGCTCAATTTCGCAGTAAAGTTTTTATGCGTGTCATGAATAACGCAAATATCAAAGTTCATTTCGTCACGCCATATCATCCTAACAGTTCAATAGTTGAAAATATTCATCGTAATCTTGGAATGATGTTCAGATATTACTGTAAAAACAATCACGCTGACTGGATTAAGTACGTAACTGAAATTACATATTTCTTAAATTATTCTGTTTCTGATACCTTGGGTATTGCACCAGCAAACATACATAATGGTACTGATTCTATAAAATCAATTGAGCAACATTTTGGTATCAAGCTTAACGAAAGCGATGATCTTGATTATTCTCATCTAATTAGTATGGTGCATATACGTAGAACAAAAAAAAAATCCAATCACGAAACAAAAAAATTGAAGAGCAGCAAGCTGGAAAAACTAAAATAGAGACTAACGATCTTGTTTTTGTACGTTTGCATCCACAAAGTGACGCACCTTTGGAAGAGGATTTATAACTTTTGTGACTTATATGCTGGACCCTATGTATGTACTAAACAGATTAATCCTAAGGTATTTGAACTATATAATGTTAAAACTGGTAAACGTTTAGGTTTATGTAATATAGACGAACTAAAGAAATGGTGTCCCACTCAACGTACGAAAAGTAAATGGTTACAAATTGTTAAATCTTTAGTTCCTGAATAAATATTAAGTCAAATTAATATTAGTAATATCAATTCCTCTGATTAATTTTATTATATGTAATTTTAGTTATTATTGTAATTATGTTCTTCATTGTCATTTTCATTTCATTTTTATTATTATTATGATTCTATTGTAATGTTTATTCTGTTTTATGACATGAATGGTGTCTTAAATGTTTGTATTAGATACGCCCGAACAAAAGAACTCTGTTGCATTATACTTTATTTATAATGGCTTCAATAATAACTGTAATTGGATGTTAAGAGAAGAATTTGATTAGGGACCTGATAAAATAACTAAGTTGTGAAATTTCGAATTAGCCCTTTCTTCGGCATTAAAATGAAATATAATTATTATAAAATGAAGTATAAAATATTTCTGGTGATAAAATATAAAGTTTTGTAAATTTTATAATAATGAATTGGATTTTTACTGTATACGAGGGCAAGTCAAAAAGTAATATAATTCCATTTATAACATAGTTGTGATTACGGTCCAGAATTCTTCCTTAAATTATAAATAATTTAAGTAGTCCTATAATTCGGGAGCCATTATATACAACGATATATGTACAACGAGTACAACGAATGGTATTGTATAATTTCTGCTATTGGCAACGATGGAAAATGCAAGTAAGAAGAAAAGGGATATAGATGAACAATGACGCCATTGTGTACTAATATACTTTTAATTGGTGGTGAAAAATACATATATTTTTAAATATATTGATTTAAAATACTATTCTTTGCCTAAGGTATGCAATTTCCTATAGTGATTTGTTATAAAATTAAAATATATTAATAATACGTAACGAACTGGAGTGATAGTTATATCTTAACGATCACAACCAACACCGATCTGGGACACCTCTACATGCATCGCTCAGTGCCATGTCGGCGCTACCCCCACATCGCTGGCGGTTGTAGACCAAAATGGAACAATAGTTTTTTAGTGGACCAATATGTCTCCACTACCAATTTTTGTTACCGAATATTTAGCCGCAGCTTTTGCTGCATTATTGTATTACCCACAGAAGGTCCACATCCTTTCTAACAATATGGCTGTAGTATATTGCTTTTCCAAACATATATGTAGAGTGTATTACTTGTTGCCTATTGCACATATTGTATTCTTGTTAAATAATTTCATTGTTACTCATGTACCCTCAGAGGAAAATAAAGCAGATGTGGTCTCACGTGCCTTTGGCACGATCCTACAATTACTCTCAGCCAATCAGGGCGCTCCACCTGGCAACCAGGTTGACAAAACCTGGGAACCAGGTGGCAGCAAGCCAGTTCGAGCAAGTTGAGGGAATATCTTCATCGCCCTTAGACCCCTAAAAATATTCACTTTTGGCTATTTTCCTGTCGGTTAGTCCTGGAATGCTATAATCATGCCAAATTTCATCATTCTAATCATGCCGGAAGGGCCTAAACATTTTGGGGTGTAGAAGACTTCCCATATAAATAACATGGGAAAGATTTTCAGCTCCACATAAAATCACTCTATGGTTGGAAATTTTTATTTCTGATATTTCACTTAGGTAACGCTTACGAAAACGTACAAGCGTACCGAATTTCAAGATTTTATTCCAATTCTAAGTACCTAAAACATGAGATTATAGGCCAAAAAAAGGCCCATTTAAATAGCATGGGGACATTTTACATCCCCTCTTTAGACCCCCTAAAAATTAAGATTATTCACTTTTGACAATTTTTTCTGTCGGTTAGTCCCGGAAAGCTACCATCATGCCAAATTTAATCATTGTAGCCCTACAGGAAGTGCTCAATAATTTATGTCGGCTCATGTAGTTTTATATATAGTTAGGATGTTTCAGAATGTCTTAAATGAAATTAAATATATTCCAGCATAAAATACATAGTTTTATTGTTGAAGTGTTCAGTTCCGATGCTTTGTGCGTTCAATTGGGGGAATTTCTCGAGAACTTCTTTCGGGACGTGTTTTTTTTCCTCCTCCCTCGAAAATGCAGCTCCCTTTACTGTACATCGAAACTTCCACTAGTACGAAAGTTCGAATTCAGCACTTGAAATAGTAAGCGGTACGTAGTTTGGAACTCTGAGCATCGAGTTTCTTAAATTTGACGAATTTTTACGCTTTTGTTGGTGTTGATTCTACAGAATGCTTATTTAAAAAGTACCTGCAAATAACTGCACTAAACTGTTGTTGTTGAAAAACTACACTTTACTGAAGAATACTTGTGTTACCATCAAAGGTAAAAAATAATACTAATAGCTTTACTAATGCACTACATGTTTACTGGAGCTCCTTCGTGGCTAAGTGGTTAGCGTACGCGCCTTTGGCGTGGGAGACCCGGGTTCGATTCCCGTCGGGAGCTCATGTGGTTCGGATTCCACGTTAATCAGTAGGTCCACGTCTTATATAGCCTCGCTGCTGAAAGGGACGCTAAACTAACATCAACTCAACTCAACTCAACTCAACTACATGTTTACTGGTAGTACCGGCATCTATGGCTTTAAACGCGTCAACCGTATTTCTTGTCTTCATCCCCACATCCTTCAGCTTGCACGGCATAACCATAGGACGTAAAACTGAAATATTTCATTTGATTTTTCTTAAGTATATGAAATCTAGTTCTTTAGTCGCGTAGCATAATGAAAAACAGAATATTATGTAACACGAGGTGATAATAAAATCTCCGTTGAAAGAGAAAATACAGTTATATCAATTTAGTCGTCCCAAAGTCGAGAACACTTACCACTTGTTCCAGGGATCTAAAACAGAGGTGCTTGGCAACCCTTCCTTTTATTCCAGGTGTGAGTGTGAATCTTATGATACTAATATCTGATAAAATTGGGATACAAATACTATGGCAAAATCATAGCAAACAACACCAAAATCGAGTCGTGGCAAACAACACGCCACCGCTGACACATTTCTCAACTTCTTAAGTCAAATTTACTTGCCAGGCAAACGGAAAACACATTGAGCTAAAATGACTGACAATCAACTGAATAGCTAAGAGAACCGAAGTTTATTTCGTAGTCTAGGACGCGTCGAAAATAACAGATGTCACAAGATTTTTTTCTAGATATAAAAACAATTTCATAACTTAAGACACATACTTCGTTTACTATACACTATGGCATGATTACATCTATTCTACTTACAGACATCGAAGCTGAAGTATAACTTTTCAGTTCCTTGTCCTCAATAAGGTAAGTATTTATTGCAAAGGTTAATGAACTAGCTAATATAAAAGCAAGAACATCTCCCAGTAGCCTTGGTACTAATCCATGGAAAAAGCCGAGCACTCCATTTTCATTATATACTTCCTGTATAGAAGTTAAAACACCACTGAAAATAAATAAAAGAAAGAAAGTCATAAAATACCGAACAATTCCCATTAAATAAAACATTAATCAATTTACTTTAAGAAATAACATTATTGTTTAAAAAATGCATACAGTGTGTAACAGAAAGGTCGGAACAGTAGAATATTTCGAGAAAAACACTTGACATTTAAAAACCGCGAAACACGTATCCAATATTTTAAAGAGATCTATTAAACTACCATAAAACGAAGTTGAACTCCCCCTCCCTAACGGGGGGAGTGGGGGCAACTTTAAAATTTTAAATAGAAACTCCCTATTTTTATTGCAGATTCGAATTCTGCGACCAAAAATAAGCAACTTTTGCTGGAAGTACTTCTTCGTTAACTTTCTAGATGGCGCTGTAATCACAAAAACAATATCATCGAACCGACGTCCCCTAGATTTGCGATCTGAAATATTTCCGAAATGAAAAAAGTGTGACAAATCTGGTTACGCAAGAACGCACCCATTTCAGGGGCCTATAAAATTCTGTGAACAACAAGTGCCCCCAGAGGTCCCATCATAGGGCCCCAGGGGTGAACTTGAAAATTTCAAATAGAAACCCCCTATTTTTATTGCAGATTCTGATTCTGCGATTGAAAATAAGCAAATTTTACTTGAAGCCCTTTTTCGTTATTCTGCTAGATGGCTCTGTAATCGCAAAAAAATGAATATTATCGTATGCTCGTACGTTAGCTGAGGCTGATGATATCTCGAGAAATACTTTGCAATTTTAATACTTGTCCAATAATTTTAAAAGATCTATTCAACTAACATAAAATGAAGTTGCCTTTTTCTCCCCAAAATTTCAAATATAAACCCTCTACCTTAACGCTGATTTGGATTCTGCGACCAATAATACGCAAGTTTTACTTTAAGTATTTTTTCGTTATCCTGCTAGATAATACATAAATCGCAATAATAATAATAATAACAATAACAATTTAATAATATTATTATACGTCACCTGAGATTGATAAATGAAAAGCTGGTTCAAAAATTGGATATGCAGTATGTTGTTGCTAAGACTTGCAAACAAATAGTTAGGAACATATTTGTAATAATATTCTTCAAGAACTGACATTTTTCTGTGAGATTGTGGACACTATGAAAGTTGATTAACGCCACGTCTCCGTTGGAACATGAAGTTTCAATTAATAATCGGATATAATGTAAAAAGACAATGAAGTTATTCGTTTTTGTCATGTTTATGTAGATATTATAATGACGATTTGATTTGAATATAGACCATGTGATTTTACCTGAGAGGTAAAAGTGAAAGTGAACACGTAATGTTGATCGGTGAATATATTAAACTTTAAAATGAAACTATCAGCTTGTTGTTATGGTTATGTAGATGTTCATAGTTACGATTTGATTTGAAACTACATGTAATTCCATCTGAGAAGTGAAAGTAAATGTGAATACGTAAAGTTGATCGATAGATCAATTAGTCATTAGAAAAGAGAGCAAATGTGCTTTTATAAAATTAGTGGAACAAACCATTTGACCAGAAGACATACGTATGTGTCATCCCTATGGCATGTTCTATAAATACTTATCGTTGGTTGTAAATTACGGTCCAGTAACGTAGAAGCTATTAGATATCGGTAGCAGTAATCATTGTTACAGAAAATCTCTGAACACTCAAGATGTATTTCAACTGGTTTGTATTAGAGCTCTCAAAGTAAAGTTGTAACGCTCTCGATGATACAAGGATGGGGCAATTGCGAAAGGTCATGTGCAGAATTTAACGAAAAAAAATTAGCGTTCCACACAATCCCATTTCGAGATCTACTGTCGAGTGCATCGTAAGACGCGTTGAGGATACGGTAACTATAAAAGAGTTTAACATTCCTGGTCGACCGAAATTGGCGACGAACAGCTTGATGTTGCACTCATTTGTTGAAAATACTCACCTTAACATTCATATATTTAATAGCTGCTGAACATGAGATTAGTCACATGTCTGCGAAAAGAATGCTGAAGAATATAAAGTTCGCCCATACAAAATTCATCTGATGAATGAAGATGTCTTTGATCACCGTGTAGAATTTTCTGAAGATATGATGGAACAAATCAATGATGATCCACCACCACCATTGTATTTTCTGATGAAGCCACGTTCCACCTAATTGGTTACATTAATATATATAATTGCAGGTTTTGATTTGACAGCAATCTCATTGGTCCTTTCAAACACACTCTAAATCGTGAAAAGTTGAATAGCTGAGAAGCAGTGCTAAATAATACAATAACTGTTCCCCTTTTTATTAATGACAATTTGATTTTTTTAACTGTGTGAGGAGATGCTTCGAAATCAAGTAGTTCCATCAATGAGACACTGTAGAAGGCAATTTTGTCCACAGATGGTTCCAGCAAGATGGTGCAAGACCACACTACATTATAAATATGCGGCTATTTCTTAACACGGATTTTCCTAAACAACGGATTGGCGGGAAAAAAAGAGGCGAGGTTGAGTGGCCCGCTCGTTCTCTGTTACCCTGACTTATCGTCACTAGAACATTTTTTCTGGGGTTTTCCAAGTGTCCGAGTATACCAAACAGTGCCAACCAGTTTGGATAATCTTCGTCAAAGGGTTATTGAAGAAGTTGCACTTACTGAACTGAACGTCACAGGAATGCACTATTTATCTTTTACCATCGAATTGCTTACTGTCAGACCAAGAATAGTGCGCAGTTTGAGCACATGCTGTGAAACATCAATTACATTTTGTTAATCTGCAAATTATAGACAACCAAGTCGTGAGAGGCAAGGGGACTCACGATAATCAAGTTCTGCGAGAAAAACGGGAAAACAGTACGTGGCTGGTAAAGCTTATGTGTAGTTACGCATTCCGCAGCTAGCGTAACAGTAAATTAAAAATAGCAGGAAACGAAGACAGGACAACGTTCTTTATTCTCGAATTTTATGTGAAACGGAATGCAGTTAATATTCAATGAAGTTAGAGTTATGTTAAATCCAAGTGTATCAGCCACACTTCCTTAAGAATTTAACTTAACTTTGAGAAAGTATTTAAAAAGCAGGTGGATCTACTGACTCTGAGATGTAGTAAAGAGTGTGCCAAGAATTAGACTATCAGACTGATGTATGTTGAATAACAAATGGCCCTCATCTTGAGCATCTTTGACAAGTAACATAACACACATGTGTTTATAAACAAAAAAAAAAAAAAAATCTTGAGTTTTCTCTCATTTAACATAAGCTGCATGTCATTATGAGTAAAACATTAGTTATTAACCTGTGAAATCGAGAAGATCATTTACAATACCCTTGTATATCAATTAAATTTCTTTGTGATTTATCATCGTTTTGTAAATTTGTTTTCCTGTGAAATCTGTCATTTTTGTGTTTTTTCGTACTAGTGTGAAATAATGATTTTATTTAATCTATCTGTGTCACGTGATATTTAACGAACATATTGGTCTACTTGTTCTTTACAATTCAAGGGAAGATGTGTCTCCTTGTAAAGCACAAACACTTTCCTTTCCATCTCGTAAAGGTTTATAACCGTCACATAAAAATGTAAATCAAAGCAATTTTGTTTTATGCTAAGCCTTTTTAAATATTGGTAGCGTATTCCATGCTTTTTAATTGCACGTGTATTTCTCGAAATATTTAGGTTATTATCAATCCCAGGTAAAGTACATGATATTTCTTTTTTGGGGATTACAGCGCCACCTAGGTAGATAACGAAAAGTACTTCAAATAAAATTTCCGTACTTTCGGTCGCAAAATCAAAATCTGCAATAAAAATAGCGGGTTTCCATCTGAAATTTTTAAGTTGGCCCCTGGGCCCTATGATGGGACCTCTGGGGACAATTGTTCACAGAATTTTATAGGCCTCTGACATGGGTACAATTCTTGCGTCACTAGATTTGTCTTTTTTTTTTTTTTTTTTTTTTTTTTGGTCATTTCGGAAATATTTTAGGTCTCAAAATTAGCAGTCATCGCGTCGGTACGATGATATTAATTTTTTGTGATTACAGCGCTATCTAGTAGAATAACGAAAAGGTGTGTGACGACATGGATTGTCACAAATATGTAATGTGGATTTTGGGTGATGTATGTATATATAAATAGGTAACTTATTATGGATTTATTAGGGAGTAGATGGCGCCATCTTTTATTTTATGGAGACATACGACCTTATTCTCCCATTGCCCTTTTCCATCCTACCTTTCTGGTCTCAAACAGGTTTGTAGTGTATTGAGAAAATATATTCGAAGATCTTGTACCAGCTGGTAATGTAAAATGACGAGGCCCTCGTGATCTAAAATCCGGATTGTGATTGGTTGGTTTCGAACCCGGAATGGAAGCCATGGATCAACTGACGTAGATCGTCAGTTGGTCACTGTTTAAGGTACGTAGTGTTTGTTCTTTACATTTTGTTAAATTCAGTTATCAGTTTTTTTTTGTTTTTTGTTTTTTTTTTGTGTGTGTGTGTGTGAAAAAAGGTGAAAAATGTGTTTCTCAGTGGATTCCGTGAGTATACTCAATGTATTTGAAACATAAATATTTAAGGATTGACATATTTAGACACGAGCAAGTGTAAAAAATTTGCTGATTGAAAAATTTGATTACTGAAAGACAAAAATTAGAGGTTGTGTAGGCCATGTTGGAATGGCGCTTTTTTGAGAAAAAATGTATCCTAGGCTGTTTTTCCATTAGGAACTGTAGGATTGTTTTTTTTATTATTATTATTATCCGATTGTTAATCTTTTGTGTACTATTAGTTATTTTTTTTTATTTTTTTTATTTATAATAAATTGTTTATCCTTGTTACTTTGAAGTAGTAGGGTTGTCATTGCTAAGTAAATTCCTTAAACAACTGAGATTTTTTGCTTGAATTTTGTGAATCAAAGGTGAGAGTGATACATATACATTATATGGGTGCGCTAGGCGGCCTTTTAATACAGTACCGGCGAAAACTCTCCTCACTTTTTTCAGGATTATTTCCCCGGTGGGCAGGTCTGTATTTTGAAGGTTAGATGTGTGCTGTTCGCTTATTCTTTCAAGTACGGATTTTGGCCCGGGGTGGTCATTCTGAAAGAAAGGGGATTAAGAGAGTTTCGTTACAGGTGCTTCAAGTAAAAGTTTCTTAGTTTCATTCCCGGAATCAGAATCTGCAATGAAAAAGCGGGTTTCTATCTGAAATATTCAAGTTGGCCACTGGGACCCTATGATAGGTCCTCTGGGGGACTTGTTGGTCACAGAATTGTATAGGCCCTTGACATGGGTACACAGTTGCGTAATTAGATTTGTCACATTTTTTTCCATTTCAGAAATATTTCAGATCGCAAAGTTAGGGAACGTCGGTACGATGATATTCATTTTTTGCGAATACAGCGCCATCTCGAAAGATAACGAAAAAGTACTTCCAGCAAAAGTTGGTTATTTTTCGTCGCAGAATCCGAATCTGCAATAAAAATAGGGGGTTTCTATTTAAAATTTTAAAGTTGCCCCCACCTCATCCCGTCAGGGAGGGGAAGGGCAACTTCATTTTATGTTAGCTGAATAGACCTTTTTAAAATATTGGATACGTGTTTCGCGGTTTTTGAATCTCAACTGTTTTTCTCTAGATATTCCACTGTCCCGACCTTTTCGTTACACACACTATATGTACATCCATGTACAAAGATCTTTTGGATACACAATACTCTAACTGACAATTTTTCGTAATTATTGTACTTTTCTCCGTGTTTAGTGTAGCTCGAATGGAAACGATAGAAAGTGTTGCGTTCTTGAAAATAATTCCAAAAATTATTACAATATATAAAAGCTACGAGCCACCACATTAAACTTTTTTGCTCCAATTTCTTAAGCTAAATTATGGTGTGCATCGGCGGAAGATTTTCATTCCAAATCATTCCGGAAACGGGAGCACCCCATCTCGAAATCACAGTTAAAAATTCGCCCATTCCGAGATTTCGGAATCTCGAAACTTTAGCCCGGCATTTCGAAATCTCGCAATTTAGTAGGTCGGACCTCCGGAACCACTGAACTACAGTTCGAAATTTCGGAATTCTAGAATATGTGGATTTTGGTATTTCCGAATTTTGGAATTTCAGAATGCCCAACGACAGAACGTTGAACCGGCATACTGAAATATCGCAACGTTGATATTTCGGAATTTTGGGACATCGAGATGGCGGAACTACGGAATTTCTGGAGCTTTGAATTTTACAATCCTTATTTCCATACCAACAAAATTTCAGAATCTTCGATCTTCAAGTAACGTCGTTACGAGTACGACATCAGCACCAAAACCAATCTCCCTATCGTGATGAATCTTAGTACCTTTCGCCCATTGTTAACTGCGTCAATAGACGTTTCGGTGTCTTCTTCAGCAGAATCAAAGATGTTGGAACTGAAGATAACCTCAGGGTGTCCCAGAGAGACATTCCTCCATGGATACATCTCTGATCATGCTAAGTGTGTGGTACTAGTATTTACTAGTGCAACAAGGCCCACGGCAACTGTCACTAATGACAGTTTCTTCCTCGTCGAGTTTTCCTACTCGAGTTTAAAATAAAATTTGGAAAATGGAAAACTCAAAATGCGGTGAAGGAATAGATTCAGAGTTAAGATTGTAGATACTGAGAAGGTTAAGGCTTCGTTGCGCCGATACTGCATTGCACTTTTCAACTGACATGTCTTTGGTATTCGTCCGTACTCGTTCTTATAACGTTCAGAAGCAAGACTCCGGTCACAGGTTTTCTTGTTTATAATAAAGCATCAAATTCTCTTCCTTGATAAATTCTTAGTAGGGCAACCACCTTTATCCCTTATATAGCTGTATATTATGCTTTATTTTCCTTACATTACAGTTTATTATGCTTTTTTCTAAATTATGCCTTAATATGCTGTTCCTTGAGTTATGCTTCATTTTTACCCATTTCTATTACATATTTGCTTTATTTTACTCGTTTTTATTACACAAGCATTAAAAATCTAAATGAAACTATTAATTTCTCCTACTAAAATTACATCAATACAACATACTTCAGAATTCAAACAAATTGCACTTAACATGTCAACATAAATAGATAATACTAATATTTGAAAACAAGTTTAATTTTCTTGTGTTCAATCTTCTTCATCCTCGCTATCGCTGATGGTATAAGTATTTCTGTTAGCTCCCTATTAAAAGCAAGGCACAAGTGAGCTTCAAGATTTTCCTCCATAAACGAAGATCTGTGTGGGTTTAAAATCCAGTTTAGAGTGGAGAAGCTCATTTCAACTGAAGCACTAGAAGGAGGCACAGTTAATGCTTTCATGGCCAAGGTACTCGAATTTGGAATATTATCCAGATGTTTCCTCGAAAAGGAAAAGGGAGAAACGGAAGTTATTTCGTCTAGAAGAATTACACAATACATGCACAATTCTTTCAAAGGTATATAAGCCTGAGAAAAACAACTCTTCTATTCTATCAGTAGACCTTCAGCAAAGATATTTGGATTTGCGCGGGTAGGATCCAGATACTGAATATGTTTCCAAAATTTGGTAGCAACGTGATGTCCACTCATATAACCTGGAAGATTTCTGCACTGCACGCCAGAAGTTTCAAGAATTTTTTGAACTGACGAAAGAATAAGCCACACTTGACTTGCATCCACACTATGAGCTTCGAAAACTTTTAACTGCTCACAGACGACATCTATAATTATACCTATGGTATTAAGCTGGAACTTCAGATATTGTTCTTCATTTCCAAGTAGTTTTTTGAGATTTGCCACAGCAGAACTTCTTTTTTCATCTTTCCCTTCTATCCACTTCCGCAATGTGCTGTAGTAAGCATTGTGAAATTTTCCTGCCAAGAGGCAAGTCCCCCAAAGGTTAATCACTGGCACCGGAGACAAACTGGTGATCTTTTCTGCTTCCCACAAGAGGTTCAACAGACTTTCCGCTCTGCCTAGTGTTTGTGTTTTAGTCAAAGCTTATTTAACTGATGCGATAAAAGTATCAGCTACTTTCAGATTATTTATAATCTCTTACGCACATAAGTGGAACATATGTGCCCAGCAAGTAGAATGCATCAATCTAGGAGCAACTGCAGCTAAGGGCATAGGAGCGCTTTTCATGTATGGGATGTTATCAGATATTAGAACTAAAAACTGCCTTCTATTAACACCAGTATCACTTAACTCGTGTAACGTGGGTTCCTGTCACCACGGCATGGCGCGTCCTCAGGTTGCGGATCGATGAGAAGGCCTCTAGATATAGAGGTTAGCTGCGAATATACTGAATAAGCAGTCGCGGACAGACGACTAGGAGTGGTCCTCCAGCTTGGGGGTTTGGGTAAGGCTAACACCCTCATCCTGTAAAAAAAAGGTACCTGTTCAGAAACATTCACAAAAGCCTCGGACAAGGACTGATAACTTGGCACGACATCAGCAAAAGAAAATGGACATGAGATTTGGAACATGGAATATTAGAAGTCTTTATAGGGCAGGCGCGTTAAAATCTGTAACGAGTGAGTTAGAGAAATACAGGATGGACGTAGTAGGAGTTCAGGAAGTTAGGTGGGAAGGAAATGGATCTGAGAATTCCGGAAATTTTACGTTTTTTTACGGGGAAGGAAATAAAAATCACCAGTTAGGAACAGGGTTTTTCATTCACAAGCGAATATTACCACCAATTAAACGGGTTGAATTTGTTACTGACAGACTTTCTTTTATTACTCTTAAGGGACGGTGGTGTGATATTATTGTTTTAAATGTACATGCTCCAACTGAAGATAAGGGTGACGATATAAAAGATAGTTTTTACGAAGAAGTGGAACGGATATTTGACCAACTCCCGCGATACCATATGAAGATTGTATTAGGGGATTTCAATGCGAAGGTAGGACGAGAGGATATTTTCAAACCGATTATAGGGAACGAAAGTTTGCATAAGGAAAATAATGACAACGGTGTTAGACTCGTGAACTTTGCAACATCCAAAAACCTAATCGTGAAGAGTACAAAATTCCCACATCGCGACGTTCATAAATACACTTGGACATCACCAGACGGAAAAACACATAATCAAATTGATCACGTTTTAGTAGATAGAAGAAGACAATCTAGCATAATTGACGTCCGGTCGTTTAGAGGGGCTGATTGTGACACTGATCACTACCTGGTAGTAGCGATAATACGGGAGAGATTATCGTTGAATAAAGGTAATATTCAATGTCCGAAAACGGAGAGATTTAATTTAAAGAAATTAGAAGAGAGCCAGGTAAGAGAGGAATACCAGATTGAAGTTTCGAATAGATTCGCGGTTTTAGAAGACTCGGAGTGCACTAGTGTTGAGGATACTTGGATTGAAATTAGAGATAGCATTAAAAGTTCAGCAATAGAAAAATTGGGACACGCGGAAATACGTAGGAACAAACCATGGTTCGACCAAGAATGCATTAAACTAGCAGAGAAGAGAAAACAGGCAAAATTACGGTGGCTACAAAATCCGAATGAAAAAACTACACAAAATTTCGCAGATACCAGGCGGGAAACTTCCAAAACTTTTAGAACAAAGAAACGGGATTTTTTGAAAGCTAAAATTAAGGAACTTGAAGATAATAGTAAAAATAAAAATATTCGGGACATGTATAAGGGGATCAGCGAATTTAAGAAAGGCTATCAACCTCGTGCTTATATATTAAAGAAATCTGACGGAACAGTTCTCACCGATACGGATAGCCTCTTAAATAGATGGAAAGATTTCTTTGACGATTTGCTGAACACGCAGCCAAAAACTAATGTGCGTGGAGAAAAGGAGATACACACCGCAGAACCGTATATTCCAGAACCCAATCGAATAGAAGTGGAAGCCGCTATAAAGAAATTGAAGAAACACAAATCTCCGGGTGTAGATGAAATTCCGGCTGAGTTAATTTTAGCTGGAGGCGAAAAATTGTGGAACAAGATACACAAACTCATTCTCCTTATCTGGAACAAGGAACAATTGCCACAAGAGTGGAAAGAATCAATCATTGTTCCAATTCACAAGAAAGGCGACAAAACTGACTGTAATAATTATCGAGGCATTTCTCTTCTGTCAACATCCTATAAAATCCTTTCAAATATTTTGTTAGCAAGATTGACTCCATACGCAGATGAAATTATTGGAGATTATCAGTGCGGATTTAGACGAAATCGATCAACTATCGACCAAATATTTACCATTCGCCAAATACTCGAAAAGAAGTGGGAATACAATACCCCGGTACATCAACTATTTATTGATTATAGAAAGGCTTACGACTCCGTTAGGAAAGAAACATTATACAACGTTCTTACAGAACTTGGAATACCGAGAAAGCTAATTAGATTAATTAAGATATGTTTAAATGAATCCCAAAGTAAAGTCCGGGTAGGAAAATTTTTGTCCACGAGCTTTCACGTCGAAAATGGCCTGAAACAAGGAGATGCGTTGTCGCCATTATTATTTAACTTTGTGCTGGAATACGCCATAAGGAAAATCAAAGATAGCAACCAGGGCCTAGAGTTGAACGGCATTCACCAGGTTATGGCATATGCTGATGATGTAAATTTAATAGGGGATGATAGGAGAACAGTAGAAAGAAATGCAGAGATCTTATTAAACGCTTGCAGGGACATGGGTTTAGAAGTAAATGCAGAGAAAACTAAATACATGGAAGTGCGTCGGGACCGTAATACGGCAAATTGTGGAGGCGTTAAAATATTAAATAATACTTTTGATAAAGTGGATACTTTCAAATATTTAGGATCAATATTAACAGACGAAAATCATATTCACGAAGAAATTAAATGTCGACTAAAAGCAGGGAATTCGTGTTACTATTCGGTTCAAAATCTCTTGTCGTCGCGAATTCTGTCGAGGAATTTGAAGCTTAAAATATATAAAACGATAATCATGCCTGTTGTTCTGTATGGTTGTGAAACATGGTCGCTTACTCTGAGGGAAGAACATGGACTGAAAGTATTTGAGAACAGGATCCTGAGAAGAATATTCGGACCCAAGAGGAACGAGAATGGGGAATGGCGGAAGCTTCATAACGAGGAACTACATAGTTTATACGGTTTACCCAACATTGTTAGGGTCGTCAAGTCTAGGAGGCTTAGGTGGGCAGGTCATGTAGCTAGAATGGAAGAAAGTAGAAACGCTTTCAAAGTCTTGACTGGTAGACCCATAGGAAAACGACCATTAGGAAGACCTAGGCGCAGATGGGAGGACAATATTAAGATGGATCTCGCAGAGATAGGAATACAAAGTAGAAACTGGATGCAATTAGCTAAGGATAGAAGTCAGTGGAGAGCTTTTGTGAACGCGGCACTGAACCTCCGGGTTCCATAGGCCATAGAGTTAGTTAGTTAGTTAGTTAGTTATCACTTAATGCGTCAAGTAGTGTCAACTATCTCATCTGCGTTGCACCGTTGCACTATTTCTGTTCTGACCAGACGAAAACATTCAGTAGATTCACCAAGTGGACGGATAAGAACATTTACAACTTTACGGTTTTTAATATCAGGAGTTATAACACTAATGTATAACTCATTTAATATTAGTGAAGAAAAGTTTTAACTTTTTAAGTGAATCTCGTATAAAGGAAGCTCTGAGAAATTGTTCTTCGCAAACAGACCAAAGTGTGTATGAATGTGTGCGCCTTTGCGAAGCAGAAAATCCCTTCGCTTCTTCAAATCTGGTTATGGAATGTAACCCAAAGAGTAAATTTAATCCCTATGCATTTTTAACCACAGTGCTTCATGGCTATTTTCAACTATTACGTTATCCATTGCGTTGTGTTGGTAGCTGGGAGCACCCCGGTGGAAAGTGACGGGCAATAGTGAATTCATTCTGGCTGTAACGTGGAACGGAGAAGGAAGGAATTGTGACAGTGTCTTGTGGCATTTATATATTGAAATCCACAATAATTGGATTTACGAGTTATTTGCGCTTTGTAGCAGTAGAGAAGGAGCATGGATAATTGTAGAGTGCAGGGACGATTGCCAAGGATATTTCTCTTCACGGACATGAACATCCGTAAACAGATAAGTGCTAACGAGTAAAGGGTTTTTACCGGTACGAACAGTGCGAAACGTTCGAGTAAAACATGAGGGCCTTGAATAAACTCGATTTTATACGATTAATATATATATATATATATATATATATATATATATATATATATATATATATATATATATATATATATATATATAAAACAATTGTGAAAAGCATGTAAAATGGTTTAATTGATATGTATAAAATTACCTAATAATGCATGATCTCTGTGTTTTTGTGAACTTCCACAAGCATGAAAACATAATCTTCCAAACATGCATGTGATCAGTGTGCCGTTACACAGGGTTACCGATCACGTTCTATTTCCCGAACTCTGGGTTTAACAGGTCGGAAGTGATTGTTGTGGCTGGTGAGCTTTGTGGGTGCCTCTAGGTGTATCTGTGCGGGGGTCTGGTATGCAATAAAAAACGGTACTATTGCATGGTGGACTCCGGCGGGTTGAGCTGGGGGACCTGCAAGCAAACGATAGTGCAAAGTGTATTAGTGTCCTTTTGTTGGCTAATGAAACGGTATTTTTCCTAACCACTAAAGCCAAAATAAAAACCGGTACGGAAGCACTATACAATCACTCATCTACCAGCCTGCATTTTAATATTAAAAGTAGAGGAATGCACCCAACGAGGAATAAATCACAGGCCGTTATAGAATGACGTTCCCTCACAGAGACCAACCGCTACAGAGTTCGTGTAACATTCCGTGTAATGTAGATTCCTGTCACCACGGCATGGTGCGTCCTCAGGTTGCGGATCGAGGAGAAGGCTTCTAGATATAGAAGTTAACTGCGAATATACTGAATAAGCAGTGGCGAAGCGTACTATGAGTCTGAGGCCGGGCCTACCCTTATATTTTCTTTATCTTTGATTTCTTATAAAATAAAGTCATTACTTCAAAATATCGTTTTCATCGGTAAAAGATAGTGGGTTGGAAACACTTAAAGACCCTTCCGTCTGAGCCTCACCAGCTCGCTAGACAGGCTTATGGACGATGCTGGTTAGGTAGCGAAGGTATTATCACTGGGATTGAACGCATTGTTCGAAAGGTACGAAGGCTTACCTCTGGGAGTTTAGTTTTAGCGTCGAAGACATCTTTGAATCCTAATACGTTACTAAATGATTTATTTAATATTAAGTAAGAAGTTTCTGTATGGAATTGAGTTTTATATTAGTGATAACTTGATTAATTTTGGTACATACTCTCACGAGTTACTCAGAGTAGCTGTATTCTTTCCCCTACAGGTGGCCTAGTCCATAATAGCTTGTAAAATGTAAGTCGGATGCATTAAACATATGTATAAATCTACAAAACGCTACCGTACTGGATAAAATAATAATACAGAATTCTGTATTTGTAATTTTAGTTGTTTTCAATTTCATAGAATCAAAGGTGTATTTACGATTTTGTTTCAAGGGGTGTTGCTAACTTTATCTCCGGAAATGTGAAAAATTTGCAATATATATAAAACAATAAAAAATTACGATAACATTTTGGTGAGTGCTTAAAACCTGATGCCACCCCTTAAATATACCACTGCATAGAATACAGTATTAAATATTTTGCGTTGATTCAAATGAAGTTTCTTCTGAGCATTAACAATTCTATTGAAATTATTATTACAAGATGCATAAATTAAATGCAGTATTGTACTTACTTCAAAGTGGAAGATGCAAGTAACAAACGGTTATCCAAGAAATTTGACAGCTAACTGTAAGAATGTACTTTCTTTTTCTCTACTCTTTTAAATATGGAGGAAATGAAAACAGCAAGTGAGGAGGAAATTTTCCTCTGCAAATCCCAAACAGAAGAAATGTGAACTGCACTTCAAACTATTTGTAGTGGAGCTGAATGGGAATATTAGTTTATCGGGCCCACCCTACTTGTGGGATTACGCTTCGTCACTGTGAATAACCAGTCGCGGACAGACGACAAGGAGTGGTCCTCCATGTAAGGCTAACAACCTCATCCTGTAAAATGGGCACTTGTTTAGAAATATTCACAAAAGCCTCGGACAAGGACTGATAGCTTGGCGCGACCTCAGCAGAAGAAAGTGGACATGAGATTTGGAACATGGAATATTAGAAGTCTTTATATGGCAGGCGCGTTAAAATCTGTAACGAGTGTTAGAGAAATACAGGATGGACATAGTAGGAGTTCAGGAAGTTAGGTGGGAAGGAAATGGATCTGTGAATTCCAGAAATTTTACGTTCTTTTACGGAGAAGGAAATCAAAATCACCAATTAGGAACAGGGTTTTTCATTCACAAACGAATATTACCAACCATTAAGGGAGCTGAATTTGTTACTGACAGACTTTCTTTTTATTACTCCTAAGGGTCGGTGGTGTGATATTATTGTTTTAAATGTACATGCCCCAACAGAAGATAAGGATGACGATATAAAAGATAATGAACGGAACGGATACTTGACCAACTCCTGCAATTGATACCATATGAAAATTCTATTCGGGGATTTTCAAACCGATTATAGGGAACGAAAGTCTGCATAAGGAAAGTAATGACAACAGTGTTACACTCGTGAACTTTGCAACATCTAAAAACCTAATCGTGAAGAGTACAAAATTCCCACATCGCGACGTTCATAAATACACTTGGACCTCACCAGACGAAAAAACGCATAATGAAATTGATCACGTTTTAGTAGATAGAAGAAGACAATCTCGCATAACTGATTTCCGGTCGTTTAGAGGAGCTGACTGTGACATTGATCATTACCTGGTAGCAGCGATAATAAGAGAGAAATTATCGTTGAATAAAGGAAATATTCAATGTACGAAGACGGAGATATTTAATTTACAGAAATTAGATGAGAGCCAGGTAAAAGAGGAATACCCGAATGAAGTTTCGAATAGATTCTCGGCTTTAGAAGATTCGGAGTGCACAAGTGTTGAGGATACTTGAATTGCAATTAGAGATGGCATTAAACTTTCAGCAAAAGAAAAACTGGGACACACGGAAATACGTAGGAACAAACCATGGTTCGACCAGGAATGCATTAATCCTTATCCGGGCAATCGGGGCCTCCCAGGCCCAGTAGCTTCATTTTTCTAAAATTTTTTTAATAACTATACATATTTCGAAGACATAAAATACTGAATTCTTCTATCTTTCGTCCAAGTTAAAATCATGAACATATCGAGTTGGTAAAGCTTTTTTTTTTTTTTTTTTTTAATTTGAAAATCTTTTCCTGACGTAACCGAGCAACCGGGACCTAGGAGGCCCCGTATAACTTTAGTGAAATTCCTGTCGAATATTAGATCAAATTGTCACATAATTATATATTGAACACGTGACTATTGTAACCTTTAGTCGGAACAGTATGCGGCAACAAACATTGAATTTTGAGGGTTCTGCACTTAAAATATATACTGGGCCTGACAGTCCCCGGCTGCCCGTTTACGTTACAAAAATGTCTGGACCGGATTTGCTATTCTGCTTGGTCGGCTTACAAAAGCGTGACACGAAGTTTCGCTACTTGAATAAAATATATACCGGTACATTTTAGACTAGTCTGAACAGTAAGTGACAATAGGCATTGATTTTGTGTATTCTGCACTTAAAATATATACTGGGCCTCACAGGCCCCGGTTGCCCGTTTACGTTACAAAAATGTCTTGCCCGGATAAGGGTTAAACTAGCAGAGAAGAAAAAACAGACAAAATTGCGTTGGATACAAAATCCGAATGAAATAACTACACAATTTCGTAGACATCTGGCGGGAAACTTCCAAAACTTTTAAAAAAAAGAAACGCGATTTTTTGAAAGCTAAGGTAGATAATAATAAAAGTAAAAACATTCGGGACATGTATAAGGGGATGAACGAATTTAAGAAAGGCTATCAACCTCCTGTTCATATATTAAAGAAAGCTGACGGAACAGTTTTCACTGATGCGAATAGCATCTTAAATAGATGGAAAGATTTCTTTGACGATTTGGTGAACACGCAGACAAAAACTAATGTGCGTGGAGAAAAGGAGACACACACCGCAGAACCGTATATTCCAGAACCTAACCGAATAGAAATAGAAACCGCTATAAAGAAATTAAAGAAGCACAAATCTCCTGGTGTAGACGAAATTCCGGTTGAGTTAATTTCAGCTGGAGGCGAAAAATTGTGGAACAAGATACACAAACTCATTCTCCTTATCTGGAAGAATTGCAATAAGAGTGGAAAGAACCAATCATTATTCCAGTTCACAAGAAAAGCGACAAAACTGATTGTAATAATTATCGAGGCATTTCATTTCTGTCAATATCCTATAAAATCCTTTCAAATATTCTATTAGCAAGATTGACCCCATACGCAGATGAAATTATTGGAGATTATCAGTGCGGATTTAAACGAAATCGATCAAATATTTACCATTCGCCAAATACTCGAAAAGAAGTGGGAATACAATACCCCGGTACATCAACTATTTCTTGATTTTAGAAAGGCTTACGACTCTGTTAGGAGAAAAACATTATACAACGTTCTTACAGAACTTGGAATACCGAGAAAGCTAATTAGATTAATTAAGATATGTTTAAATGAATACCAAAGTAAAGTCCAAGTAAAAAAAATTTTGTCCACGAGCTTTCACGTCGAAAATGGCCTGAAACAAAGAGATGCGCTGTCGCCATTACTATTTAACTTCGTCCTGGAATACGCTATAAGGAAAATCAAAGATAGCAACCAGGGCCTAGAGTGAACGGTATTAACCAGGCTAACGCATATGCTGATCACGTAAATTTAATAGGGGATTACAGGAGAACAATAGAAAGAAATGCTGAGATCTTATTCAACTCTTGCATGGGCATGGGTTTAGAATCAAATGCAGAGAAAACCAAATAGATGGAAGTGCGTCTGGACTGTAATACAGCAAATTATGGATGCGTTAAAATATTAAATAATACTTTTGATAGAGTGAACGTTTTCAAATATCTAGGATCAATATTAACAGAGGAAAATCATATTCACGAAGAAATTAAATGTCGACAAAAAGCAGGGAATTCGTGTTATCATTCAATTCAAAATCTCTTCTCGTCGCAAATTCTGTCGACGAATTTTAAGCTTAAAATACCATCATCATGCCTGTTGTTCTATATGGTTGCGAAACATGGTCGCTTACTCTGAGAGAACATAGACTGAAAGTATTGGAGAACAAGATCATGAGACGAATATTCGAACCCAAGAGGAACGGGAATGAGGAATGGCGTAAACTCCGTAACGAGGAAGTACATAATTTATACGGTTTACCAAACATTGTGGGGGTCATGAAGTCTAGGAGGCTTAGGCGGGCAGGTTATGTAGCTAGGATTGAAGAAAGTAGAAACGCTTTCAAAGTTTTGACTGGAATACCTATCGGAAAACGGCAATTAGGAAGACCTATGCGCAGATGGATGGATCTCGCAGAGATAGGAATACAAAGTAGAAACTGGATCCAGTTGGCTAAGGATAGAAGTCGGTGAAGAGCTTTTGTGAATGCAGCATTGAACTTCGGGGTTCCATAAGCCATAGTTTAGTTAGTTAATATCAGGAGTTACGTCAACGACCACAGAAACATCCTTTCCTTCACAATTCGATTTTGTTTCATTCAGATCATCGGCACAATATATGTATATATTTTTTAATGTACTTTTACTAGCGGCTGTTACAATGTTAGTAGATGATTGAATCCAAATTTTGAACTCTTCATTCCTAAAAACATAAAGAGGGGTACCAGCTTCAACAAATTCTTGATGTTTTGATTTCTGTCCGTGAGCTACAAGAATTGAGGAAGAGTGGCGGCCTAATTATTGCCGCTATTTTCTGCTTCACGCTTGTTTTGTGCAGTTCCTTAAGTGGTGTTTCGAAGAAGAAACATGTAGTTGCACGGTAGACTTTTTCTCACATTGAATGAATTCAAAATAAAGAGTACAAAATAAATTACCGCCTTCTGCTTTGAAATGGTAAGTTGGGAATTATCTTATTCTCTGAGATGCATATACTTTTGATTTTGGCATCTTGGAATAAGTAGAACCAGTCTTGTGTGCTCTTTAGCACAAACCAAGAAAACAAAAAAATCCTTCTCAGCGGAAGGTGCAGAGAGAAGAGGAACTTGATCTTTCCATTGTTACGTTTAAAGGCAATTGGCAGCTGGTTTCGATTGTTTGTGGCAGTTAACAGCCTTTGTTGATAATTTTTTTGTTTGGCACAAAATATATTAACATATTTTTCTTTGTTGTAGACATACACACGGTTCTGGAATAAGAAGCACTAAGCATTATGCTTTATGCTCTATTTCTGTAAATTATGCTTATAAGATTACCAAATTCGGACATGTAAAATGGTCAAAATCACAGATATGGTACCAACAATAGATGGATAATTCTATTATGCTTTTCCTGCTTTTATGCTTTATGGTTGCCCTAATTCTTAGTTTCTAACTTCTTGCATTTGAAAAATATGCTCCGCACTCCAGTAAAAGCAAGCGGCTTTTAGTCCACAGTAGTAGAAAATGGATCGATCTGGCTCAACATAGAACATATTAGAACAACTCAGGAGCCCCTGAGAAAATGACCACCGTGCACCGTGAGCCCACGGTCTTTTACGACCTAAAATTTAGGGGTGAATTTAATCCCTTTTATGAGCACTTTTAAGGGGGTGTATTCGTTCTCTTTTATGACCACTTTTAAAGGGTGAACTCGTTCCCTTTTACGAGCTCCCCTGGGAATTGACCACCATACAACGTGAGTCCATGGTCTTTTACAACCTCCATTTTAGGGGTGAACTCGTTCTCTTTTACGACCTCCTCCATTTTAAGGGGGTGTATTCATTCCCTTTTATGACCACTTTTTAGGGGGTGTACTCGTTTTCCAACCCCTATTTTAACATAGCACATCAGACAGTGACTACGAAACATAGTGAAGATTAGATAACACATAAGAGTACATAACATAGCAAGGGTGTATTCATTCCCTTTTCCAACCCCTATTTTAACATAGCAGATAGCACAGTTAATAAAAGAGCGTGGCTTATTTTTCAACCCTTATTTTAACATAGCAGGCCTCCATTTTAGGGGTGAACTCGTTCCCTTTTATGAGCATATTTTTCAACCCCTATTTTAACATAACAGAAATGACATAAGAATACGTAACATAGCAGGGTGAACTCGTTCCCTTTTATGAGCACTGTTTAAGGGTGAACTCGTTCTCTTTTATGAGCATATTTTTCAACCCCTATTTTACCATAGCAGAAATTACATAGCACAGCTAATAAAAGAAAATGGTTTATTTCAGAAATTACACTGAGACTACGTAACACACAACATCCTCCATTTTAAGGGGGTGTACTCGTTTTCAACCCCTACGAACACATAACACTACGTAACACACAGCAGAACAGATAACAGATAAGAATATGAAACATAGAAGGGGTGTATTCGTTTTTAACCCCTATTTTAACATAGCAGAAAGTACACTGAGACTATAAACAGATAATACATAAGAATACGTAACATAGCAAGGGTGTATTCATTCCAACCCCTATGTATGTTAATTACGAACAGATAGAAGAGCACATAAAACTACAACCTCCATTTTAAGGGGTGTATTCATTCTCCAACCCTTACGAACACATAGCAGAAATTACGAACACACAGAAGATCAGATAATACATAAGACTACGTAACATTTCAAGGGTGAACTCGTTCCCTTTTCCAACCCCTATTTTAACATAGCAGATAGCACAGCTAATAAAAGAGCATGGCTTATTTTTCAACCCTTATTTTAACATAGCAGGCCTCCATTTTAAGGGTGAACTCGTTCTCTTTTATGAGCATATTTTTCAACCCCTATTTTAACATAACAGAAATGACATAAGAATACGTAACATAGCAGGGTGAACTCGTTCCCTTTTATGAGCACTGTTTAAGGGTGTACTCGTTTTCCAACCCCTATTTTAACATAGCACATCAGACAGTGACTACGAAACATAGTGAAGATTAGATAACACATAAGAGTACATAACATAGCAAGGGTGTATTCATTCCAACCCCTATGTTAATTACGAACAGATAGAAGAGCACATAAAACTACAACCTCCATTTTAAGGGGTGTATTCATTCTCCAACCCTTACGAACACATAGCAGAAATTACGAACACACAGAAGATCAGTATTCATTCCCTTTTATGAGCATATTTTCCAACCCCTATGTTAATTACGAACAGATAGAAGAGCACATAAAACTACGTAACATACTCGTTCTCTTTTCTAACCCTTATTTTAACATAGCAGATAGCACAGCTAATAAAAGAACATGGCTTATTTTCCAACAACACATAGCAGACATAAGACTACGGAGGGAGGGTGTACTCGTTCTCATTTTTCAACCATTATTTGAACATAACAGATAATACATTCGAACCCTATAGCAAATATTCTTTTAAGGAGTGAACTTGTTTTAATCTATATTTGAACATAGCAGAGATGATTATTTAAAGAATGCGAAACTTCCGTGTTTTGTTATCAGTTACATAATAACTTCCGCCATATGTAGATAATTCTCATTACGTCATTTATCCGGATTTTAAAAAACATTGACCTAGTTTTCTCTTTAACAGACAATAACTTGTCATTCAACGATAGGAATCCCTGAACGTAATGTAATCAATCACAAAGGTATAAAAAAAAGAGGGGAATTCCCGAGGATGACTCATACTATTGCGCAATATTACGCAATGCGGTCAGACAGGTATAAAAGACTGACCGACTTTTTTTTTGTAATCACTTCATGTTTACCGTGTGAAGCGTAAAGTTCAGATATTTTTTGTGTGTGTGCGTTTATATTATTAGTGTGGTTTATTAATAGTGTGGTTTTGTTTTCTTTTGTAAGTAAGACATTTTATAATAATAATATTAATATTATATTATAAAAACTCAGTTCAAAATTATTATAGTAACTTTGAAGAGTTAGTTAAAAAAAATGGCAACAAAAAAGGTTAAATCAAATACTATCAATTCTGATACTCTATTTAATAATAATTTTAAAAAAATTATTTTAAAATGTGATACTGATTTAAATGAGGATAGTGGATGTTTTTTAAAGAATAAAAGAAAAGACTGTTTAGATATATTAAAACAGGAACAAGATAATTCAGCATTTAAAGTAAATTTTTCTTTGGCTACAACTTTTGTAAAACCAGTAGATTTAGAAACATGTCGATTCTTTGTAAATAGTGGTAACGAAATTATTTTGCCGAGTACAGATGTGAATTCTATAATAGAAAAACTATTTAATAAAATTTTAGTTGAACAAGAAAATAGAGCAATTAAGAAATCAGGGTGGTCTTTATGTTCTGAACCAAACCATCACTTAGAAATTAAAATCAGTAAATATGATCCTCTTTCCGCTTCTTCTTTTATAAAATTACCTCAATGGATTTTATCCAAAAAGAAATGTGTTTTAAATATTCAAAATAATGATAATAGATGTTTTATGTATAGTATTCTAGCTGCGTTGCATCCCGCAAAAGATAATCCACATCGTGTAAATAATTACATACAATATATTAATACTTTATTACCATTATTTGAAAAAACCAATATAAAGTTTCCCGTTGAAATAGAACACATAAGCAAATTTGAACATATGTATAATTCCGTATTTCCTAAGGAACAAATTTCCATTAATATATATGGCATTAACTATGATCATGAAAATATTTTCCCGTTACGTATAAGCGAAAACACAGCTGTAGATAAACGTATAGATTTACTGTATTGTGAAGAAAATTGCAACAGTCATTATTGTCTTATAAAAAATCTCAATGCGTTATTGAAGAGTCATAAAGAGAAAACTTATGTAAAATTGCCTCAATGGATTTTATCCAAAAAGAATTGTGTTTTAAATATTGAAAATAACGATAATAGATGTTTTATGTACTGCATTCCAGCTGCGTTGCATCCCACAAAAGATAATCCACATCGTGTGAATAATTACATACAATATATTAATACTTTATTACCATTATTTGAAAAAACCAATATAAAGTTTCCCGTTGAAATAGAACACATAAGCAAATTTGAACATATGTATAATTCTGTATTTCCTAAGGAACAAATTTCCATTAATATATATGGCATTAACTATGATCATGAAACTATTTTCCCGTTACGTATAAGCGAAAACACAGCTGTAGGTAAACATATTGATTTATTATATTTAAACTCTCATTATTGTATAATAAAAAATATCAATGCGTTATTGAAGAGTCATAAAGAGAAAACTTATGTAAAATTGCCTCAATGGATTTTATCCACAAAATGTGTTTTAAATATTCAAAAGAACGATAATAGAAGTTTTATGTATAGTATTCTAGCTGTGTTGCATCCCACAAAAGATAATCCATATCGTGTGAATAATTACATACAATATATTAATACTTTATTACCATTATTTGAAAAAATCAATATACAATTTCCCGTTGAAATAGAACACATAAGCAAATTTGAACATATGTATAATTCCGTATTTCCTAAGGAACAAATTTCCATTAATATATATGGCATTAACTATGATCATGAAACTATTTTCCCGTTACGTATAAGCGAAAACACAGCTGTAGGTAAACATATTGATTTATTATATTCAAACTCTCATTATTGTTTAATTACAAATTTAAATGGTTTAGTTAGACATCAGTTAGGTAGTCATCAAACATTTATTTGTAGACGATGTTTAATATCTTTTTATAACAAATCAAAATTAGATGAACATGACAAATTATGTAAAGAACACACTCCAACCAAAATTAACATGCCGAAACAAGGAGAAGTTTTAAAATTTCGAAAATTGAAATTGTTATTACAGAATGATGTAATAATAATTGCAGATATGGAAAGTTTATTAAAACCTATAAATAAACAAAGTGGATCTCATACAATACAAATTCACCAACATATACCATGCAGTTTTGGTTATATTGTATGTTGGAGTAACAACTATATGAAATCAGATTTAGTTATTTATCAGGGAGAAAATGTATCGATGAAGTTTATGTCTGCTATGGAGAATGAATTAAGAAAAATCATAAACATATTAGATCAAGAAAAACCATTAATACCATTAAATAGTTCTCAGTTACAGGAGTTTAACCTATCCACTGAATGCTCAGTTTGTGATAGTAAATATACGAGTAACAATAGAAAAGTTAAACATCATAACCATTTAACTGGTCAATTTATTGCCACGGTATGCAACAAGTGTAATTTACAAATTAAACGTCAAAGTAATTTTATCCCTGTCTTCTTCCATAATTTGTCTGGGTATGATGCACATTTATTTGTGAAAGAATTAGGTTGCACCCCTGGAAATATTTTTGTAATTGCTGAAAGCACTGAGAAATACATAACATTCTCTAAGCACTTTAATTTTAATGGTAGACCTATCGAGTTACGTTTTGTAGACTTATTTAAATTCCTACCATATAGTCTCGAAAATTTGGTGTCAAAATTAAAACCTGAGCAATTTGTCTATACAAAGCAATATTTTTCCGATGAAAAGTTTCCTTTAATTCACCGTAAGGGGATTTATTTTTATGAATACATAACAAATTTAGATACATTTAAAGAAACTGAATTTCCTGGAAGAGAGGCGTTTAGTAGCAAATTGAATGGAACACAAATTTCCGAGACTGATTATCAATATGCAAAACTGATTTGGCGTGTGTTTAAATGTCAAAATTTAGGGGACTACCACGATCTATATTTAAAATGTGATGTACTTCTCACAGCAGATGTGTTGGAGAATTTTAGAAAGACATGTTTAAATGCTTTTTGTATTGATCCGATTAATTGTTTTACTGCACCTGGGTTGGCATGGCAAGCCATGTTATATAGAACAAAAATTGAACTTGAACTTTTATCAGATATCAATATGTATATGTTTGTAGAAAAATCTATTCGCGGAGGTATTACTCAAGCTGTGTTAAGATATGCCAAAGCTAATAATCCTTACGTACATGATTTTGATGCGGAAAAAGAAAAATCTTATTTACTGTATATTGACATGAACAATCTGTACGGACTATCAATGATTGACTATTTACCATATGGTGGTTTTCGGTGGGAGGATAAAATTGACAATTGGCAAGACAAACATAAAATTATCAATTGGCCCACGGATAGTGAATGGGGATTTTTCTAGAAGTGGATTTAGAGTATCCAAATTATTTACACGAATACCATTCTGATTTTCCGTGTGCTCCAACTAATGAAGTTCCACCGAATGGTAAATATTCAAAATTACTATTGACACTTCAATCGAAATCGAATTATATCTTGCATTATAGAGTATTACAATTTTATCTAAAACAAGGTTTAATATTGGTAAAAGTACATAAAATATTATGGTTTCGTCAATCTAAATGGCTTGCATCTTATATTCAAGAAAATACTCAACGCCGTGCACATGCTACAATTGAATTTGAAAAAGATTTCTATAAGTTATTAAATAATTCTGTATACGGAAAGACAATGGAGAATGTACGAAAACGAATTGATATAAAATTAATTAACAATGAAAAAAAGTGTAAAAAAATACTAGCGCAAAATCAGTTTGAAAATTGGGTAAAATTGGCTGATAATTTGGCATTGTTTCATATGGTAAAAAAATTGGTAACCCTTAATAAACCAATTTACGTAGGAGCGACAGTTTTAGAATTATCAAAATTAGCTATATATAACTTCCATTATAATATAATGAAACCGCGATATGGAGATAAAATTAGAATTGCATATATGGATACTGACTCTTTCATTTACCAAATTAAAACTAACAATATTTATAACGATATAAAAGATATGATTGAGTATTTTGACACCTCAAATTATCCTGAAAATAATTCTTTATATAGCACACAAAATAAACACGTTTTGGGTAAAATGAAAGACGAATTAGGTGGAGTTCCTATGATTGAATATGTTGGGTTACGAGCAAAAAATTATGCAATAAAAACTGGTGAAAATAAAGAATTGAAAAAATGTAAAGGGATCAAGAAAAATGTAGTTAAAGAACAAATTACGTTTGACGATTATAAATCATGTATATTTAAAAACGAAACTATCTATAAAACACAATTTGAAATTAAAAGTAAATACCATAATTTAACAACAAATCAGGTGACAAAATTAGCGTTAGATCCGTATGATGACAAAAGAAAAAATTTAAATTGTAATATACACACTGTTCCTTGGGGGTATTATAATAAAAATGTAAAATGTACGAATTGTATATTGTAAATACGATATAATTTTTTTTGGATATATTAGTATTAAAAAATATGTCACAATCAGTTCGAGAACAAATAGTTGCAGAATTACATAAAAGTGCAAGACGAAACTATCCTCGAATACCCGTTATAACGAAAGGGATTCATGATTTATGGCAAGCTGATTTAGTTGAAATGAATAGTGGAAAATTGAAAGGTCTAGCAAAAATTAATCGAAATTACAAATATTTATTAACTGTGATAGATACATTCTCTAAATATGCTTGGGCTATTCCTGTGAAAAATAAAACTGGGAAAGAAATTACACAAGCATTTATAACAGTACTGAGAAAAGCAAACAAAAGCCCTAAATTTTTACAAACTGACAGGGGTCGAGAATTTTATAACTCAGAGTTTCAGAAGGCGATGAACCAAAATAACATTAAACATTATTCCACGTACAGTGATGTGAAAGCAAGTATTATTGAAAGATTTAATAGATCATTACGTAATTTAATGTGGAAAAAATTTACACTGCAGGGAAATTATAAATGGATTGGCATTCTACCGGAATTACTACATAATTATAATAATACTATTCATTCCACTATTAAAATGAAACCTATCGACGCTATTAAAAAAGAAAATGAAAAACATCTATTGCAAAAAGTTTTCTGTGATAAAAAGAAAAAGTAAATTTAAGATAGGTGAATATGTAAGAATTAGTAAACTTAAGCGTCCTGGTTTTGATAGAGGTTTTACACGCAATTGGAGTACAGAAATTTTTCGAATTGCTAAAGTTTTCTTCACTAATCCTCCGACATATCACTTAGTAGACTCAAATAATAAACCTATTGAGGGAAGATTTTACGGACACGAATTACAATTAACGAAATTTCCAAAAACATATTTAATTGAAAAAGTTTTGCGAAAGAAAAATAATAAGGCCTATGTGAAATGGTTAGGTCTGCCAAAAAGTGAAAATTCTTGGATTGATTTAAAACATACTATATTGTAAAAAAAAAGAGAAGTCAAGAATTTATAGGTCAAGCATGTAGTCACAAGTATTTTAAATTCTAGCAATATATCTGTAATAGAGATGGAATGGAAAATTCCTTTTACAGGTATGGTGGCCGGTCCTACAGGTTGTGGAAAATCATATTTTGTTAAAACATTTCTTGACCATTATAGTAAGTTATTTAAAAATATTGTATGGAGTTATGGTGAATGGCAACCGTTGTATGATACTCTTTCAAACTGTACGTTTAAAGAAGGTTTACCTTAAAATAATGAATTTCAAGCACATGAGGGTCCACATCTTGTCATTATAGATGATTTAATGCGTGAGTGTGACCATCGGATTGTAGATATATTTACTAAGGGTAGCCATCATAGAAATATAAGTGTAATATTTATCACACAGAATATTTTTCATCAAAAAAAAGGAATGCGGGATATTTCGTTAAATTGTCATTATATTGTTTGTTTTAAAAATCCTAGAGACCAAGCTCAAATTAATTATCTCGCACGACAATTGTATCCAGGTAATACAAAATTTATTCAAGAAGCATATCAAGATGCAACTCGAATTGCACATGGTTATTTACTCTTTGATTGAAAACAAAATACTCCTGATGAGCAGCGAGTTCGAACAAATATCTTTCCAACAGATTCTTTTAATTATGTTTATGTACCTGTAAAAAAATAATAATTGTAATATGGTTTATATTCTAACAACTATTTGTGCTTTAATAGCCGTAAAAATGATTAGTAAGGAAAATGCACATATGTTAAAACTTTTAGCAAAGTCAAAACCGAAAGCACGTAAGGCAATTTTACAAAATGCAGATCCTGATTTAATTCGCTCTATTTGTGAATGTTCCTATAACGTATTACAGGGAAATGTTCCATTAAATAAAACAGAGATAAATAAGCTAAAAAAATATAAAAAGGAACTGAGATATTTGGTGAAAAAAGGTCCGTCATTAAAACAAAAGAAAAAACGAATAATTATACAAAAAGGTGGTTTTCTTACTGCTTTGCTTGCACCTATTATTGGAGGTATACTATCTAGTTTAATTAAATAATTATGCAAAACGCACAAAAACTTATTTTAATCGCACCAGAAAAATTACATCATTATCAAACGATATCTAATCTTGATGATGAAATGAAAGAAATTTTAAATAATAAAAGTTTAAATGCAGAAGAAAAATGGACAAAATATAAAGAAGTCTTACTAAAATATTTAAATATAATTCAAAAACCGGCAGCAGTTACAACAACAGCAACAACTACTACGGAGGAAGAAGAACAAGAGGACGAGGAGGAGGAGGAAGAGGATGATGAAATAATATCTACTCTCCCTGAAATTTGTAAACGTAAAGCGAGACCTTTATTACGTAAATTGAAACAAAATCCAAATATTCAATGGGACGATAATGGAAATGTGAATATTAATAATAAATTAATTCCAGGTGCAAATATAGTGGATTTGATATCCGATTTTGTTAGATGTCGTAAGAAAAATATTTCAGTTGCTGGCTGGAAACCTTTTGCTACATTATTAGCAAAAGCCAATATACCCTTAGAGTACATTGGTAATCCTCAACGAATAGATTATATTAGAAAACTAACGGAAGACGAAGAAGACGAAGAGGATGGTCCTCCACCCCGTTAACGCAAATGGTGTACTTATAAGCAATAATAATAATATTCTACTGTAATCTATTGATATTTTTAAGTATATAGAAAGATGAATGAGCCCTACCTTAATTATTACATACATCAAGCAGGAGGTAATTATAACGTGTATAGAGGTACAGCATATCAAGAAGGTTATGGCATTGGTAGTTTTCTAGGAGGTTTATTTCGTACTGTATTTCCTTTATTAAAACAAGGTGCAAAAACTGTTGGTAAAGAATTGATACGTACAGGAATTAATGTAGCAGGAGATGTACTAGATAATAATAGACCTATTGAAGAGTCTTTGCATGATCGATGGCAAGAAGCTAAAACAAATTTAAAAAATAAAGCTCAAAATAAATTAAATCAGGTGTTGGAAGGATCTGGAAGAAGAAGAAAAAGAAAGAAAGTTCATTTTAGTGGTGCTGGTGTGAAACGGATAAAAAGATCCAAAGATATCTTTGATTGATTGATTAATTATGGAGCAAAGTGATAGTTTTTATCTCACACTTCCTAGCAATAGTTCTATGGAATATTTTCCTCAAAATACTCTTGCTTGTTATACTACTAAATTATATCAACCTATTGTACTGGAGAAGGGAGTGTGGGAAACAGCTGTTGTTGAAGTGCATTATACAAGTTCATTTCAGAGTGTTTCCAAATATACAAATAATATTTATTATCGTCTCATGAATACAAAAAACTGGAAAATAACTCAAATCTTACCAGGCCACTATTATCATGTTGATGATATTCTATCTCAAATTAATCATAAAAGTGATATATTAAATTTACAATTAAAAGTCAAAGCATCAGTGAAACGAATTGAGGTTAATAGAGTAATAAAAGATCAAGAGAAGCATATAGAAGTACGCCTATCTCCTGAACTAGCCAGAATACTAGGTTTTGATCATATTCAGCAAGAAGATATTGCAGTTGTGCATCATGCTCGTTATCCACCTGATTTACAAAAAGCGCTACCTACACTTATGTATATTTACAGTGATATTGTAGAACCACAAATGGTGGGTGACACCGTAGCTCCATTGTTACGTATTATAAATACAAATATTACAGATCATGGTATTAATAATGTACATATTTTTGATAATCCTCATTATGTCACCGTGCAACGTAAACAATTTGATCAAATTATTATTGATTTAAGAGATAGTACAGGTAATCCACTTCCTTTCCAATATGGCAGTGTATGTGTAAAATTACATTTTCGTAGACGTAATATGGTATTATAAATTTTACCATGTGTGAATATTAATAGTAAGAAAAATGCAGTGTGAGTGTATGAAATCAGAATTAGATTTATTTGCTGGTTTACCCACTCAAACCAGTATTATAGGTAATAAAATAGTTCCATATAAACCTGTGGCTTCAATAGCTGATAATGCACCAATAGAATTTGTAGTCCCCGGTCATGGGGATGACTATATTGACTTACCGCACACAATGTTATATGTTAAAGGTAAAATTACTAAATCAGATGGTTCTAATTTAACTTCTGCCGATAAGAAAATCGGCCCTGTAAATAATTTTCTCAATGCAATGTTCAGTGAAGTGCAATTATATTTAAATAATCAAATTATTTCCTACTCTTCACATACATATCCATATCGATCGTATATTGAAAAACTACTAAATTATAATGCTGAAGCTAAAACAACGCATCTTCAAACATTAATGTGGTTTAAAGATACTGCAGGGCATATGGACAGTGTGACCGATGCTAATGTAGGATTTAAACAACGTTTTCTTCTCACTACTTTAAGTCAGTCATTTGAATTATTGGGTTATATTCATGCTGATATTTTCAATCAGGAGAAATTTTTACTGAATGGTGTACAATTACGTATTAAACTAATTCCAGCTAAACCTACATTTTGTCTAATGGGTGACGCAGATGCTGATGGAAAAGTTGTAATTACAGATGCAACATTGCTTGTGAAAAAGGTTGATGTATCACCAGCAGTTAAAATAGCACAAAATAAAGTATTACAAAATCCTAAATTTAGAATAAAATATCCTATAACAAAAGTGCAGGTGAAGACAGAAACTCTGCCACAAGGAATTATGGATAGTACACTTCCAGATCTGTTTTCAGGCATAGTGCCTAAACGTATTATTATTGGTTTTGTTACTAATGCTGCTTTCAATGGTACTTATCAAACAAATCCATTCAATTTTCAACATTTTAGTATGTCATTTTTTACATTGTATGTTGATGGAAATCCAATGCCCTTCAAACCTTTACAACCAGATTTTGATAATAAGCTATATGTACAAGCATATTCTACGTTATTTACAGGTTCAGGTATTTATTATTCTAATCAAGGTAATAATATTTCACTCGCTGAATATCCTAATGGTTATACTCTACTGGTGTTTGATTTAACTCCTGATTCAAGCGCAAGTGCTGCATTTCATACTAGTCCGCAACGGCAAGGAAGTGTACGTTTAGAGGTTCATTTTAAAGAAGCACTGCCATCTCCTGTAACAACAATTATTTATGGTGAATTCTCTTCAGAATTAGAAATTGATTTCCAGAGAAAAATATATATTAATTAAAGATGTTAAATACAATTGAGCTTTATGAAGCATTACAACAAAATTTGCCTAAATATCATTTTATTGGTGTATATGCTGCTGATGAGTTACCTTTGTTTATTCATACATTTCCAGCCGCCATAATTATAAACACTGATTCTAGTGATAAGCCTGGTGAACATTGGGTTGCTGTTTATATATCTAATATGTGTGTGGGAGAGTATTTCGATAGCTATGGTATACCTCCCTATATACAACATCATATAAGGTTTTTAAAACGAAACTGTCTGTATTATACATGGAATAATAGACGTATTCAAGGTGATTTATCTCAATTTTGTGGACATTACTGTTTCCTATATTTAGCATGTCGTGCATCTGGTTATTCGATGCAGGATTTTTTAAACAAATTCTCACTCACTACTATTGATGCTAATGATATTATGCTTTATTCATTTATGAGAGTATGATGATGTTATTTTTTTAAACTCCGCCATTGCCGGTCCCAAGCCCTGGATGAGAAAGGAGGAGGGTTGGGGGTGTTGCTACCCCCGTAAAAGAAAATAATGTTGGGTTGGAAACGAGTACACTTCTATTCTCTGCTATGGTAAAATAGGGGTTGAAAAATATGCTCATAAAAGAGAACGAGTTCACCCTTAAACAGTGCTCATAAAAGGGAACGAGTTCACCCTGCTATGTTACGTATTCTTATGTCATTTCTGTTATGTTAAAATAGGGGTTGAAAAATATGCTCATAAAAGAGAACGAGTTCACCCTTAAAATGGAGGCCTGCTATGTTAAAATAAGGGTTGAAAAATAAGCCATGCTCTTTTATTAGCTGTGCTATCTGCTATGTTAAAATAGGGGTTGGAATGAATACAACCTTGTTATGTTATGTACTCTTATGTGTTATCTAATCTTCACTATGTTTCGTAGTCACTGTCTGATGTGCTATGTTAAAATAGGGGTTGGAAAACGAGTACACCCCCTAAAAAGTGGTCATAAAAGGGAATGAATACACCCCCTTAAAATGGAGGAGGTCGTAAAAGAGAACGAGTTCACCCCTAAAATGGAGGTTGTAAAAGACCATGGACTCACGTTGTATGGTGGTCAATTCCCAGGGGAGCTCGTAAAAGGGAACGAGTTCACCCCTTAAAAGTGGTCATAAAAGAGAACGAATACACCCCCTTAAAAGTGCTCATAAAAGGGATTAAATTCAACCCTAAATTTTAGGTCGTAAAAGACCGTGGGCTCACGGTGCACGGTGGTCATTTTCTCAGGGGCTCCTGAGTTGTTATAATATGTTCTATGTTGAGCCAGATCGATCCATTTTCTACTACTGTCCACGTAAATAGTAAATCGATTTTCGAAATATTGGTGTTGCATAATGGCGTAATCAAAAGATTTTTCTTCTATATACACTGTGAACCTTCCTTAACGTCAAATGTATTACAAGGAAAACTAAGATATTATTGATCTGAAAAAGTGACAAATGTAAATATAACAATTCGTATTAAATGTAACATATTTCATTTCATGCATCTTATACTATGTAAATAAAATTAATATTTTTACTTTTAAAATAATAAAATTAAGATTAATATTTGCGTGCATTTCATATTATATATATATATATATATGAACCTAATTTTCTCAAAGAAAGAAGCAGCATGTGAATATCTGAAGAGTCTGCACTCCCTCGCAGTAAGTTTACACCCTGGAGATGACCACAGAAAAGTTAAACGTACACAAGTTAAACATAGTACTCTAAAATTTGCTTAAAAAGTTAAACATACATAAATTCAACGCAAATTAAAGTTAACAATTTTTAATTTTATATATATAATATTCATATAGTTCATATAGTTATAGCTAACGATTTTTAATTTCATATATATAATATTCATATAGTTGGCCTAGAATCTCTTCTTAACTGATCTCTCACAGGTAACTCATGGCTACAAGCATCTCTCTCTGTGGATCACGGAGGTGTAGGAATTCGTCGAGCCCTTGACTTGGCTACTCCATCTTTCCTTTCATCCATGTGTAGCTCTTTGCCTTTGATCACTTCTCTTCTTCGCCAGGATATTCATCAGGATTCAGAAGCTGAGATAAATGATTGTATCCCCAGTGGATATCGTGCGGCGGACTCGATCTACCTGATTTTGATAAGAGAAGTTTTCAAACTTCATGGGACGCTCCTCTTATAGATTCCAGATTATCTTCTATTCTTCAGTCTTCCACCAATCCTGAAGATAAGGCACGTCTTCTTGCTACTTCTTCCCCTGAAGCACATGCCTGGTTACAAGCTATCCCATCTTCATCCCTAGGGCTGCATCTTCCCGACGAAAGCTTTCGAATCGCATGTGCGTTACGTTTGGGAGCAGATGTCTGTGAACAACACCAGTGCTCTGCTTGCGGAAGTTTAGTGCATAAGAAAGGTATACATGGCCTATCATCTGTTTACAGTGCTGGCAGATACTCTCGACACTCCACTGTTAACGATCTCATTATGAGAGCCCTCATCTCCTCTGGAACGCCTTCCGTGAGAGAGCCAATGGGGTGTAGTCGCTCTGATGGCAAGAGACCTGACGGAATGTCTTTGGTGCCTTGGAAACGAGGGAAGACTTTAATATGGGACTTCACTTGTACCGATACCCTAGGCCCGTCTAATCTTCCTTCATCTTCCACAAAAGCTGGGACGGTTGCAACTCGCAGAGAATATGAAAAGAGACGAAAATATAACAACCTCTTGGACAAATACCACTTCGTCACCATAGCCATTGAAACTTGTGGCTCTTGGGGTTAGGAAGGTCTAAACTTCATTAATGAAGTTGGATACCGCATAACTCTTAACACAGGCGACACCCGAGCTTCATCCTATCTTATACAAAGAATAAGTATGGCTGTGCAAAGAGGGAACGTAGCAGCGATGCTAGGAACTCTCCCCTCAGGAACAGCTTTGGACGAAATATTCCTTCTGTAATCACTCTTCTCTCACCAAAGTCTCGCAATTGCTACTAGACGAAGAATTAACCATTTTCATATATTTAAAATATTTAAAATGTAATTGGCCCTAGGACCGTTCCTTGTAGCATTCACTTCGAAAGTTTCAAATTTTGGACAGTATATTTTATGTTACCTAAATAGCTACATTTCTCAAGCTTATATAGCAGAATTTTGTGCTTTAAAAAAGAATAATTTGTTTCTGCAAACAAAGATATGTACATATTCACTGCTATACGTATATGTTTCATATTGTTGACAGGTTTGTAATGAATATACTGTTTAGTAACTGTAATTAATATTTATAAAGGGTCTTTCCTAGTAAGATAGTGAAATCGGCCCTTGATCCAAATTGGGTTGCTACTGACCCAAAAGGTTACCCTTGACCTAAAACTACATCAAAAAAACTTTGATCCTTTACCGAATTATCGTATCATACATGCTCAAAATTGAATATTTTTTAATTTTGGTGGAGGATGGTCCAAAAATTTTGAGTTTCGCAGATTGTAGATACTATATAAATGCAAATGTGCATTTTTTCAAAAGTATCGATGCGTATTTTTTTTATTTTTTATTTTATTTATTTATTTATTTATTTCTTTTGCGTGTTGAAAATTTCAAAAAATTGTAGAAAATACTATTTGGGGGGGACACGTTCCTGATTTTTTGGTTAAAATCTTTGTTATACCCTTATGTAGAACATGTATTTTTTTTCGGGGCCTGAAAGTGATGGCAACTTTGTCAAGGTGAGGGCCTCTTCAAACAATTCTTTGCCAAAGTTCACAATTTTCCTTTTTCTTGCGTCCCTTCTGCTTCTGTCGTTCTTTGGATACTTCGATTGTGTCCATTTCGGAATAGAAACACCAAATAAATCTCCGTTACAGTGCTTCAACTTCAACCGACTCTTGCAAAGTTAAACATACCTCGCGTCGGTTTCTCGTATCTTCAGTGGCCACACACAGTGGCGCTCTCTACCGCGAGCTGTGTGTAACTTTGCTGTGCAAGAGTCGGTTGAAATAGAAGCACTGTTGCGGAGATATAATTGGTGCTTCTGTTTCGAAATGGACACAATCGAATCAGCCGAGAAACGACAGAAGCGGAAGAGACGCAAGAGAAAGGAAAATTATGAACTTTGGCAAAGGATTGTCTGAAGGAGGCCCTCACCTTGAGGGCCCTAAAATGGTGAAAAAACTGTGCGAAAAACACGTCTGTTTTCAGTTTTATTTCTTTTTGACAATGTTGTCATCACTTTCAGGCCCCGAAAAAAATATATATATTACCTAAGGGTTTAACAAATTGTTTAACCAGAAAATCAAGAACGTGTCTCCCCCCAAGGTATACGTGTGTGGTATACATTTAAAATCCTCATCGATGTACTCTCAGATGGTATCTGACGCACCTGGATGGTTTCTCAAAAGTTACACAGAAATCTGCGGAACTGGACGGGTTTAAGAATACATACGAGGCGAAATTTGAGGCTGTCTTACTTCGTCATGAGAATATGCTTATTTTAGGGTAAATTATTCCTCCACTAACGAATACTAGAGCATAATACTACAAACTTCCATGTCTACTCCATGAACGAAAATACTAGCAATTTGTAGAATATGTCATGCTCATAAGAAGTCGCACTTTTTGCTTTTTTGACTTGAATTATTGCCTACAAAACGAGAATCGGGCCTTTTAAAATTTGAGACTAAACAATTTCAAAAGTCTCGTGAACAACAATAGTTCACCTAAGTCTTACAAGGGCAAGTCACGAACTGGCTCCACTGAGATCCGAACGAGACAATTGTGTGTGCATTTGGTATGTTATAACTAGACGAATCCCAAAGTTATACGTGCCACCGGTCGGGATATCGTGAGTTAGAACATATTTTGTAATGTAAAAGCTATGAGCTGGCAGAATAGTTTGAACCGGGTCATTTGTTCGGAAACGACTGGGTAGACGGAAAACTCGGCGAACACGTATCCCATCATTTACAATAAGTTTCCAGAAATCACTACCTTTCTGTAAATTTTACCTAATTTTTGAGATGATGTTACATTTAATACAGTATGTTCTGATATTGAATTTCAACCCGTCAAAAAGATTTTGATCCCTGAAATAAATTCCTGCCTAGGTCCCTGCAAAGCAATGACGATGTTAGGGAGTGATCAGGGAGTAATGCCTCCCTGGAGCAACGGCAATTCCCCAGAAGTCATATCTCTGATAGTTCCCGATGTGATACCAGTGCATTACCACTTTTCACTCTCAGTGCATAAAATCTCACTCTAAAGGAACTGTTCGGAAATCTTCCCTCTGTCCTCTATGGAAACGGAATCGACCTTGGACATATATCACGTCTGGAATATCACTATTTATGTCAGTGACCCCAAAAATTATGCATTCGATTCAAATACGGGATGTTCTCAGTTCGTTTTGCCTCTCACCCTTCCACTCCTACCTCCATGCAAACCAAGACTTACCTTGGACTTAAGTAGCATCGACAGTGTTAGTATTCACCTTAGCGACCCCGAAAACTACGAATTGAGTACGTACTCAATTACTTTTACATGTCACCCATTCCCCTCCTAGGAATGGTTTCAGTGTCTTCTCCCCTCCCACCACAGTATATTTTCCACATGGTAATTTATACTCATTTTAAATTTGTTTGAAATTCCTCCAGGAGTCCATGTTGCATCGTACGGTCTACTGTACATTTTTTCTGAGTCAAAACTTTCTAATGATATACAAATATATTACAGTAACAATAAAATATTGTATTACCGTCCGACTGTCGTCGTTATGTAAAGCTTCATCATGATATTACGTAAGGAAATCAGTTAAATTAAAGTTGTAAGATTTAATATCAAACTTGAAACATCTCAAGTTAAAGAAAAGTATATAAAAACAAATCTCATATTTGAAAATAATTTCGACTTAAACTAGCTGCGACTATATTTAATGAAAAATTAAACTTCTGCGAAGCACAGTATAAGCGTAGCTAAAAGAAAAAAGCATAAAATGAACAGTCGGGATTCGAACCTAGGACCATCCACGTAGGATTCCCTTACACTAACCAATCATCTAATCCATAATGACGTAAACGCACTGTTTTTTAAAGTTATCAGTTCGCATCCAAGTGCCACTCTTATGTGCATTTCCATTCGTATTTTTTTAACTTTTTCCTTTCAAAAGTCTAACATGTTTACCACGATTTGTTTCATTTTTCACTAGCGCTTCGCAAAAAGTGATTTATGTCTGAGTACTTGGCACTACTTTATCATATGGTTCTATCAAATATAACTTAACACAGTGGTAACAAATTTTACCGCATTAAAAGAGTTCCTGAACAAGGGAAATTTCATTATGCACCTGTAACTTAGCTACTACAAGAGGTCCACGTGCAATGTGAACGGCACACCCAATGAGTCAACTTTTGGAATATTCTATTCTATTAATGGAGAAGTATATGAATGACTGCATAGTGTTCTCCGTGCCTGAATGGATAGAGTCATGGTTCGATAGCTAAGAGATTCGTGGTTCGAAACCCGTCTCAAAAGCTGAAGATTTTCTAAATTCTTAATTCCCCAGATGTTAAGATCTTTCTCTCCCTTTACAATCATCTGATGCTCTTAAAATTGTTCTCCCCCTTAATTCCACAACTGCCTTATGTGACCCTAGCAGTTCGAAAACTTTCTTTCTTCCGTTTCATAAAATAACAAATTTCGTCATAATAAGGGTGCTATCCAATCATTTTTTCTCCAATTCTAAACTTGCATATGTAAATCATCTTTCTATGTCTCCATATTTGAATCAATCTCTGTCTTTCTTAATGTTGTTCACTGTGAACGCACATGTCTTGGGATCAAATCTTCGACTCTTGAAACCAAATGTAAGCGCTTTAGCAATATGCTGCTGTAACTCTATAGGTTTGTTGCAACGTCATTTTAGATTTTATTCGGTGGGGGAGAGGATTCTCCGCCGACATAAGGGTTTCACTTTTTATATCATTGTTTTACTATATTACTTGCAATTACTGGGAAACAAAATGAAAGTAATGCGTTGAATAACACTTATTTCTGTCAGTAGTTTTCAGAGCTCTGCGCCCGCATTACAGACTTTGGGAAGTACAAATCTACTACTGTGATTGAAAATTTTCATAGATCATAAGGAGCATGTTACTAGCTTGATGTGATATACAGTCTTTGAAAGAAGGGAAAGAATGCAAATAAAGGCGTTTATGAAGCTATGGGAAAAATTTGTGACAATTTTTCTGTTCAGGCTCTGAAAAGCATTTCAGAAAAAACGAATGAAAAAGATGGTTTTAGAGCTATAAATCTTGTAAACATGGTTCCTGTTTTTCCCGTCTGAATGGAAAGATTATATTACGTCACATAACTGCTACAAGGAGAGGAGGACGAGTTGTATAAATACGAGGAGCACTTAGTCGATCGAGACGTATGTTTCTGAATGCATAAGCACACGGCGCAATAGTCTGTTAGTAATTTGAACTTAAACTGTTTGTAACATTTTCATTGCAGCGAACTCTACAGATGGAGCCACTTCTACGACAGGCCGAGTGAAAGGATTTGTAGCTAAAGTGAACGTATCAAATGTTCATATACAATGTGACCAATGCCTCATTCACCGCGAAGTCGTTGTTGCTAAGTCCTTGCCATCTTTTCTGGAAGTTGTGCTGGACCAAGTAATAAATGTCATGAACATAATCAAACAGAGATCCCTAAATTTGCGGCTATTTTCGATTTTGTGTTAGGAAATGGGATCAGAACATACTACATTCTTTCTACGTACAGAAGTATGGAGGTTAGTTATCACGACGAAAAGTGTTGACGCGAATATTTGAACTTAAAGAGGATGTCCGTGCATTTTTGAGTGTTGAAGATAATGAGTACGCGGATATATTTGCAGATAGTGATTAGATATGTAAGCTGGCGTATTTTTCGGATATTTTCGTGCACTTGAATCAGCTGAACATAAAAATGCTAAATAAGAACTAAAATGTGCTGAGTAGTATGTATAAGGTTGAAAGATTCATGCGAAAGTTGAATTTGCGGGTACAGAGAACTGAAAATGTGTTGTTCGAGATGCTTCCAAATACCTGGCAACTTGCTGACTGAACTAAAGTAGTCAGATTATCTACCAGAAGACATAAAACTATATGGTGGCTACTGAAGGCAATGATGATTGAAATATTTTTACTTTGGGCAAGCTTCAGAAGATGTTAGCTTACTGCCTACAAATTCTGTAAAACGCTTAGTTAGAAACATGAAAGATAAATATAGGCCCTCTTACATTGGAAGAAAACGAAAATATTTTAAGTAGATTAATACGAGAAGTTCATAAATCAGTATACGCTAAGTAACTGGCTGTTATTGAAGAATAGTTAAAAATACAGAAGGTCGTTTCACGTTGATGATAACGATTTCGAACACCAGGAAGCAGCATGTGTTCACAGAAGAAAGCAGCCAGAGCTAGTAGTGCGAAAGTATTGTGTGTTTACTTGCAAAGACGACGGGTCATCTGTGTGTGAGTGATTACATGGCACCGAAAATTCCATTCTTCTGGAAGGGTTACATCTGAGCCCTTTCCGATATTGGTTAGAGTTATAGCCAGATAACTAAACACTGCAAGATGAAAGCCTGCCATGTATCAAACAAGGACATCAACGCAATGTTCAATCGCCGAAAAGCGTGCACAGTACTGTTGCTGGAACCAGTCAAAGTAGACATCGAAGATATCGAAAGTGTAAGTGTCCTCCCACTGTTGTGCGGAAGATGAGCTCCCTGGTGCGACATGAAAACATTGTAACACAGTAATTGCACAGGCAGTGCAATGTTTCCCGCGACTGTCAATCACACCATAAGCCAAGATTTACAACTCGTGCGGAAGCACAAGGCTCAAGTTCATAAGGTTAGTAATTCTCATGTACAAAAGAGGAAGATCGACAGCCAAAAGCTCTACGAACGCTGCTGACCTTTGGAAGTAAGTAATATTAGTAGATGAAGCATGGGTGTATCTGTCGGGATGTGACGTAAAAAAAAAAAAAAAAAAACTATCTACTGTCGTCCACGTGATTTCAGAGGTCAATCTGACTGGGTACGTGAATGTGCTGAAAGTTTTCCACGGTGAGTTTATTGTTGTTGGTGATACTGCTACAACGGCAAACCTTCATTGCTGCCTGTTACCACACAGACATGAAGTTCCTTCTCTCTATGGTAGCGATACATCTCGTGTTGTCATTCATTAGGAGAAGGCATCTAGTCATAGTCCAGGCGAAGTCCATGCAGGTATACATGGTCGAATAGCATGTGAAACAGAAATATAGCTACAATACTCTTTACAGATATCCCTGTTAAATCCCCGATGCCTTTCCTATGGATTTTTGTGGGTTTCTGTTGAGGAAACGGGCTTTGGTAAGCAGACGCCCAAGCTTAATGGAGGTTCTTTGGAAACCTCAGGACGAATGGGATCGTTTGACCACAGAGTTCTTCAACGAAGTCTCCTGCAATGGAAACTCCATCGCCGGGCCATTGATGTAAGACAGGAGTATCATGTGGAACACAATCGCTGGTAGTGTCACAGTTTTTCTCAAGATGAGGTGAGTTCAAACTTCGTTACTATGGGTGTGAAACGACCTTCTGTAAGAGTAAACTGTCTTCATCTTTTCTGATCAACAACTGCCAAGAGTTAGTTAAAAATTAAAGAGTCTCAACTTGAATGTGATGCCAAACATCAAATTATATTACTATCAGATCATCATCAGTAAGACTTGAAAAATGAAATGAAATCTTTAAGTTTTACGTCCCACGATTATGACGGTTAGGCTAAAGGAGACAGTGATGATGAGTAATTAATGAAAATGGTGGAATGAAGAAAGTGGGAGCAAACGGGAGTACCCCGAGAAAACCCACGCACACGGTGTTTGTCCACCACAAAGTTCACCTAGCGGGGGCTGGGATCGAACCCGGGACCCCAAGCACCAGAGGTGAACGCTCTACCACTGAGCCACCGCGGCCCCTACAGTAAGACTTGTTAATGAGCATGAACATAGGTGATGGCAACATTCTTGACGTCAGTTATTTGCGTCAACTGAGGGGAAATGCAATTACACAAGTTGTTAAAAACTTCACTATATGTCGAAGATTAAAGGCATTTAGACCAGAATAATTAATGGGATAACTATCAAATCACAGAGTGGAATTAATAAGAACTTTCACAAATTCTGGAACTGATTATGCCGGTCCGACTTACTGGCACCAGACAGCCAAACAAAGAAATTCAAGTGTCACATTCAGTATTTGTATATGCAGCAACAAAGGCCATCCATCTTTAAGTTGTGAATGCTCAGTTGTGACTACTTACGCGTTTCTGGCTGCTTTAAGAACATTCGTATCTCATCCATGTAGACGCAAGAATATTAACAGCAATAATGGAACGTTTCTTGGAGTCAAAAAAGAACTTCAAGAAGTAGCAAAGTTGTTGAACATCGGAAAAGGATTAGAAATTTCTCAATTTATGAAGAAATTCAATGGCATTTCATCTCCCCATATCCGTCTAACTTTGGTGGTCTTTGGTAGAGATGCAAGGGCTCGAAAAAAAACCGGCTTTTATGGAAAAAAAACTCGGTTTTTTCTGCTTCGCTTTTTTGCTTGGGAAATTTTGGGCTTTTTTGAAAATTCTGCTTTAAATTGATAAACCAGATTATGTTTTGCTTCTCTATAACACAAAAAGTCATTTAATTAGTGGTTGATGCCGATAATAATATAAAACCTCAAAAATAAACCATGAATTTCGAAAAGATATTCAAATAGTTTTACTTCTTAACATATTTACATTATGAATTTCAAAGGATTCACCAATGTATATAATAAGATTTCTTTTAACCTCCTACATACAAAAGTAAGCAGCGTTGGCAAGAACCATGTTTGTTTTTGAAAATGCCAAAAACCCGTTTTTTGGGGGGAGTTTAAACTAGTTTTTTTTTTTTTTTTTTTTTTTTTGTTTAAATCAGCTTTTTGGGTTTAGATATTTTGCTTTATGTATTTTTAGTACATATTGACAGAAATAAGTTTGTTTCGCCTTGGCGTTATTATGCAACAACGAGGTTATGCTGGAAGAAGTCACATAAGCTTAAAGAAGTCCGGTCAGTAAATTTCTTAAATTGAGAAACACCCGCCCTAGCCATTGGGAAAATCCCGTCATTATTCTAAATGTAAAACAATAACCGAAAAATCCTGTTATTGCTTTGCATGTAAAATTTAAAGGTCAACGTATCATAATCAGAACGCTAAAACTGAGGTATTAAATTACAAATTTAGTACGTACATATCATTGAAAGTACAATCCAAGCTAATCTTGGAAGCTACGTAGGCAATCGATAAATTTTGCCAATTTGTATCAATATATTTAAGCAACCTTCGCTTCTTTATAAAACAGGCATTCAGGCATGCGGAAATATACAATTTAGTTTCGTTTCGTATGTTCAGGCTTAACATCATTACGTAATACCGAAGTTATCAAGGAGAAGACTTTCGCTTAAAGTTACATCCGAACCGCTACTTTGTTTACGCATGAAAGAAGGGTTGTGGTTCGACCGAGAATTGAACATGGGACACCTTGATTAAAAGGTGAAAAGGAAATAAAACTAATGCAGATGGTTTGATGTGTGGAAACGTCACCATGAAGTTCACACGATTCGCATTTTTCGTTCTTTTTATTTTATTTTTTGGTTTAAACCAATTGTTTATTTAAAAAAAAAAAAAAAAAAAAAAAAAAAACAAAGAAAAAACAGCTGGTGTAAACCAGCCAACCCTAAAAGTAAATACTTCTTTTAAAAATACTCAAATAAGTAGCAAAATTCTATGTAGTTTTTTACTTCAAAATATTCCATATTCTCCTTTTGGACTGACATAATCATAGTCATACGTCTTGCAAATAAAATCAGAAAAATAAACACACTGCTGAACAAGACTGCACTTATTTAAAATAAAAACACATTTACACGTGACGTTTCGATCTTCTAGCCAAGATCCTCATCAGACGTACACTCTGAGGAGGACGTCTGATGTATCCTGATGTATCCTCTGATGAGGATGTCATCAGAGTGTACGTCTGATGAGGATCTTGGCTAGAAGATCGAAACGTCACGTGTAAATGTGTTTTTATATTAAATAAGTGCAGTTTTGTTCAGCAGTGTGTTTATTTCTCTTTTTGGAACAAAATAAAATTAAAATTAAATAAAACATAAGAAAAATACTTGGATTTATATGATACACTTAAAGGCTGCACATCTAGAGCTTTTGGTTTTGTATATTCTTGAAATTCTACAGTTTTATATAAGCACCATCACGGTTTACTCATTCCTCAAATTTTCTGTATTTTTAACAAGAGGGAATCAACATATGAAGGGTGTGAGGTAAGAACATGGTAACCCACAATTTTACTATTTTAAGAAATTAGAAATTTTCTGCTGTACAATCCATTTTGAAAGTCGGAAAGCTGATTTTTCACATAAGACTATACATGAAGGATTAAACGAAGCGGTATGCGTTGCTGTCTATCTGGTGCTGCATAACTGACCAATTGAAAATTTGTTAGTTACCATGTTCTTGGCTCACACCCTTCATATCATTATGGAACTCTCCCCACCCCCCACCACCAAAAAAAGGACTACGGAATATATTTAAGTTAAGATAAATACAACTGCACAACAAACATGACTGAGTGGATCTTTTGCGCTTCTGTCGGGAAGTCCGGGATTCAACTCAGCATTCGACCATTCTGACAAAACTTTTTTTCATTCCATCTATGAAGTAGAAATAGTGCGTGTACTGTGAGTTGGCTGACTTTATTTCTTATTGTTTTTAAATCGTTATTATTACTAATTACCAGCAGTGACGGTTTTGCGAAGGTTAGGGGGACGGTCTTTCGGACTGAAGCCTGTTCCCCAAAATTACGGAATGTCTAAAACAAACGAAATATCTATTAGTTATGCCTTTACTCATAAACTTTAAGCTCCCGTCAAATAAAAATTACGAATGTTTAGAAAAACTAAACATTAGTAAGAAAAAGAAACCCTCCCAAAATACTTTTCTAAATCCGACACTGATTCTCAGTATAAAATGACCTTCAAGGTTGTATCCGGAAGATTATCTCTAAATATATAAACAAACGAAATACAGTATTAGTTATGCCTGTACTCATAAACTTCAAGCTCCTCCCAAATAAAATTAGGACATTTTAGAAAACGAAATAATCAGAGAAACCCGCCCCAAAGTACGTTTCTAAATCCGCTACTGATTATTTGTATAAATTAGTGTTCAAGGTTGTATCCGGAAAATTATTGCTAAATCATTGCACAGCTACAGTATAACAGAAATGTGGAAGTACGGTTAGACGGATATATTGAAAAACGTTCGCTTTGATGGATATATAGAAAAACGTAACTTTTGCGCTAGAAGCTAGAGTACTAAGCTCTTAGAAATGAAACACAGATTACAAACTGAAATGATCCCGAGAAGAAAAAAATGTCGATAACTCAAAAGTTAAAATAAAGTTAAATAGCCTCTAAAACTGCCCTCAAATACTACATTCTTCATGTTAGCTTTAATTCGTAAAACATGTGCTCCATCCATTTTGATGGTGAATTTTAGAGCGAAATATGGCATTTAGGCCATAGAATTCTTATCTAACTATAGAACATACTATAAGAAGCTATTTAGATAGAAAAATCATTAAAATGAAAACTAGAAACAAAGACTAGAGATGAGGATGTCATCAGAGTTTACGTCTGATGTGTTTTTTTGCATCTCTAGTCTTTGGGAAGTTACAATTAGGTTTTTCAGCCCATGAGTTAAGACATTCCCAGTATTACTTAAGAAGAGTAATGGGAATGTCAACCTCATGTTTGAAGAATTAACGCCGGTAATCACGCAGATAGAATTCCCGAATCACGTAACGCTGTCCAATGATTCTAATACTCCAACAGCATTAACTTCAAGTCATTTTCTTATTGGTCAGCTATTGACAGCAGATCCAGAACTTGGCTTACAATAAGATAAGATTAGCTCAATTCAAAAATGGCGAAGAATCCAACAAGAAATTTCAACACTTTTGGAGAAGATGGACATGTAATACTTACCACAACTACAAGAAAGAAATAGGTGCAAATGAAGCTACACTAGTATAAGCCTAGATCAGCTTATGGTTCCCGATCAGCTCAATACCTGCGTCGCAAAAGTTGGGACTCATTAAGGAAGTACATACAGAACCTGGTATTTCGCTTAGAGTAGCTACTGTTAAAACATCCAGTGATTTATATTGTAAGGATCCCCATATCATAACAGAAGCACATGTCAATACAACACGTGTTATTGATTACAAACAATGAAGCAGACAAGAAGTCAACACGGAAGACACGAAACCAAGACGACGGAGACCGAGGAGAAACGAACCACCAAGAGGCCTTCTATAAAAGCACAATTTGAGGAGGACCTGGCATCAGTCGACCAACTGATCAACTAGCCAAAACCTGCTCCGAGGTCGCATTGGACTAGGGGTACACCTTTCCTTAACCCGAGGTCGCATTGGACTAGGGATCCTCACCACAACCGAAACCTCACAAAGCTGCCTTGGGCTGAGGGGGTTTTCCTTCGAGACTCACCAAAATCTTGCAGGTGTCTTGGAGACTGCTTTGAGAGAAGGGGCACCATGCAAAACACCGATCTCCTTCATTTGGTCAATAAGAAGAAAAGACACTATTTATCTTTGTAAATCAAAGACATTGTATTTAGGAATTTTTATAATAAAATGGTGAAGGGGAAAAGACTTGCCCGGACCGTTATTTTGTCTCTACCTATAAAATCATTTCAATATAAACGTTCAATTCAAGGACTTTCTGCTCTGCTAAACAATAATAAATCATAATGTAATTCATATTAAAGTGTTATTTTATTTCAAGTGTTAGTGGATTTTTGTTTGTTGTTATGCACATTCAATTGCTTAAAAAGCGTCATTAGGCATTTTTTTTTTTTTTTTTTTTCGGGCAGCATGCTAGTTTACTTAGGAACAATGTTTAAGAACTGAAAACACTATCATAACGGAATACAGATTTCACTTGTTGATTCAAGAAGATTGTTGAAGGACGTGAAAAAGGCACAAATTATCGAGAACTTTTCCAGAAATATTGTATTGAAGCGAATTTAAATGAAGTATAATGAACGTTAGTGAAATGATATTTCGTACTACGCATTATTTTACTATATAAATATGTAACTGATAAACAGGACTAGTAAATTATAATAAATTCCAAAAAGAAGTGTTCGAATTTTTCATTGATTAAAAATGGCATAGAATTCTATTCTATCGCAAGTGCTGAATACAATTAAAAAAAAAAAAAAAAAAAAAAAATTCAAAAGCTTATAGTTAATACTCCCAAATATATGAACAGAATGTCGGAATGGCATCTATAACAGGAATTTTGGTAACTTCGCTCGTCTGGTTGAAACTTGCAGACATTTTAAAAATAAATTAATTATGCGAGTGTTTTAATCTTGTAATGCAACTTATGTTTCTGTTTGAGCGCTAAATCGTGTTACTATCTGACCGTTCCTCGCACTCCACTCCGTAGGTTTAGTTTTCCGTAAGGACACTAACCATGTAACCTATCGGTATAAGGGTGTTCGGATCCACTGGTTAGCTGATTACGATCAGCATTGTTACTGGCTAGATTCCTTGTTTGAGCACGAAATAAGCTGCTCACTGAAAATATTCTGTTACTTGTTATACCACCGAAAACAGAACGAAAAATTACTATGTGGAGAGACACAGAATATGTGATTTGCCTATCATATTTTGTTCTTCCATTTCCGAAACTTACACATGCCAAACTCATTTTAGGCTAGAGACATCGATAAATTCATATCATAACATGTAAACATTATTTGATACAGAATGTACTTCCCCGTAATTATTGACCTAGATGTCCAAGGTTTCATTTAACGTCATGAAATTTGTGCTTTAGTGCAGAAAGACATGTGAATTGCTGCACAAAAGTGATATCAGGGGATCATTGAATATCTAAGTATAATTTTCGCGAAATCCACGTTTAAATCGGTTCAGGAGAACCGATTTTTATTATCAAAAGTTTAGTTAAAATGTCGTTATACCTTCGTTAATTTTTCAAATATGTTTTGAAATTAAAACAACGATGTACATATTTTATACATAATTTATGTAATGGAAACCAGTGTAGTGATTCCAAGATGTTCAGAATGTGGCAAAACTTTTCCCACCAGGAAAGGATTTAACATACACAAGGCAAGCAAACACGCCACACAGGAAAAACACATTCAATTAAATTCCCAAGACTTGGTAACAGAACTTACAACATTGAAATTCAACATATGGATAATAAAAGGAATCCCGAGAGAAGCAAGAAATGGAGTAGCAAACAAACTTGCACATTTCATAGATGAATGTCTTATTAATAATGATTTTTCTTCCCGAAAAAAAAAAAAAATATTCCTTTTCTCTTTGTATAATTTACGACTTCCCAGAAATCGCAGCTCGGAGTCAGTTACCAACATGATCAAGCACAATTTAAAAGAGTTCCTTCACGGAATGTCCTCAAGTTTCTGGCAAGAAACGCAAACTGGATTTGACATAATAATATCAAAAGTTTCTGATTTTGATACAAGAGGCGCATTGAGGTTACTAGCATTAGATGACAGTTTAGCTCCTTCCAATGAGGAAACATACCACATACTCGCAACTAAACATCCAACTCCTTCCAGGGTCCTTGAGGTGCCAAATCCTCCAGAAAAACTAGACCCTTGGATCAGATTAATGGAAGATACGGTTCTGCAAGCAATTCATAACTTTCCCAGTGGTTCTCCTTCAGGAATAGATGGACTGTCACCTCAACACTTAAAAAGATCTAACATCGAAATCGGCAGGTGATTTAGCGTAGATCTTACTCAGCTCAATAACTAAATTGGTAAACCTCATTTTAAATGCAGGAGTAAATACCTCTTTGGTGCTAACTCCGTGCGGAAAAAAAAGATGGTGGTGTAAGCCCGATAGCAATTGGATGTGTGTTCAGAAGATTGGCTTCCAAAATAGCTGTATTATCAGTCCATAATCACTGCACAAATCATTTGAAACCACATCAGCTTGGTATTGTGACGAAGAAAGGGAGTGAAACAATCATACATACTACCCGTGCCTTCATTAAATCACACCAAAACTCTAACAATATAATCCTCAAAACAGATTACAAAAACGCAGTTAACGCTGTGGAAAGAGACTATATTAAAAGAAGTGCAAGGAGTTATGCTAACCCGTCCATGCTATTTTTCGGAGACAGAACAATTTCATCCCAGGTCGGAAGTCAACAGGGTGATCCTGTAGGACCCTACTCAGTTTAGCAATTCACCTATAATTAGTACGTTTTTTTCAGAACTAAATGTGTTTTATCTTGATGATGGTACTTTAGGTGGGTCACAACAGACAGTCATACACGACTTAAATGTTTTACTTATGGAATCAAGTAAGATAGGTTTACAAATAAATCTATTAAAATGTGAGCTATTTTTTACGACGGGAACACCAGATCCCATTACTGAAGCTACCTGGAATACGAATTCAGGCTGTGCTACCTGGAATACGAACAATACCAACTCATGAGATATCATTATTGAGAGCACCACTACACGAAGATGAATATGATAATTGTGTGGATGTTCACCTAAACAGTTAAAAAAAATAACCGAGAGATTAAAAAAAAAAAAAGTACCAGCACATATAGTTTTTCCTTTTAAAACACTCTTTAGGTATTCCTAAATTGACTTATTTTTTACGTACCGTTCCAACATGATTCAGGCCAACTAAAATTTTTCAACTAATGACATTTTGAAAATGTGTCTGCAATCAATATTCAATTCTAAGTTAAATGAAACTCAATGGGCACAAGCAAGCTTACCCATTCGTTTAGGAGGTTTAGGAGTACGAAAAGTTTGATTTGAGCCTCCTTGCATTTTTGTCTTTTTCTTATGGGGTGTTGTCGCTTGTCTCCGAAGTTCTTAATATTCCAGTTAACGAAGTGAAGATTCCTGATCTGACAGAGGCATTAGAGATATGAATAGGCATTTACTACACATTTCCGTCTGCAAAGGAGTCGCAAAGGACATGGGATAAAATTGTAATCAATGAGAGAGCTTGAAAACGAAGTGATTTCGCAAAATGATGTTGATTCAGCTCCCATGAAAGCACTATGACAAAAAGAGTCTGGATCATGGTTGCAAGCCACATCCTCGAAAAACACTGGAACATTTTTAGATACAAATATTTTTTTGATATGTTACGCCTAGGACTTAATATTTGCCATGAATTCACATGTGCGTGTCAAAGTCGAATGGATGAGAAAAGCTTACACGCATTAAGCTGCATCAAAAGTGTGTGTGGGGGGGGGGGATTTCACGTCACAATGAATTAAATCAAATAATAAAACGAACCCTAACCAGTATAGACTGTCCTGACATTTCAGAATCACCAGGAATGTATCGGAATGATAACAAGCGGCCAAATGGAGTTAACTTGACACCCTGTAAAAGGGGCTAGTGTAACATGTGTAGAGCTATTTTTGTCCCATCTTACTTAATGTCAACTAGTGAAGAAGCGGGAAGCGCAGCAGACACACTGTATATGCGGAAACATTCTAAGTATTCAAAACTTAAAGATCACATTTTTTATTGCGTTTGCCACGGAAACAATGGGTGTTTTTAGCAAAGAAGCCAGAATGTTTTTGAAGGAATCAGGATCAAATTTAATTAACAAATCAGGAGATCCTAGAACGGTTATTTTCTGACAAAGAATAAGCCTAGCCATACAAAGAGGCAACGCAATTAGCATATTAAACTCATTCCCATCTTCACCCAAGCTGGATGAAATTTTTTTATCTAAAATAAACATTTTTTGAATGTTAACAATTACTACTTGAAAGACAGATACAGTATGAAATTATACTTTTGTTCGTTAGTGTGTGACTTGTGATTATGGCAAAATCTAAGTTGAGAGGATTGAAACACTTACTAATCATTATGTGTTAACCTTCGTTTATTACAATCATTGGTGTATACAGTAAAAAAAAAAATTACATACTACTTTTATTGATATTTTGCTTATAACCTTACCCCCTTTGACTTATCGCACTGTAACTTTCTAACATTTAAGAACTGCACAGAATATTAGAATATAAATGATCCAATATAACGTATGCAACTGTAGGTATATCGGTAATATTGCAATATGAAACGCTTGAAGAGAACTTTTATCAATAAACACGAAAGTAATCAATTTTGCTCCTTCGAATTCTTATAGTTCGTTCAAAAAATAATACTAAGCGTCGAATTTTCACTGACAGCTGTCAGCAATTTCAAGACTAATGTAAGAAACTGCATTTTATTAGAGACAGTAGTATGGAAACTAAATGTCTGTATTCAAAAATAAAAAGTTCTCGTTGCTCCACAGAATACACATCTTTGTTTTTTCTTCTTCTTCTCCAGTGGTTGGTGACAAAGGTGAAGTTGTCATGTAGCTGTTCCAACTTCTGTTCAGTGCCCATGTCCTAATTTAATTTGCTTTCCTCGTCCAAGTAAAAAAATGTCTCTTGTGCCTTTCTCTCTACTAATGATGAAGACTTCTTTTATCAATTTCACTTTATCGATGTTATGTTTCGAGTCTTCCAGGTGTTTTAAAAGGTCTGATGTCCGAACATCGTTCCATTTGACATGCCAAACACGTATTTTCATCCAAATGTGTGTGTTTCTCTTTATCATGCTTATATGATTATCTTGGCATCTGCATCAAATTAATAAATACATGCGAACACGAGCGGATTGGTGAAGAAACTTTTATAAATTTTTAAATTTTTCAGGATGTTCTCTGGGTTCTTGTATATACACTTCGATGAACTTACAACATAAAAAATTCAGCTTGATTCTTGTAAACAGTATTGGATATAATGTTCTTGACAGGAGCCTGTACTCAATAGGAAAAAAAAAATAAAATAAAGTGAGATAAGAGAAAACTGAAGAAAATCTGTGTCTAGTACGCATGAGCTTATAAAACGATGAATGCTACTATTGTTTAAAGCAGTGACAAAATAAGTGAAGTGGATAGACGTAGATTAGTCTGGATAACATGCGAATTCTGTGCAGCAACGAGATACTTTTATTTTTTAATCTAAATATTTAATTTCCATTCTCTTATCCTTACCTAGAAAAAGTTTCTTACCTTGCTCTTGAAACTGCTTATAGCTGTAAGCGAAAATTCGACGGTCAATATTACTTTTTTAATCGATGAATAAGAATTTAGAGGAGCAAAGGTGGGTGCAGTAGCTTTGATTTTACTGATAAAGGGACAGTGCTTTTTCACTGTATAAAATGAGTAACAAGCTCGTGTTTAATGTTAGCTGGTTGGATTCTATTTGTGGTCTTTTTCTGCATATCGAGGCCCAACACCAAACATATACATCTATAGCTTTCCCATGAGATTATATAGTGGCTGTTTTGCTGAAAAAATTGTACTAAGCAAATTAAAATCTATATACTTCGGTATATAAAGTTCAGTTAATATGTGAGTGATAAATGTAAAAATATCACATGTGCGTGTCAAGATCGAGTGGACGAGAAAGGTGTACATGCTTTGAGCTGCATTAGAAGTGGTGGTAGAATTACACGACACACGGAATTAAACCAAATAATCAAACGAGCACTCGCCAGCATCGATGTTCCTAGCATCATTGAGCCACAAGGATTGTATCGAAATGATGGTAAAAGTACGGACGGAGTAACTTTAATCCCTTGGAAAATGGGCCAGAGTCTTGTATGGGATGTAACATGTGTTGATACTTTCGCTCCTTCATACATAACACTAACATGTGAGGAAGCAGGAAATGCAGCAGAAGCAGCGGTTAAACGTAAACATACAAAGTACTCCAGATTGAAAGAAGACCATCTTTTTGTTGCCTTTGCTACAGAAACGATGGGAGTTTTTAGCAAAGAAGCCAGTGAATTTTTGAATGAGTTAGGTTCAACTTTAATTAAGAAGTCAGGCGACGCAAGAAGCAAACACTATTTAATACAACGAATAAGCCTAGCAATACAGAGAGGAAATGCAGTCAGCATTTTAAAATCCTTCCCATCAGCACAAGAGCTGGATGAAATTTTTTACTTAAAATAAGTAGTATAAACATGGTGATGGACAGCGATTTGCTTTCTAAGTTTATTTAGTAAATCCGTTCTATTTCCCTTTATATTTCTTCGCTGGGATGATATTCTTATTTCAATTTTTTATCACTAATTCCGAAAAGATTTGCCTAAGATATTGAACTTAGACGGACTTTTTTCTTTTTAAAAAATTTATAGTGCTAAACTGTGGTCTCCAGTTCCTGTTCTGTGTTCTGGTAACATTGAATGTGTTTGTCGTTGTCGAAAATGGAGTGCTAGGTGTAGAAGTGTCTGATGAAATAGATTTTTTTTACGTTTAAAAATAAAAAAAAATTGTATAGAGTTGTTGATAAAATAAAGAAACTAATTTCAACTAGTTTAAATGGAACATATCATTCAGTTAATATGTAAATACATATATATATATAAATGACATTGCATATAATATTCTAAACAGGAGACTTCCGGAAATATTAACTTCATGTGAGGTAATACAAATTCCGAAATCTCAGAGTTCGGAAGAACATCTGAGGCCTATTCCACCATTGAACTTGGGAACTTTTCACTTTGCAAATTTTGCAATGTGAAAAGTTTTTGAGTTTCTCCATTAGTTTTGAACAACTTTGCAATTTGATGTTCTGCAACTGCAAAATTGCAGTCTTTGCAAAGTGACAGTTGAATTGCAAAGTGCTACTTTAGACGCTGTTTTCTAGTTAGTAAACTGCAAGGATTCATAATAGGAATTTCAGTGAATTATTTCAGAAATGAGAAAAAAGAAGTTGATGAGAAGAAAATAGCAGTTCTGCAAGTGGTCAAAGAAGAACGTAATACAGACCCGATTGTGTGATTCATTTAAGGACAACAAGTTGACCAAAACTATACTATATCTGGAAACATAGGGCCTTATGCAGTCGTTCTGATGTGTGACTAGTGCCATACTATAGAGATTGACTAGCATATGTTTGCTGCAGTAGTCTGGTCATTAGTATGACGCTAATCATATTTCAAAACGACTCTGCGTAAGGCACATACGGCCTTATGCAAAGTCGTTCAGACGCGTAATTAGTGCCATACTAAAGAGTTCGACTAACATATGTTCCTGCCAGTGGCGGCGTTTGGGCGTTAAAAGTGGGGGGGGAGACATAATCTGAATATTTGTATATCAATGTTAGTTTTCCTGGTTGTTTTTAACACTTTTTGACGAAAATTTGTATAACTAATAGGATACTATCTTTCAGTTAAACTACTGTATATCGTATTTCATATTTTATTAAGTAAATTGACAAGAGCAACGCGAGTAGATACTAGCCCTTTGTACTCTCAAACTACGAAAGTGTAAGAAGAGATTTGATTCCTTGCTCATGAACATCTTAAAATTCTGTCTGGAAAATTGTGTGATCAGATTATTTAATAACAAAGTTGCAAAACAAGTAAATAGAAAGGATAATACTAATCATAGTAATGAATAATGAGGCTTGTTTTCTAGAAGTTATATTGAAACTGAAGATTAATGAACATGTTATATTTTTAATTCCACACATCCCATTAAATGTACGTTATCACTCTTACAAAATGAAAGACAGTAAATAGTACAAGCATATGCTACGATATTTAAAGAAATACGCAATTGCAATATTAATTACTTTGAATTGCAATCAAAACGCAATTCCTAGCTTTTTTAATTCCACGAGAAGACAAATAACCAATACGTACTCACTCAATGGCAAATACTTATATGGCACCATTCTTTTCTATGAACCAGTAATACGTACAAAAGCTTTACATTTCTAAATTAAAATAGAAAAGAATGCCCCTGTTTTCTGCAGTAGTCAGGCCTTTAGTATTACGGTAATCATACATGAAAACGATTCTGCATAAGGCCTATAATGTTTATAAAAGAGTTAACAACACGTGTTCTAAAAACAGTTGCTATTCACACGCTGTGCATTTGAGCACCATTTCCTTGCCAATGAAAGTAAAGAAGTATTTTGCTGTCTTGCTGTAAGGGCTTTACTACGTTTTGTTTTTCTTTCCAAAGTCGATTCAATGTGCTCCAATACGAATTCTACTTGCTCACTTGTCAAACGAAAGCATTCTTTAAACTGAAATAAATTCATGCCGTGGAAGTTGATTCTCTTTTTATACAATTTCTTAGGAATCATATCCTCACTGGATTCATCACTTGATGAATACAATAACCTCCGAATCATTTTCAAACGACAATGGCTCTTAGTCCATCATTCAGGCAAAGCGAAACTTTTTTTTTTTTTTTTTTGCAAAATCTTGCTTTGCACTTTTCAGTTTTAAGATGATGGTAGAACAAGTCAGATATTTCTGCAAAGTCCTTGCAAGTTTTCACTTTGCACTTTGCACTTTTCTCTTTGCAGAAATATTTTTTCGAGGAACATAAACCTTGCTGCAAATTGCAAAACGCAAAGTGAAAAGATGCAAAGTTCAATGGTGGAATAGGCCCCTGATCTGGTAAAACGATGCATATTGCTATTGTTTGGAACAGTGATAAAAGAATGATTAAACAACATAATTGGTCGAAGACTAGTCTGGATAACACTTGAGTATGGGGATAGTAAATAGTCCATTGTCCGTAATGAAGAGAAAAAGGAGATTTAAAACATTACTTTTTCTTCAGTTTCTGAGAAAAGTGCAAACTTTGGGCTTCCACCCTAAATGAGAGAATAATATGAATACGGATTTATAATTGTAAATTAATATTGGTTTTATTGTAACCCCGTAAAGAGTGTTCCAGAATTGGTTATGAGACATGTAACAACAGGAGAACATTTAGCATTAGAAAGCTTTATTTTCCAATATTTACTAATTCATTTTATACACAGTTAACCGCAGAATCTAATGCTGGTAATGTAACACTGATACGGAAAGGCAAACCACTTCGTGCACAATTTTCTGAAGTACAATCCCCGTAAATACTTGGCAAACGTAATGTAAAAATCCTATAATATCGGAAAAAATGAAATGAAATCTTTGAGTTTTACGTCCCACGATTATGCCGGTTAGGCTAAAGGAGACTGTGATGATGAGTAATGAATGGAATTCTGGAATGAAGAAAGTGGGAGGAAACGGGAAAACCCACTCACACGGTGTTTGTCCAACACAAAGTTCACTTGGCGGAGGTTGGGATCCAACCCGGGACCCCAAGCACCAGAGGTGAACGCTCTACCTCTGAGCCACCGCGGCCCGCATATAATATCGGAAGTGAAGCGTTTTAATTACACAAAGCAGAAATAATTTTATAGTGAAAACGATGAAGAAAGATGGAGCGAAAGAAAATACCGTCTACCTCTTTAGCTTATTGGTAACCATGCGAACATAAAGGTATAGGTCAATCAAAATTCTAGTTTATCATCCGACATAGTATATTAACACTTGCTGACTAACACATTTACATCATTGGAAGGTTGCTGAAAAACTAAACGAAACGGGAAATATCCACTTCAAAATATTCTCGGAATGTTTAAATGCAAAGCATTGGCTTGTTGCCACCAACAAGATAGATAAAAATTCTTAAGCTACGATAAAGTAAAAGAACTAAGCCATATAGTACTTACAAAGTAACTGTAATAACGTCCGCCTCATTATTTTATTAAAGATACTATATACTTGGGATACGGACAAAATCTCGCGGCCGAAACATCGCCGCCCAAAATCTCGCCGGGCGAAAACCTCGCCACCCAAAATCTCGCCGTGCCAAAACCTCGCCACCCAAAATCTCACCGGGCCAAAACCTCGCCGCGAATGAAACTTTTCTTTAATATTTACCCAATGTGTTTCTTAATATGCAATTCCACATTACAAATAATAATAATAATAATAATAATAATAATAATAATAATAATAATAATAATAATAATAATAATAATAATAATAATAAGAAGAAGAAGAAGAAGAAGAAGATGAAGATACAAAACATCGTGTGCGTGGGCTTTCTCGGGTTATTCCCGTTTCCTCCCACTTTCTTTATTCGATCATTTCCTTCATCCTGGTCATCTACGTCTCCTTTAACCTATAGGACATAATCAAGGGACGTCGTAAAAACTCATATATTATTTCATATTTTCATAAATATTATTAGATTTTTGTTAAAATTTTAAGTTTTTGGATGTTCCAAAGTTCACGAAACTAACCTCGTTAGTTGTCATTACTTTCCTTATGCAGACTTTCTTTCCCTATAACCAGTTTAAAAACATCCTGTCGCCCTACCTTCACATTGAAATCCTCTAATACAGAAATAGAATTTTCATATGGTATCGCAGGACTTGGTCAAATACCCGTGATACTTCTTCTGAAACAGCGTCTTTTATACCGTCATCCTTATCATCTGTTGGAACATTTACATTTTGGTCAGGCGAGATTTTGGGTATGGCGATATTTTGGGGCGCGAGGTTTTGGCCCGGCGAGATTTTGGCCCGCGAGGTTTTGGCCAGGCGAGGTTTTGGCCCCGCGAGATTTTGGCCCGCGACGTTTTGGGCGGCGAGGTTTTGGCAAGGCGGGGTTTTGGCCCGGCGAGATTTTGTCCCGCGAGGTTTTGGCCCCGCGAGATTTTGGCCCGCGACGTTTTGGGCGGCGAGGTTTTGGCAAGGCGGGGTTTTGGCCCGGCGAGATTTTGTCCCGCGAGGTTTTGGGCGGCGAGGTTTTGGCCAGGCGAGGTTTCGGCCTGGCGAGATTTTGGGCCGCGAGGTTTTGGCCAGGCGAGGTTTTGGTCCGCGGGGTTGTCGCCGCGAGGTTTTGTACCCAAACCATATACTTATATCGAGGGTTGGCTGGTTTAAACCAGCTGAAAAAAAAAAACTGGTTAAAAAACGAAAACTGCTTTAAACCATGTTAACTTCATGCTGATCTTTCCACATATCAAACTATCTGCATGAGTTTCATCTAGTTTTCACCTTTTAATCAAGGTGTCCCATACTCAATGCTCGGTCGAACCACAACCCTTCTTTCAAGTGTAAACCAAATAGTGGTTCGGATGTCACTTCAAGCAAAAGTCTTCTCCTCGGTAACCTCAGTTTTACATAAGAATAAATATAAAGTCTAAACATAGAAAAGACACCAAATTGATATTTTTGTTTGCCTGAATACCAGTTGTTTTATAAAGAAACCAAGGTTTCTTAAATATATTGATAGAAATTGGCAAAATTTATCGACTGCCTACGTAGCTTTCAACATTAGCTTGGAATGGACTTTAAGTTTTAATTTTATTGAATGATATCCACATACTAAATTTGTAATTTAATCCCCCAGCTTTAACGTACTGATTATGGTACGTTGACCTTAAAATTGTACATACCAAGCAATAACGGGATTTTCCCAATGGCTAAGATGGGAGTTTCCCGATTTATATATAACAGTTTCACTTGTGCAACTGTTTATCTTTTTGTTCTGAAATGATTCTTGACGATTATATTACAAGTATGTAAGGATCAATACAACGTATTTTTATCAGGAGTTACTCGTGAGTAAGTCGGCAGACTCATCGTATTTGTGGCCAATTAGTCCCGGTTCGAGTCCAAATGGAGGACTATTTCTCTCGGATGTAAGCCGAGAAGCGGTTTGGATTCCGCTTTAAGCTTATGTGACTCCTTCCAGCATAACCCAGTTGTTGTATAATAAGACAAAATAAACTTATTTCTGTCCATATGTAATATATAAATTTAGAGAGAAAAATTATTTAACCCCCCCCCCCCCCAAAAAAAAAAACCTGGTTTAAACCGAAAAAACGGGTTTAAAGCTAAAAAACCAGGTTGTTTTGTTCGAAAAAAACACGGTTTTTGCTAACTCTGCTTATACCACAGGAGTCAAAGAAAATCACAATCTAAATTGTTTCAGGGCAATTTGGGAAGTATACTTCTAATGTCGGTGCAATCTATGGCGTTGACAAATTTCTCACGAAAAAAAATAAAATTAGATCTTCACTCAGCTTATTGCTTCCCGGTGCCTTGTTTGCTAAAAAGAAACTGAAAAGTGTAACTAATCGTGATAAAAGTTTTGAAGAAATTAAAAGCAAACGAGAGAACACCAAACAATTACTACGGACACTATGTCGCTCACATGGCTTGCGCCGAGAACACGAAACAGTCTCTGTACAAGTACTTAAAAGTGTACCACAAAATTTCAGTACCTCAAAATTTGTAGACAATGAGGAACACACCAAAACACTGTTTTACTATATAGAATTGTATATATATATATATATATAGTATTTGAGTATGTTGCGAAATTAGGAAAAAAGTGACAAAACACATCCAAATGTCTTCCCTACCCTAAAGACTTAGAACTTATATCACACTTACTTGTATTTTGTTTCTCTCCCTACAAATTGAGCCATCATTCGTACGGCTATGACATGAAATGGTTGACTTGCAACAATCGCAGCTGCCCTTCCAGTGGTATCCCTTACTAATTGCCGAATGAACTGTCTTCTTTTCTCGTCATCTGATAATTCTTCATTATCATCGTATTGAGCTTCGTTCTCTCTTATCCCAAAACAAAAGTTTTCAGTAACTTTCTGAAAAGTTATTCCACTAACAGCATTACCGCAGAGTTTAGCGCCCAATCCTCTGTAACACCCTGAAATTCCATCTACTCTTTTGATGTGGCCAACTATGTGAGAAAGAAAAGAAAATAATTTATCACATATAAAATGTAATATTTGTTTCCAATTGAAAATCAAATATTACTAGGAAAACACTGTGATTTGTTATATACATGAAATAGAAAGATGGTTGTACTAAAATCATCCAAATGTATTCATACATGGTCTGTAAAAAGAGAGAGAAAGCAAATAATTTGATTTCCTGAAAAACAAGATCTCGGTAATTAACATACAATTGATAATTACATACAATTGATAACTTATATACACGAAGTAAGTACATGGGTTGTTTTATACTAAAATCATGAACTTCTATATATAAATACATATTAGAACAATAATAATAATAATAATAATAATAATAATAATAATAAATAAGATTGTGTTAATGGTCATGCCTTTCTCCATTACAGGTTAGGACAGGCATGTACTCAAAAACTTAAAAAAGTTCGATTAAGAAGAATGGCACGATTAGAAATGTTGTCAACAAGACACAACATTAATTATCAAACATCTTTTGAGAGAGAGAAAATAAAGGTACCCTCGAGATGAACATTTTCATTCGGTTTGGCTCTTAATTCTGGGGAGGCTTGAAGCTGAGATGTGATATTGTACATATGGCGTTTTACCAAAAAAAAAAAAAAAAAAAAAAAAAAAAAAAAAAAAAAAAAAAAAAAAAAAAAAAGTTTTATGTGATCATACAAAAATGTTTACAGATAAATGATCTTTTAATGCCTGGATTTGCTTCACTAAGCTGGATTTGCGTCGTGTTTAGCTGCTTGTGGCGAAGCTATATTAGGGTCTGGAGGACCGGGCTCATAGTCGAAAGCCTAGATTCCAGTGGTCATGTTCCTACAAACTAAACTATTGGAAAACATAATATTGGTCGGCAAATACTGTGTGTTATCGAATATTCAGAACTATTTTTAATGCAATAGCAACAATCAACATTTGAGTTAACCATTAGAATAATCGTTAATAATCGTTCATATACAAAGTTTATGGAGACCTTAAAGCTAGTTCATCTCTAACATGAAGACCTAGTGACATACTTTACTTTTGACATACATTTAAAAGCCCTTTCTCCCTGCAGTATAGGTATTTTAGTAAAAGAGAGATCAGAAAAAAATTGAATTGAATGTAGGTACTAATTACATTCATAAATTCATTTTAATCTGTTTAACCGTTTTACCGTTATGGTGTAAAGCGGAACTTACTTTTATTTTTAAAAGATACTAACTCAAATATCCGTTCTTCGAATGAAAAATATTGGAATCTACTGGTCCCATTAGGATGCACATCTCAATGAAAGTGATATAAAAAATAACTTCTACTTATATCATACATTTTCAAATCCCCCCAAAGAACTCCCTGACTCTTCTCAGTTTCTCAGAACGTCTTTTGAAATTTTCGCTGATATGTAATCAGACAGACTTTATGATGTTCATGGAAAAAATAATACAACGGATACGTAATGATATATCTTTAGACTAATAAAGTAGAAATATGAATAATATAAAAAGAAGCAAAAGTTATTTTACTTTGAAATTACAAAACATTTTCTTAATAAAAGCTTCTGTACAAAGCAAGGTATCATCTCTGAAAACTTGAATCTGCAACGAACACTGACCAGGTTTAGAATACTGACTCATAATAGTTGTACAATTTGAATTCGAGCAATCCTTTCCGAACTGCCTCATAACTCTATTTGCCCTCCTGCCATCTAACCAACTATTTTTAACTAGTTCAGCTAAAAGAGACCTCATGCGATTATCACCGACCTAGAGGGGACTGCTTGAAGGAACACCTTGTCCACTCTTAACTATAGAGAAACTGATTCCTCAGGTATGATAGACATTAGACAAGTTACCATTATCCTTTATGGAGCAACAACAAGACGCTGGTTGAAATTATCTCCCCTGGTAATTACTGTTTTCCGCCATGCAGAGTGGTATCGGCATACTTCGGAAAAAGCTGCGTCAACAATTTAAAGGAATTGCAGAAATTCATCAAATCGAATTAAAGTAATAATACAAAACTTTAATGGCACTAGTTAAATTTAAATAATTACTGACAAATAATAATAATGTACAATAGTTCAATTCCCAACGTCCTGAAGTTCTGGCTACATTATCAAAATTTGTCATGTTGTTCCATAATATCCGCGCGTTCACACTCGTTTACTTACGTCCTAGCTTAAATTTATCTTTCTAAAAGCAAGAAATTGTTTTAAAAGTCCAACGACGAAAACTACATTAAGAAAGGTAAAACATATACAAACAGTTGCTTTGCATTTGAAACACTCTTCTCATACATCTGTCAAACTACACGTTCTTACGAAAAAGCACTGCTTTACTTTTCTTTTCCCTCGCTGCTCGGAAATAAGGTGATTAGATTCAGCCAATCAGAACTTTTCTGCTGTTGCCTAGCAACTGAATTCTTGCGGCGTGCTTGAAGTTGTGTGTGTTGTTGAAATTCGAGTACCAAAACTTTGTACGCTCCCGCTATCTGTAAGTAAATAGTCCCTTTCCAAATAAACATATACACAGATACACACCAAAAACTTAAAAATATAAACCTCAATTGAACTGAATTTATTTTGAGTTTAACGTCCCGTTCAGCAGCGAGGCTATGTGAGACGCAGACCTACAGAATCCGAACCACATGAGCTCCTTCCGGGAATCGAACTCGGTCCTCCCACGCCAAAGGCGCGTACGCTAACCACTTAGCCACGAAGGAGCTCAAATATAAACCTGAATAAACGGCAAAATGTCACCTAATTCCATTTGTGACATAAATCACTCAAACATCAGATCCTGCAGAAACATTAAGATCCAAACGAGAAAGCGTTCTAGTTAATATATAATTTAAGGTGACTTCTCCAGGTAAGAACACATATTTGTAGACACTTTCTGAAATGTCGGCGAAAATCCAAAATGACCAAATCCGTTTTTAGTTGCCATTTCTTAAAGCCAGTATGTGAAGAAAAAACAATATAAACGTTTTACACAAGAATATTTTCTTCATTTTTCACATCAATTCTCATACATGAACTCGACGAATAAAAAACAAGGTTATCCAAACTTATTTTGCATCATATTTTTTATGACTGACAAAGTGTTGTAAAGAATTGGACTGACAGGAGAGTATCAAATTCAGTAAGAAAAGGTTCTATTTTTGAAATAAGTGCTTTAAAAATGAAAGTTTACGGATAAACATTTTATCATCTCCCAGCAGACCTGACACAATGTGACAGCTTTAAAAGCTCGGTATATATAGTAACAAAACTTCACTAGGAAACTTCCTGTGCCTCTATAGGAGTATACTTGACAGTACTGAAAGATCCTTAAATAAGTTATGCAGAGCTTTTAGAAATTCAACGATTCTTCAATTCATTACCTCGATTGCAGGCTTAAGAGTCTTCATCCCGGCGAAATTAAAATACCGCTAATTTTATAGTAAGTATGTGATATCTTCAAATAGATAAAAGATAATTGAAATATGGAACGAGAACGCTCTAGACAATATTATTTTGCGTGAGATACCGTTATCACAAGTCACCTAGCGGCTTTCCGTTTTCAGCTGTTTAGAAACGCGAAAATAAATGCCGATTTTCAAAATGGCTCGAAATCGAAAGCAGATAAATGAGTCGTGATAGCGGTTTTTCATGTAAAATAATATTGTCTAGGGCGCTCTTGTTCCACATTTCGATTATCGTTTATCTATTTGAAGATATCACATAATTACTATAAAATTAGCGGTATTTTAATTTCGCCGGGATGAAGACTCTTAAATGCTGTATATACCATATGCGTACTTAATTTGAATTTTGATAGGCAAATTAGTATCAAAAAGTATGCTATTCATGTATAACAGATTACTAAAGCCAACATTCCATATAATACAAGCGCCTATATCAGCTTCGTTGGGAAAATATTGGAGAGATTCGCAAAAGCAACGAGTTTCTCTTTCTTTTTCTTGAAAGTTTCAAAACTATCTCCTATCTGTTAACCAAACTCTTAGCCTCCAGCGAAATATTCCTGGACATCAGAGAGAAGAGTACAACTGTTTGCATCGAAACATGGCACTCAAGTCCACAGATGGTATTATTTTAAGCTACCTATGATAGGACAATGCTACTACTTCAACTCTAATGTGGTTAACTACGAGTAAGATATGAGTGAGTCCAGCGCCAGGAAGGCGAGAACATTTCTTTGTATTTTAGTAACATTCAAGTGTTATTTTTTTGGAACAATGACTTGTCATTTCTGCTGCTCATGACGAATTTTCTCATTTTCTACGTCTTTCTTCGCCTGCCCTCTTGTCCGCCCTGGCCAGCCAGAATCGTAGGAATACAAAATTTGAAAATGTGATTTGGTTAAGTTTGTTTGCTTTTTTTTTTTTCTCACTTGTAGTACTTGTGCGTGTGTGTGTTTTGTTAAAAGTATCACTTTTTTCTTTTCTTTTTTTATCATCTTAATGTATATCTGTATTTTTGTTGTATATAACCGTATCTATTGACTCAATTGATTGTATATTTTTTGTATAACTCAATGTACTCCCTTGACAAGGGTTAGGTGGAAAAGCAGCAATATGCTGAACCTCGCCCGCTTGAATCAAGCCTTTTTCAATTCAATTCAATTCAATTCGACAAGAAACCTTCCTAGTGAGAAGGGAGTGCATGTGGAAAAGGGAAGAGTACATGTCATGAGAGGACATCGCCAAGAAGAGGACATCATAAACAAATAGGACAATTCATCGTTAATATAGATCAAATATGGCTACAGATGTTTTTCATTTTGAAAAAGCTACAAAAAATTATCTTTATTTTTTCTTTTCGTTTACATGAAGAAGTTTACTATGTGCAGTGTAATATATGAAAGTTTTTGTTTTTAAGTGAAATTAAAATTTAACTCATCACACTTTCTTTGGAATTCCTTTTATTCCTGGAGTACATTCTGATGTCCTGGTACGTTGACCTGAAGAGGGGTGAGTACAATGTGCATACTGTGTATCATAATGTTTTCTACTTCAGACAGATATCGGTCGGTGGTTTTAGGCAGATGAATGTAAATATTACCGCCCTGTATATGAATAATCTGTTAGTAGCCTTTGACTCCGTTCCCCACTTTACGAGGGCACGCTACTACACTCGTAGCATATGAGTCACAACGTTAAAGTCCCGCAAGGTAGGCTACATGAACTATGAGATCTATGTAAATCTTTAAATCGGGTATTTTTTTAATTAACAGGTTTAGAATAGATTTACATAAGGACTATTTTTATTATTATCAATATTAAAATTTCATTCAAGAGCTATCTCTCTCGCTCTCGCTCTACCGCAGATATTCCTGCATCATAGTTCATGGAACCCACGAAGACAGATGATCTTTCCAGTTGTAGAAGAAAACCACTGTCTTAATAATAGAGAGAGACCTTACGCTCTACATCAAGAATAGTGGTGGCTCAAGGTGACTACTTGTGTTCTGAGAGTCTCACACGCTCAAAATACAAGCAAGCATCTCTGTGGACTTGTTCCCATTCTCTCACAAGCGCCCACCTTATTCAATTGGCTTTCCCATCAAGGATCGTATACTACCTCTCACTATACAATTAGCACCCATGGTTTAGGGCGAAGCATACGCTAAATAGCGTAAGCGTAAGGGCACCTACCTTGCTGTACCAACAGAATTACAAGGGTAGAGTATTATTTTTTTTTTTATGATGTCTGTAAAATTTAAGAATCAGTGCGCTAATATCCAAGAACCTTATTGTGTTACGTAAATTTGAAAGTGTGTTTCTATAGTGTATGTTTAAATTGTTTACTTATTCGCATTGGATATACGAGAGCTCAAACGCGAAAATGGAGGGGCAATTTAGATTTGATGAGTACGCTCAGCGTATTGAGCTTGAACCTAAGATCGGTAGTGAAAACGATATTACGCTCAATATTAACGATAGTTCCAACGAAATGGACAACGAGACAAGCGTAACAGGAGTTCTCACTGAAAGTGAGAAAGAAAATGCAGAATGTGTAGGAACCGGTGACTGTCACCTGCGTTCCGGTGACGTCACTAACAGAAATCGAAGTGACACAGCTGAGGGACAGAGTGGCAAACCTGTCCAGGAAAATACAGCTGATGTAGCTACCAGTACTAGTGCTACTGTGGCTACCGGAAGTCAAGTCACCGAGACCGGTAGTGGGCATTCTGGGTCTCAGTTTGTAACGACTGCAGACTTATCTAGACTACTAAACAGTTTATTGGATTCTATTTCGGCCAAAATTGAGCAGTCGAGTGCATTGGTGACTGAAAAACTTGACAAATCGTTGGCAGCGAAAATTGATTCATGTGTTGAAGAAAATAAAGAGGCTCCAGCAATTGAATGATTCATTTGCGGCAGTGAATCACAGACTTGACACTTCGAACATGGAGCTGCAGACACAGCTAGCGTGTACAAGTCAGCGCATACAGGCTTCATTAGAGGAGGTCAGTGATAGAGTTCGCTCTAATGAAGTCTCTATTGCGTCATGTAATAATGAAGTAAGAAGGGTGGAGCAGTTTGTGAAGGATGCTCAGAGTACCCTCTCCGTACAGCTTACAGAAGTAGAGAACCACTCGAGAGATTTAGGGAAAGGTTAGGAGGACTCTCCACTAAACAGATTGATATTAATCATGCAGTAGAGCGCATGAATATCAGAATGGATAGAGTAGGTAGATATTTCGAGAACGTTGTAGACAGTCAGGCAGAGATTAGAACTGAACTTCAGACAGTGCAAACTGAATTTGCACCGCGATTTGAAACCACAGCACAGCTGGAAGACAAAATTGAGAATTTCCGAGACGAAATGTCTCGTGAGATTCAGAAAGTGAAAAAAAGTACGAGACTCGAGATCGAGACACGACAAACAAAGAACAGAGTAGTGGTCAGAAGTGGTCCTAGCACGAGCTATTTGTTAGTCCCGCATGAGCTGTTGTCGAGCAACAATAGTGAGTCCGTCTCGTCCATGTCACGAGTGGGAGGACATGCGGACGTCACCATAGTGCAATCGAGTAGCGTAGCGGCCCAACTTGCCACTGCAAAGAACACTTTCATGCACAGGGACGTAAACTTGCCGACATACAACGGTAATGAGGATGAGACAGCTACACATAATTATCTGATTGACTTGGATAATTACTTCGAGCTTACTGGAGTAGCTCCTGAGCTCCGAGTTAGTTTTCTAACTCGGTCTTTGAGAGGCATCAGCCTGCAGTGGTACAGATAACTTGTTATGCTAGTTTCCTTGCGGAATTTAAGAATAACTACTCGAGATCTGAACGCTTAGCTTCCTTGCGTGCTACTGTGTTGATGAGCCAATATGACACCTGGCTATACAGACAACTGAGAGTACTTGCTCACACAGTTGCAGAGAAATGCTGTTCTGGAAACGCCTCTGTCAGAACAAAATCTCTTGAAACTTTTACCGAGACAGCTTCCCCAATGGATTTGCAGATGTTTAATTAGTGCTAAGCCACAGAGCATCTCGGAGCTGCTCTCGCTAGTTAATGAGGTTCAACTGACTCACAAGGAGAATGGTAACCACCAGCAGCGTCGCAACATACACGTGCTAGGGACAGCAGAAAACAATCAAACAGCAGGTGGGGACTTCAGAAGGAACACAGGACAAAACAGAGCGCAGCAGCGGCCTTACACTAGAAATAGTAGAGGTAGACTAGAAAGGTCCAATATGAACAGTGAGCCCCCGCAACGAGCCACGACAGGCTAAATTCAGAAGTAATGGAGCTAGTACAAACAGGGGTGCTCAAGGCCATAACAGAGGGAATAGAACTAGGCCTAACTACCAAACGAGACATGAGAGAAGCAAGGAACAAATTCAGGTTCTCGAATCTTATGAACTACGAGACGAGACAAGGGCTAGTATTTCAAGACAAGTAAAGCCTGTAAACAATGGATGTGTCCCGAATGTATCTCGTAATTGAGAACATTCGGCGCACATTTGGAATCCCATTAGCGTGGAATCTTAGAATAGCGATTACACAACAATGAGATCGGATTATTATACTGAATGTGTGCTGGAAATTTCAAATAAAGAAACAGAAGAAACCGAGACATTGGTTAAAGAATTTGAAGTAAATCTGAGTAACGAATGTAATAAGTGGCAGGAAATTATTTAAAAAAAAAAAATTAACGAAACTTTAAATAATTTGGAAAAAAGTAATAGGAAATTAGAATTGAGATTAAGAAATGGTAATATTATACAGCTAGATCGAACTGAGTATAATGAGGCCAATGCTGTTTGAGAACTTACTTGACTCTAGTGAAGATTTACTAGTGAGAAATAACATGATACCTTTACCGGAAATTGAAGTTATCGTATTCGCTCTCTTGGATTCTGGATCGATCATAAATGCGATCAGTACTGAGTTATGGCAGACAGGGAAGCATTGTAAGCCTGGACCTGCATTCCTTAAAACTAACAACATTGAGGTAACATCAGCATTCGGACGAAAAGTTGCACAAATTTTAGGCCAGATTTTATTTGAAGTTGTGATAGTAGGAAAACAGTTTGAAACTGTAGCTATTGTAGTGCATGGGTTGAATAGAAAGTTAATTCTTGGTTCCCAGTTCTTTGCCGAGACTGGTGCTGTTTTTGACTATGGGAGAGGGGTGTTCAGTTTAAAGAAGCCAGTCGAAGTGGAGGTCAGTTTCAGAGATATGGAAATATCAAACGAAGACCTGGTGCTCAGAAACATAGAGATTTTCAGTTTTGATGACTTTGAAGCCGGGGGTCAAGAAAACGTTTACTCGCTTGTGAGAAGTAGACAAGTTGGCACTCCTGATACGGTACAGAGTTAGGGAAGAATAGGCTAGTTGAGAACAACCCACTTGTAACGTCGAAGGTTAGAGTATACCCTTCTCCCGCGGAGTTAGCCAGAACCGTGTTTTCCCCGGAAGAGTGGAAAAATATTGATACGCGCGCAACTGAGCGTAACATTAAAGAGCATGTAGATGGCTATACTAACCTGATTTTCAGCGAGCAGAACTCACCTCATTCCTCATAAAACATAAACAGCTCTTAGATGAAAAACTCGGCTGCATTAAAGGTTATGAACACCACATATACATAACCGATACCAAACCAGTATGTGCTAAGATGTTCCAGTTTGCTCACTCTTACCAGAATTAGGTCAGGGACGAAATTAATCGGTGGCTTGCATAGGGTATTGTGAGAAAAGCAGTGACGCCTTACAGTAATTCAATTATTATTCTACCGAAGAAAAACGGTAAAATCCAGACAGATGGACATTCCCTTTCGAAAATCTCGTCTGGAGAAACGGACTAACCAGTTCCTCCCATTGACGTTTTAAAGGAGTTGATCGACAAAAACATATTCTGCAGATTTTTTTCATCAAGTACATGTAAAAGAAGAATTTCAAATTACTTAGGATTTGTACACGAACGCATTTCATATTGCTGCGTTATGTTACCATTCGGTACGAAGACTTCTTTATCTTCAATGTATAAGGGCACTTGATTTTGTACTCGGTGATTAAGTGAAAAGCATTGGTAAGACGAGACCTCCGAAAGATCGTAAAATGTTCTTTCAGGGGCGACTTCTAACCCCCAATCCGTGATCTCAGGGGTGCCTCAGGGGAGTGTACTTGGACCTCTGCTGTTTGTCCTGTATATGGATGATCTCTACACGCACTTATCAGCTCAACCTAGTGGCCTTCTGCTTTTTGCTGACGATTATAAGTTATACAGAGAAATATCGTGTCTCCATGACACAACTGCTCTACAGGAAGACATAAATTACCTTACAGGCTGGTGTGAAATGTGGCACTTGAAACTCAACAGTAAGAAATGTGACAGTATTACTATTACTTTGAAAAAGTATCCTGTTCCCTCCACATACCATATCAACGATTCCCCTATCACACATTCTGCTAGCCATAATGATCTTGGTGTCATCTTTGATTCAAAACTCACATTCTCTGACCACATCTCCTCAATACTAAAGAATTCAATGCGCATGTTGGGACTTCTTTATCGATTCACCGAACTACGCACTGTTTCTTCACTAGCAACTTTTTATAAGACATTAATAGCGCCCAAGATCGAATAGCGACGAAGGTTCTTGGATACACCGAAATAGCAATTATATTTTCTCAGAACGGTATGTGCTATGTCCGAAAGTCTTATATCCCTTAATTATATCATTTAAAAGTACTATTTACAGACAATTCCTGGTGCTGCGCGGGCGATGTTCGTCTGAAAATGGTTGACGTTCCCCTTTGGTTAATGTACTAATATTTTGGAAAAGTGTATTACTCCTCCATATGACAATGTAAATAGGTTTCTATATTATAGTTCTCTTGTTAAATATATTTTGTAAGGTTTTTATACTATAGTTCTCTTGTTAAATATATTTTGTAAGTGCTATATAACAGTAACTGTAGTACCTGTTTAAGCAGGGATGAGTGTAAGTAACTCGAAATTTGTATTGTCTTTACATCCCTTCTCATTGTTTTCTGCTGGGCGACCTGACCGTTTTTTTCGCATAGGTCTCTCCACCTGTCAAGCTTGTCATTTGTTTAGTGGGGAAGTTGACAGGTTGAAAGTTTTTAGTTATGTTTTTTTCTTTAAATGTCGTTATATACTGTATATTATAAAGCATTGTTAGTGTGTCAGAAGATATCAGTTTGTTCAGAAAAGACGTATGTGTATGGTGAGACATTTAAAACTCACAACACATGTCATAAAAAAGATATTAATGTTCAAAGTAATGATCTCATTTAAGATAGCCGAAATTATTGTCAGCGCAAAACCGTTGGTACATATACAAAATTGCACATAGAAAGGGAGTCTACCTTTTTGGAGCTCCTAGCAGCGGAATAACTGCGGTTGACGTGTTGGTCATGTGACACTTCGGTCCGAGATACGAACCTGCGAAGGTGACCTTCGTACAACTTAAAGTAATTTTTACAATACTTATATATAATTACCATAATTATATATAGTTATGGTAATTCTACCATATAGTTTTATGGGACTTATTTATCACTCGCATCATGATAGTGATAACATGTGATCAGTCTGTGTCATACAAGCTTTAAATCGACTGCAAGAACTATATGATAGCTTAGTGGTTACTTTCTAAATAATATATCATCGGGGAAGATGTGGATCAAATAGTCGACAAGAAACCTTCCTAGTGGGAAGAAGGGAGTGCATGTACAAAAGGGAATAGTACATGTCATAAGAAGACATCGCCAAGAAGAGTACACCATAAACAAGTGGGACAATTCATCGTTAATATAGATCAAGAGTGGCCACAGACATTTTTCATTTTGAAAAAGCTACAAACAATTATCTTTTTTTTTTCTTTCCGTTTACATGAAGAAGTTTACTATGTGCAGTGTAATATATGAAAGTTTTTAAGTGAAATTAAAATTTAACCCATCACACCTACTTTGGAATTTCTTTTAATCCTGAAGTATATTCTGATGTCCTGATACGTTGACCTGAAGAGGGGGTGAGTACAATGTGCATACTGTGTATCAATGTTTTCTACTTCAGACAGATATCGGTCGGTGGTTCTAGGCAGTTGAATGTAAATATTACCGCCCTGTATATGAGTAATCTGTTAGTAGCCTTTGACTCCGTTCCCCACTTTACGAGGGCACGCTACTACACTCGTAGCATATGAGTCACAACGCTAAAGTCCCGCAAGGTAGGCTACATGAACTATGAGATCTATGTAAATCTTTAAATCGGGTATTTTTTTAATTAACAGGTTTAGAATAGATTTACATAAGGACTATTTTTATTATTATCAATATTAAAATTTCATTCAAGAGTTTTCTCTCTCTCTCTCTCTCTACCGCAGTTATTCCTGCATCATAGTTCATGGAATCCACGAAGACAGATGATCTTTCCAGTTGTAGAAAAAAAACCACTGTCTTAATAATAGAGGGAGACCTTACGCTCTACATCAAGAATAGTGGTGGCTCAAGGTGACTACTTGTGTTCTGAAAGTCTCACACGCTCAAAATACAAGTAAGCATCTCTGTGGACTTGTTTTCATTCTCTCACAAACGCCCACCTTATTCAATTGGCTTTCCCATCAAGGATCGCATACCACCTCTTAATATACAACGTCTACGCGAAGTAGGTAACACTCAACTTCGTATCTCAAAATATTAAGGATCATTTAGCGACGTCTTGATATCTAACTTGAAGATATTGGGAAACTTAAAGTTTACACTAGGATCATCCACTGAAATTTGAATTGTCCTTTTTGAGTTCAAGAGTGAAAGCAGCTCTTTAAAAGCGACCAAAAGATAACTGTGGAATACCCTGAAATCGCTCATGTCATATAATGTATGGACACTTGCCGTTTCACATCCAGAATCGCACATTTATATCTACAAAAACTGAAATAGTTATCTTGTAAAGTAAGGTGATAACCCATAAACGAAAATGTATGCTATTTTGCTACATTGAAGCTGCATTTTCTGATGTTTTTTCACTTTTAGCCGCAGTACGCAATGGTGCATTTCATTACATTTTGAACATAAAATAACAATTCTGCTTCTATAATATATCTTTTACTTCTTCTTTTCTCAATTATCAAAACTTTCTGCACACTCCGCTTATTATTTGCTACGAGCTTCACTCTCACTTCCAAGATTACTGTATTTCCTCCGTTGCTCCCCTTCTTGGCAGGATGATAAATTACTTGACAAATTCAACCACACTCTTAGAACAGGACTGGAATCCATTCTAAACTGTTCTCTGAAAGACAGTTCATGGTTACAAGCTTCCTTACCAGTTGAGAATGGAGGCCTTGGGATTCGTCGAGCCATGGATATCGCCATACCTTCTTTCCTCGCATCATTATATGGCTCACGAGAACTAATTGGATCTCTTCTTCAACAGGAGGTTGACTTAGACTCGATTCGAGATGTACAAGAATGCACCGATAAATGGACTAGTCTGGTTGGAATGGATCCCTCACCTATCGACAAAAGACATGTTCAGTCTGTTTGGGATGAACCTATAGTCAAGCTTCGTTTATCTTCACTCCTATCATCAACTAACAACCCAGATGACAAAGCCAGGCTGTTAGCTGTCTCTTCCTCCAAAAACGGAGCATGGCTTCAAGCCCTACCTTCTCACACATTCGGCCTTCACCTTTCTAAGGAGAGCTTTCGTATTGCTACATCTCTGCGCTTAGGTGCTAATATTTGTGAGCCTCACTTTTGTCCTGCTTGCAACGCATATGTTGATAATAAAGGATTACATGGCCTTTCATGTATAAAAAAAAAAAAAAAAAAAAAAAAAAAAAAAGTGCGGGAAGACAATCTCGACATCATATTGTAAATGACATTATTTGTAGAGCCCTCGTTTCAGCGGGAGTTCCTTCAATAAAAGAACCAAATGGTTGTTGACGCTCTGATGGTAAAAGGCCTGATGGCATGACCTTGGTACCGTGGAAAAATGGAAAAGCACTAGTCTGGGATTTCACATGTTCCGATACGTTTGCTCCTTCCAACTTACCCCATTCTTCAATTCAGGCAGGTCTCGTCGCCGCTCACAGAGAATCAGACAAAAGACTAAAATACTCAAACCTATTGGACAAATATTGGTTTGTAACAGTAGCAATAGAAACCAGTGGGTCTTGGGGTCACGAAGGATCTAATTTCATTAATGAAGTTGGTCATCGAATAGCAATCAAAACTGGTGACCCCCGAGCTACTACATTCCTTTTCCAACGTATCAGCATCGCCATCCAGCGCGGGAATGTGTCATCGATCTTAGGCACATTACCTCCTGGTAAAGAACTGGACGAGATTTTTCTTCTATAACACACAATAAGACGGAAGGAGACATATCCGAGGAGGCTGACAACCACTTTGACTATGTTCATGAAGAATGTTTTGAATCCAGTTTGGATAAATATACATTGTTGGAAGTCATGGCTAATACCGGTAAATTTGGGAGTGGTAGCAACATTATCTACAGATTTACTTTGTTACTCAAAATCGTTAAAGACCCGAATGATATTGTTTATTTGTCCGATGTTTATTTTGGAACAAATATGATAGCTACAGATAATCTATGTATTCTTAGATGTGCTTATAAGGAAGAAATAAACATTTTAATGTTTATATTTTAAATTTATACAAGTAGTAAAAGAACCATTGTTAAGATGATTATTCCAAAAAAGTAATTACTATGTTTAAAATATAACACCTAATTAAAATACATCTTTTACTTAAAAAAAAAAATATTCTAAACTACTACTCTGTTTCATGTCCAAACTTGTACGAACTTACACTGTAAAACGACAACTGACCACGCAACATCATGAAAGTAAATGTAAAAGTAATGAGCGCATTCATCATGGCTGTTTTGAGAAAAAAAAAAAATTCTAAGTTCACCTTCAAATATCTTCAGAAACAGTAAACTAAAAATGCCAGGTTCGAACATTGAAGCCAACTTCCGCAATCAGCAAAAATTGTGCAGATGTGTTTTTGTTCTTTTAAGTGTAATAAGATCCGCTGAAATGTTATTATATGTAGAAAAAAGTAACATTCACTGAAATACTTACTGATACCCGAAGGTGATACAATACGTATTTAGAAGGTATGTGAGCACAATTGGTTTTGCCATTTAATTTTTCATACGTAAAAGCACATTTAAAATGAAAGGAAAAAAATACATATAGTTCTTGCATCTATAGTCGAATAAAAAATACAAAGGAGAAAAAACAACAACATGAAACGGACATGAATGTCATTATCTGGGAAATTCAGTTATATTCTTCAAAGGGAGCTAGAAACGAGTGTTTATGTCAGCTGAATGGTAAACACCGGGACTTCTAATCTTAGGGTAGTGACTGCGATTCCCGTTTCAGTCAAGCTTTTTGGTACGCTCAAAACGTATCTTGAACATCTATAAATACTTGGATGTATGTCTATGAAGGTATATTTCAGCGTAACTCCGAAACGTCTGGAGCAATTTTAACCGAACTCAGTAGAAGTAACTAACTAAGCAACTAATTCTATGGCCTATGGAAACCGGAAATTCAACGCCACGTTCACAAAAGTTCTCCACTGACTTATGTCCATAGCCAACTGGATCCAGTTTCTACTTTGTATTCCACTCCTTTCAATCTGGTAAAAAATACTGTGGTAGTAAGACACCCCAAGGGATGGGAATTGGAAGGAGTGGCATGTAGGCCGATTGATATCACTGTGCAATCTATAATTTTCTGATTCGCTGAAATGAATAGTAACGCTCGCAATGGCGTTAAACTCCAAGATTATGTCCATCGGCAGAGGATGAGGAGGAAGAGCTGAAAAATAAAATGTCCAAAAATACTGATATTTTTCCCAAATATACAACTTTTATGGTCGGCAAAACGTCTGATCCGTTATCATACCTACTTCAAACTGGACTTCCTAATCATATCAATTTAATTAAAGTCGTATTTTATGGGGTAGGGTATTCCAATATTTATCAAAACTAGGGTATCTTCTGTGTTTTTTTATTAAACTTTCACTGAAATAAATATTGTAAAAAGGGAATTCAAATATTTCCCATAAACCTATTCTTTCCGTGCGAAGAACGGAGATTACAACTAGTATATATATATATATATATATATATACACACCCTCCATTCCAAAAGAAACCGAACGTTTTAAAGAAACAAAAAAGCAATGTACATTTTGGAACAAATCATTTTTATTAATCAATGTATTCCCCTTCTGCATCGATACACATATTTGCACGCTCCAACAAGTTGTCAAACGACTTCTCCATGTCCTTTATTGGAATGGTCTTTAGGACGGCGGTCGTCGCCTTCTCAATGGCATCAATCGATGCGTGCCACTTTCCTTTCATCGCCAAATGCAGTTTCGGGAACAGATAGAAATCGCACGGAGCGAGATCTGGTGAATAGGGCGGATGATGCAACCGAATAATGTGATTTTTGACCAAAAATTCAGTTACAAGTCGCGAACGATGTGATGGTGCATTATCGTCCAAAAGAGTCCAACTGCCGATTTCGCAATATTCGGGCCGAATACGACGAATTCTTGCCAGCAAACGCTTCATGACGCCCAAGTAAAACTCTCCAGTGACTGTCTGACCGGGCTGAACAAATTCTTTGTGGATAATTCCTTTTGAATCGTAAAAACAAATCAGCATCACCTTAACTTTTGACTTCACCAAGCGACTTTTTTTTGGGTGTTCCTTCATCCGGCGCTCTCCATCCAGCACTTTGCCGCTTTGTTTCGGGCTCATATTCAAAACACCACGTCTCGTCACCAGTTACAATCGATTTCAAGAAGTTTCGATCCTGCCGAGCACTTTTAACGATGTCTTTGCAATGCGAAATTCGATCAACTTTTTGGTCTTCGGTGAGTTTGTATGGTACAAACCGCGAATTAACCTTCTTAAGGCCCAAAACTTCGGTCAAAATGCGGTATGCGGTTGTTTGAGGAATGCCTAATTCCATTTCAATAACTTTCACCGACGATTTTTTGTTATGTTTGATGAATTCACGCACTTTTTCGATGTTTTCCGATAATCCGGTTCTGGGACGGCCTGATCTTTCGTCATCATCCAGCGTCTCTCTACCCGATTTGAATCGCCTGAACCACTCGTAAACTTGCGTACGGGATAGACACTCATCACCATATGCATTTTGTAGCATTTGGTGCGTTTCACTAAAAGTTTTACCCAGTTTAACACAAAACTTAATTGCAGCTCGTTGTTTGAAACTCATTTTCCGACCGATGTACACAACACACAGACAGTTGAAACGCAATAACTTTGTTGCCGTGCATCCAAATGTCACGACATTTATACCAGTTGTCTATGAGGGACTACGCCATCTACCAGTAAAATATTACAACAGATGGCACTAGTAGTACTATTTGTTTTCAAAAGTTCGGTTTCTTTTGGAATGGAGGGTGTATATATAAATTACTAGGTGCAAATTGATTATACGGATTCACAGATTTGTAAAATTTACAGAAAAAATGTAATATTATAATTAGAGATGCAAAAAAGCCGGCTTTTTTGAATCTATGTTTTTTTTTTCACATAAAAGCCGGCTTTTGTGGGGAAAAAACGAGAATTTTGGCTTTTTTCATTTTCATGATTTTTCTATCTAAATAGCTTTCTTATAATATATTCTATAGTTAGATAAGAATTCCATGACCTAAATGCCATATTTCGCTCTAAAATTCACTATCAAGATGGATGGAGCACATGTTTTACGAATTAAAGCTAACATGAAGAATGTAGTATTTGAGGCAATTTTAGAGGCATTTTACTTTATTTGAATTTTTGAGTTATCGACATTTTTTTCTTCTCGGGATCATTTCAGTTTGTCATCCGTGTTTCATTTCTAAGAACTTAGTACTTTAGCTCCTAGCGCAAAAGTTAAAATTATGTTTTTCTATATACCCGTCAAAGCAGACGTTTTTCAGTATATCCGTCAAACCGTACTTCCACATTTCTGTTATACTGTAGCTGTGCAACGATTTAGCAATAATTTTTCGGATACAACCTTGAATACTAATTTATACAAATAATCAGTAGCGGATTTAGAAAAGTACTTCGGGGGGAGGGGGGTTTCTCTGATTGTTTCGTTTTCTAAAATGTCCTAATTTTATTTGGGAGGAGCTTGAAGTTTATGAGTACAGGCATAACTAATATTTGGTTTCGTTTATATATTTAGCGATAATCTTCCGGATACAACCTTGAAGATCATTTCATACTGAGAATCAGTGGCGGATTTAGAAAAGTATTTTGGGAGGGTATTTTTCTTCTTCCTAATGTTTAATTTTTCTAAACATTCGTAATTTTTATTTGATGGGAGCTTAAAATTTATGAGTAAAGGCATGACTAATAGATATTTCGTTTGTTTTAGACATTCCGTAATTTTGGGGAACAAGCTTCAGTCCAAAAGACCCCCTTCCCCCCCCCCCAACTTTCGCAAAACCGTCACTGCTGCTAATTAGTAATAATAACGATTTAAAAACAATAAGAAAGGAAGTCGGCCAACTCATAGTACACGCAGTATTTCTAGTGCACAGATGGAATGAAGAAAAGCTTTGTCAGAATGGTCGAATGCTGAGTTGAATCCCGGACTTCCCGATAGAAGCGCCAAAGCTCCACTTAGTCATGTTTGTTGTGCAGTTGTATTTAGCTTAAATATATTCCGTAGTTTTTTTTTTTTTTTTTTTGTGGGGGGAGGGGGGGTGAGAATTCGATAATGATATGAAGGGTATGAGCCAAGAACATGGTAACTAACAAATTTCCAATTGCTGAGTTATGCAGCACCTGATAGACACCAATGCATAACGCTTCGTTTAATCCTTGATGTATAGTCTTATGTGAAATATCAGCTTTCCGACTTTCAAAATGGATTGTGCAGCACAAAATCTCTAATTTCTTAAAATAGTAAAATTGTGAGTTACCATGTTCTTGCCTCACACCCTTCATATGTTGAATCCCTCTTGATGAAAATTCAGAAAACTTGAGGACTGAGTAAACCGTGATGATGGTTATATCAAACTGTAGAATTTCAAGAATATACAAAACCAAAAGCTCTAGATATGCAGCCTTTAAGTGTATCATATAAATCTAGGTATTTTTCTTATGTTTTATTTTAATTTTATTTTGTTCCAAAAAGAGCGTATGGAATATTTTGAAAAATACTACATAGAATTTTGCTAGTTATTTGTGTATTTTTTAAAAGAAGTATTTACTTTTAGGGTTGGCTGGTTTACACCAGCTTTTTTTTTTTTTTTTTTTTTTTTTTAATAAACAACTGGTTTAAACCAAAAAAATAAAAAGAACGAAAAATGCGAATCGTGTGAACTTCATGGTGACGTTTCCACACATCAAACCATTTGCATTAGTTTTATTTCCTTTTCACCTTTTTATCAAGGTGTCCCATGTTCAATTCTCGGTCGAACCACAACCCTTTTTTCATGCGTAAACAAAGTAGCGGTTCGGATGTAACTTTAAGCGAAAGTCTTCTTCTTGATAACCTCGGTATTACGTAAGGATATTAAAACTGAACATACGAAACGAAACCAAATTGTTTATTTCTGCATGCCTAAATGCCTGTTGTTTTATAAAGAAGCCAAGGTTGCTTAAATATATTGATAGAAATTGGCAAAATTTATCGATTGCCTACGTAGCTTCAAACATTAGCTTGGACTGGACTTTCAATGATATGTACGTACTAAATTTGTAATTTAATACCCCAGTTTTATCGTACTGATTATGATACGTTAACCTTTAAATTTTACATGCAAAGCAATAACAGTATTTTTCCATTATTGTTTTACATTTAGAGTAATGACGGGATTTTCCCGATGGCTAGGGCGGGAGTTTCCCAATTTAAGAGATTTACTGACCGGACTTCTTTAAGCTTATGTGACCTCTTCCAGCACAACCCCGTTGTTGCATAATAACACCAAGGCGAAACAAACTTATTTCTGTCAATATGTAATATAAATACATAAAGCAAAATATCTAAACCAAAAAAAAACTGGTTTAAACCAAAAAACCTGGTTTTAGCAAAAAAACCTAGTTTAAACAAAAAAAAATCTGGTTTAAACCCAAAAAAAAAAAACCTAGTTTAAAGTCCCCCCAAAAACGGGTTTTTGGCATTTTCAAAAACAACCATGGCTCTTGCCAACCCTGCTTACTTTTGTACGTAGGAGGTTAAAAAACTCTTATTATATACATTGGTTAATCCTTTGGAATTCATAATGTAAATATGTTGAGAAGTATAACTCTTTGAACTATCCTTTCGAAATTCATGGTTTATTTTTGAGGTTTTATATTATTATCGGCATCAACCACTAATTAAATGACTTTTTGTGTTATAGAGAAGCGAAACAAAATTTGGTTTATCAATTTAAAGAAGAATTTTGAAAAAAGCCCAAAATTTCCCAAACAAAAAAGTGAAGCAGAAAAAACCGAGTTTTTTTCCTAAAAAGCCGGTTTTTTCCGAGCCCTTGCATCTCTCATTATAATAGAGTAGTGTATAAATAATAAAAATATGGTGTGTTCTTACCTGTGAAATGCGTATGTACGTGAAAATACATTAATGAAAATCGAACTTGGTATGCACGTATTCGCCCATAAGGTACATAGTGACGAATGGACAATTTCTAAAATTTAATGAATATAGTAGTAATAATATTGTAATAGACCAGTATATGAATAATAGTAGTACGTTGTGTTACGTCCGACAAGGATTTATACGTAGGAAAACAGAAATCGAAATGTACCATGTTGCACACATTCTCATTTATGTAGCCACTGAGCACAGTGTATAAAGCGAAGGAAGGTGACTCAAGGTACACGAAGCTGAAGTGTTAAGAAGCGGAATCCTTGAAGGTGACAGGGTATACGAAGGTGAAGAGTTAAGAAGCGAACCAGTGAAGGTGATTCAGGGTAAACAAAGGTGAAGAGTGAAGAAGCGGAACCGTTGAAGTGTTCGTGAAGTTCTCACAAATTTCTGAAGTTGTTACAAATCGTCAGCAAGGAAGAGTGGTAAGATGTGGAGATGTGGACAATAGTAAGTTAAGTTTATTTTAAATTTGTAAGTGAAAGTATAAATGAAGGGACCAATCACATATAGGAGTCATACAAAAAAAAAAGTGAAGATTGATTTCTCTGACAAGAATTATTTTTTTCCCTGACATAAATTCTTGAATATAAATGGGAAGATAAGTTCTATCATAGACTTTTTAACGGTCTTCATCCCCATAGTCGTCAAGCCCACACCTTTAATTACCACTTACATATTTGTTATGTTCAGTATGAGTAATTGTTATTACACGAAATTTAACATGTAAGTATATAATAATATATGTATGATACAGTAACGCATACCTTAACATTGCAAATTAGACTTTTCTTTTCTTTTTTTTTTTCTTTCTTGAAAAAACAATAAAAAGCTGTCAAGAATATATTGCCAACTCTCCCTAAACCTAATACTATAAGTTCTAATATTACCAACTCTGAGACATGTTAATCGTCACACTTACATTCTTAAGCAGAATTTTGTTTTGCTTTCAGTTCTTGAATTTGTTCTACAAGAGCGTCTTGTTCTTGTTTGTAACATAATTCCATTTGTTTCTTCCTTCTTCCAATTTCTTAACTTCAGCACTTAGTTTTGTTCTTTCACCTTTGATTTTACTTTCCTCTGCACTTTGGATTCGTTTTTGTTTAAGGTATTCATCATATCGTCTCCGAGCTGAACGAACTGAGAGTTGCATTTTTCGATCAATAGCAACAGATTCCACACTTCCACTATACATCATGCACCTGCCTCTGTGCTCTCTGTACCAGAGATTCTTCGATTTGGTTTTCTACAATAAGTGTCTTACTGACTCGCCCTCCAGTGAGGCATTGCCGTGGAATAAAATTCAACGTATTTTCACAACATGCCACAAATCGGAATATTCTTGTTTCTTGGACATTGCAGCCATCTAATCTGATGTTGCCCACCTTCTCTTTGTATTCTCTAAAGTAAATTGCAAGAGACCCCTAGATTTGACAGAAAGACATAACTTGACACTTAGTTTTCTTAGGTACAGAATCAGATATTGTTATGCTCATGCAGAGTTTGTAGGATGCGTTTCATCCTACTCTGAGCAAGTTCTGGATTGTTTTTCTGTAGCCTTGGGTCCAAACCTGACAGAGCATGTACTAGTTCGTACTTCAGAGGGCTCCTTTCCACGATCATCTTGATTGTGCCCAGCAAAAAGCCTCGACAATCAAGCCTGAAAGCTAGTTTATCTTTGTCTGATGCTTTCAGTTCTTTCAGTATTTTCTGTCTTAAAACCAATGTCCACCTTACTTCTAGTAAATTTTTATTTGCAATCAAATCCAAAGTAAGAAGTTTCACTACACTGTCAGCAAGTTTAATAATGCTTTGTTTACACGACGACTCATTAGATTCCTTAAGAGAGATAGACGTTTTGAGTACAGGAAACAAACAAATGGCTCAAGACTCTGAAATTTACTTTAAAATGATTCACACTCTGCTGTGACAGTTTTGAAGAAAAAAACTTCATGAATTGTCTTATATATTTACTTTTCCTGACTTTCCAATGACATTTTACGCAAAATGTATGATTTCCCGGACATGTGGTTTTCTACAATCCTCGTTTATGCGTATACCGCACCAATGCTGACGAGTCTGCTCCCTATGGACGCATCCTTTCGCTAACGCTTGCGTTCCTATCCCGCGATTCTGTCCTGACTCGGTTAGACAGCATTCTTGCTTTTTAGTGGTCGCCTTTTAACTTAATCGTTATACATCTTTTAGACAACCCTCGTACAGACAAGGATTTCTTGGAATCAGCGGGCAGCAGGACAAAATTCTTGGAAATCAAAAAGTGCGAAGTTTCTCGCTCACAAATTTTCCTGTGCGTGTGTGGTTGCTCATCCACTTCTTTCTTCGTATGGCCTAATTTGGAAGAAGAATTCGTCTCAGCTTAACTCTCTTCCCCTCCTACACAAACCGAATTGAGAAGCAAAGACGCAACATCGGACTATATGCTGTAATTTGCATATTTTGTGATAAATAATGATTATTCATATTGCCATGTGTTTAAATGTGGTTAATGTGACTAATAATGCAATAACTAATCAGTCAATTCCTATCAGTGAAGCAACTCCTTAAAAACTTAACGTTTTATGGGAAATATTTTTTTCCTAATAATGTATTCATACGCCTTCACTGTGAAAGAGAACTGTGACGCAAAAAAAAAAAAAAAAAAAAAAAGCGCGAACAGTGGGTGATGGGAGCCGATGACGGAAAAATGACCGTGCCAAGCGAGTAATATAAATCCCACTCAAAAGTCATTCCAGTTCAACGAAAATACTACAAATTAGTGTTTTGAATTTTTTAGATACTGTGATCTATATTATAATGCATTTTCAGTTCAAAATTTACATGAAAGAAATGAAGTAAAACGAGCCTGACGGATGAGTTTATTTAGTCGTCAAAACTGTCTGCGGTAGAATGGACATCAACAAGGAGAAACTAGCTAAAAGGAGGAAGAAATCTACATTTCTCATCATGGAAGAATAAGTGAATTGTGTTTACATTTTCAAACACCGATCCTCAATACCGTAATTACATGCGCAACGCGGACAGTGCGACCGGTAATAATAATCGCACGCGAACATCGATTTCAATCATGGACCAATAAATAGCAATACCCACATAGTGCATATTTGTAGTGCAGAATTGTATGTGTGCTTACAAATTAAAAGTGTTCTAATAAATCGATAATTCTTATATCAGTTAAATTTTCCTTTAGTCCTATTGAAGTCAACATTTACGACAAAAGTCAACTAGGTTAGATTCATTAAGTTGTGTAAATAGTGTTATTGATGTGCTCAATACGTGGTTTATCGTTTATATGTTCGTGATGTTTATTAGTCAAAAATCTCAGGTAAGATTTGAATATAATTGTGCGAACTTCACATCGATTCGTGTATCATAAAGATGTAGTACAGTACAACATTGCGCTTACTCCCTAGACAACCATTGAGTGATCAAGTTAATTACGTTTTAATTCTGTGGATTTATCCCCGAGGTTATGAGAGACATGATTATTATCCGGACCAAGGCTATTTGAAACGATTGAACAATGAAGTTTAATGTTCAGCCGTAACTATACCGTGTGGTCTCGTCTGTGACGGAGGGTACACGGAGAAGAACCTTATCTTCTTCATGTCTTGAGGTTCCCGCACCGGGACATATTGGTTTGAATCCCCGTTTATTTAGTATAACTTGATACCCGAACCCGAATTACCGTCGTATCCCGGCTAAGCCCTATCAGAGATAGCAGGAATACGAAGCCGGAATAAATGTCTTCCCGAACAGGGACGGACAAGAATCGAACCCTAATACCCTTATAACCTAGAACAGGTTGGTTGGTGTTTTTGCGCAAGAGCTCTTAAAGTGAATATGCACCAGGGAATGTAAGTACACTCCTCAAAAATGACTGCTGAGGTACAAAAAAAAAGTGAATGCAGAGAGAAAGAAGTATATACTTTATAAATTTATGTATGGATCCGTATAATCTATCCGCACGACTTAATATGTATGCGCGTGTTAGTAAAATCTGTTTAGCATATAAAATTATATATCCGTCTTCTTGAGCGAACATTAAAGAAAATTAACTGAGCAATGAAACAGAATTCACGAGAACAACATGCGTAACATGTAACTTCTCAACTGAAAAATAACTATTAATAATGTAGAAGCAAGGCAAAATTGAATTACCAATCCTTTTATTACAAAAGTAAATTACTGATTGGTTCAGGTGTTAGATTTCTTTAAATACATGTCTTCTGCCTCCTTCTATATCTAAGTTTTCTGGTGCAGTCAATGTACACTACATATTACGCTCACCTAGAGTAAATATGAGATTTGTACGAGGAGCTTGCCGAAAGTTTTAAGATCCTAAAATTTAAATAGGTTTCTGTACGTCAACATAATCAGGTTAAAAGCATATGCGCTCTAATGGCTAAAGATATAACTGCAAAGCTACAAGTTTGAAAATTAGAGAAATGGAAGCGTAGGTTAGTTTGAACTTGTCGGTCGGCAACAATTAAGCTCGAGCGACGTGATTTGCGTGAAAACAACTTTTACGATTTTTAGTACGATTTACAGCGAGTATGCTATGATTGTTGAGAAAAGTATCTTTGGCACTCTGCCTCTTCACACACAATCTTTTGTAAGTGGTTTGCGCGACTGAAATGCGGTCGACAAAGCGTGACAGATAAGCCTCGCTCCGGGCGCCCTAGACCGTAATTACAGATAAAAATATCGCAGCATTAAGAAAATTGTGAACATGGACTGCCATATCACATACAAGGAAATTTAGTCAATCTTAACGATTGGATCAACTGCAGCCCAGTCTATAATGAATGATCATGTCTGTTTGTAAGCGTTGCTGGGTTCCACATGCGTTTATACCTGAGCTAAATGTAACTGCGTGGACTTGTGATCCTAGATGTTTGAAAGAGCTGATCAAGGGGAAAATAAAAACGTTCATAATATTGTCAGAGGTGACGAAACGTGGTGGGTGATGACAGAATATGTGAATGTCTGTTATATTATATATGAGTGTGTAAATATAAATTAGGTAAAATGTGTATTGGCAATACATAGGTGTGTGTGTTGTATATCTGCCTGCAGCTATTTGTCGTACGGAAATAACATGTGTCTAATTTACATTTATTACGGCCCTTGCTTTACGACAGCAAACCATATTCTTGTTCACCATAATCCGTTTCCATTCTCAAATAAAGACAGTGAGGCGAATGTAATAATTCCCGCGCACATATAAGATTCGGAAAAGTAATTTGTGAACAGATCGTTGTAAATTCCTAAATTGTAAAACGCACCGTTAGACTCTCTATGGTTAAAGCAGTTATTAGCTCAGTCGGTAGAGCTCCAGAACTCAAAGATTGCGAGTTGAGTTTGGGTCAAGAAAAAATAGTTTTATTATTTTCATTATTATTATTATTATTATTATTATTGAAATGGAAATATTTCTCTATTGATTTTATGAGGCCGCGGTGGCCTACTGGTAGAGCGTTCACCTCTGGTACGTGATCCCTGGTAGAACTCGTACAAAACACATGGATACGATGCTGTCCACCACAAAATTACGGGTACACTACATGATCTGTCATCAAACCAATGACTCTTAGAACCAAAGATGAGTGTTCAATCACTGAACGACCATTTCTAAATTGTAGCAGTGATGGTGTTCCCGATCCCAATTTCGGGTGGTAAATTTAGTAATTCTCCCCAATGCTGCCAACGAAATGAGATTTTAGGCATCCTCGTCTTGAAAAGTACAATGAAAATAGAGTTCCTTCTGGAAAAAAGTATATTTGTTTCTATTGGACGTTTCTCTCGTGTTCATTTCATGAGCAACACTAATTTTTGCACACTATAAAATTAAGTACACAATGCACTGGGGATCAACAATCATGCTGTGAACACGCTATTAGGGAGGTCTATGTAATTTTAAATTCTAAAACATTTGCAACTGCCAACATACACTGAAATATTTTCTTCTCTTTATGAAATTAGTATTACATTATTATTATTTAGGAATTTAAAAAATCCGGAACAATGCTTGGATTTTATAATGCTAAACGCCAAAGATCAGCTTTAAAATTAGTTTTTTCTCTTCGCGAAATAAGTACAGGATTTAGAAGAAGATAGAAAATTATACACAAATTAATACTCGATTATTGCAAGAACAGAAAGGTAAATTACAAAAGAGGACTCCACATACAAAAAATTGTAACAAAAGGACGCCTAGAAGGATCAACCTCTGAACCAATAATGTGGGAGACAGTAACTCCGTGTAACCTTGAAATATTTGATAAACTGAAAGAAACAAAACGAGTAGTGGGCTAGGCAGACGACATAGCAAGAATTACAGCTGCACCCTCTTGAAGATTAAGAACAGACAGGGAACAAGATACTAAACGTAGTAAACAAATGATGCAAAAATAATAAACTATTATCGAATATGACAAAATTTAAGGATAACGGACATTACAAACAAATTCGATTGTGTAAATAAATAACAAGGAATAAAAATAAAGCAATTTAAATACCTATGAATACAGATCAACGAACTTCAAAAAATACACAGATGAGATTACAGAAATAGGAATAAAAATAGACAAGACTTTAAAATATCAGCCAACATACTGAAGTTATATAACATATGGATCAGGGACATGGCCACATCGCAGCTTTGTTAATGTTAAGATGAAACAAAAATTACATGAAGTGTAAAGGAGTGTACTAATTACAACTCATAGTATTATATCAACATTATCAATAGAATCCTTTCAAATAACAGTGGAAGAGAGAATCTTATATTAGATCTTAAGACATGCAATAAAATACTAGTTAAAGAAGGAGTATAATTAAATTGTTGCCATAACAGAAAAAATATCCAAAACAAGGAAGAACTAGATACAATACTAAACGTAAAATGCTAACAAAATTGGGAAACCACACAAAGGTGAGAAACTGAAAGAATACTTCCCAACATTACCAATAAGAAATGAAACAGGTGAAATCTCGAAAGATACCATGGAATGCCTTTCTGGTTATCGCCCTTTTAGAAGCGATCTGAAAAGATTAAACATTACTGCGGCTGACCTATGTGATTCTGGACAACAACATACATCGGAACATGTATTACGGAACTGTGAGGGGCTAGAACTAAATGCACGAAATTCTAGCAAATAAAAAAAGCTTAAACGACTGAGAAACCATTACTAAATATGTGAGAGGAACTCTGGAGGACAAAATTAATTATAAAAAGAAGATACGAAAAGTAAGAAACACAAGTAAAGAATCTAAAATATTCTAATCAATTGTTTATTAGAATAATTTAAAATATTTGTTTTAGTAATATATTTAATGTTTGGAATATTCACATTATTAGGAACGAAAATTCAAAACAAATTTCATAAAATATATTTTTCTAACATTAAAAAAAATGCAGAAATAAATATATAATTTGTCTTCTAATCAATTCTGAAATTCAATTGAAATTACCATATAGTTGTCCTGGAAAACCAAGAATTGTAATTCTTCACTTTTTGTTTTATGTTATATGTGCACATGAATGACTTCGTTGACTATAGGGGCAATCCAAATGAAATCGGCCAATTTCCAGGTCAAAGGTTGCTGATAACATTTATTTACTTTTTAATTTTTTACCTAAAATTACACCACATTCAGGGAGCTGAAAACGAGTATTCCTTTATGTTTTAGCCGCGCAGGTTTGTTTGTAACGGCCATTTTGAATAGGCGCGTGTGCGTTTTTATTATTATTATTATAGAGGATTCCGTTAAACGCTGCAACTTTTTAGGTTTTAAAGATAATGAGTTCAAACCAAAACCATATACAAGATAATCGAATGGACAACATTCTATGTTCTGTGCACATCGAGACGAACTTTAGAACGTCGGAAAAAAGCTCTGAACATTGAGTTTGGAAACCTAGAAATGTCCATTTTAGAATGTACAGTTTGAAACGAAGTAAATAAATTGATACTGCACAACTATTGCCTATTTTGTGCAAATTTATGATTTTTCACTTATGTCCTTCCTGAGATATTTGATGGTAAAAATACACGATTTTCGAAAATTCGCAGTTTAAAAATTTCCAAAAAATCAAGTATATGGTTCTCAGATCTGAAACATGTTTGGGACGTTGTGTATTATCTAGTTTCTATGTAGGGGAAAAAAACAAGGTGTGTGTATTTATTTCCTTTCAAAATGTACATTCCAAAACGGCCATCTCTACGTTTCCAACCTCAACGTTTATAGAGCTTTCTTTTTTCGACGTTTTAAGTACGTCTCAATGTGCACAGAACAAAGAATGTTATCCATTCAATTATGCATCATATGGTTTTGGTTAATGATAATAACCAAAACCATATGATGCATAATTGAATGATAATATCTTTAAAACCTAAAAAGTTACAGCGTTTAACGGAATCCTCTAAAAAGTTCAAAATACACTTAGGTGCTTATACAAAATGGCCGCTACGACAATCTCTGCGCGGCTAAAAAATAAATGAATACTCGTTTTCAACTTACTGAATGTGGTACAAACATAGGTAAAAGATTAATTAAAAGAACAATTTTGTCAACAAGCATCATTGGTCAATTTCATTTGGATTGCCCCTACAGTGGAAAGAACTAGCAATCAAAAAAATTCAAACGGATGGGAAACAAACTGTTAACAAAATATGTATGAATAAAACAGTGTATATTGTGAATTGTCACAATTGTGTATATTGTGCCAAGTATTATGTTTATTTTATAAATACAACACACAAAACAAATAAAAAATAAAAACAAGCACGGTGGAGGAAAGGATATCGTATGTATTAAAAAAATAGCATATCGTATGTATTAAGAAAAACCACCTCTCCTCCCTCTCCCCAAATGGGGCTACGTAAGTCGAATGAGAAAGGGAGAAAAGTTCTAGAATTTCAACGAAAGTATATACAGACTTGAAAGACAAGAGAGCTATGTAGAGTCTGTTCTTTAAGAAGACCACAATAAGTGGCAACAGCAGGGAGAAGGGGACGCTTAATAATAATAATAATAATAATAATAATAATAATAATAATAATAATAATAATAACTCACTTTTTTCTTCAGAAAAACGTTAATTTAATTATTCAAAAGATCAATCAGTCGTTTCATTTCTTTATTTTGTATTCCCTTGGAATTGTATTTCATTTCACATTTTGGGTTCTACTAACACCAATTCAATAGCATATTCCTTTCTACATCCGCTGGGTTTGAATTGTAACCATTTCTTGTTTTCAAATTAGTTTTCTTATTGTGTTTGTTACATTTCGTATTGTTATTTAAGGTCTACTCTTACTCCAAAAGTATAGATTATCTGTTCATACAAGAGGAAAGACAAAATATTCTTATGTATCCATGATGATCTGGGAGGGTCATAACGTTGCTAGATTTCCTTTCACTGAATTTCCTAAAAGATCAAATTGCAAGAAAGAAAGAAAAAATGGCTACGATGGAGCGAATCAAAACTTCTTGGCCCAAATCAGTAGCGTAGCGTTAAGTTTCGTAATGGGTAGACATGATATATATATATATATATATATATATATATATATATAGAGAGAGAGAGAGAGAGAGAGAGAGAGAGAGAGAGAGAGCTCAGTGCTCCACGATTATGCTCCGAGACTAAAGCAAATGGTGATGAGTTGGATGATAGTGGTGGAGTGACGAAAGTGGGAGAAAACGGGACAGAATCTCGAGAAAATCTACACACACAGTGTATGTCCCGTATAAAACTAACTTGGTGGGATTTCGAATCTAACCAGGGACCCTACGCGTCAGAGGTGATTGCTCTGCCATTGAGATACCGAGGCTTCTCTTTAAATACTTGTTACAAAATTTTTCCATTTACATTATCCCATAATAACAATAGCTTTAGACTTTTCGATTTAACCCGACCATTTTCTTTATTTATTTTGGAATTATTTGCAGATTAAAACCTCATATCAGTATTGAGATAGTTTGACGTCTCTTGTAACCTGCAATCCACATGTTTATACTCCACATATATCCAAATATATGAAAATTATCAATTATATAATATATTATTTGTGGTCACGGTGGCTCAGTGGTGCATGGGGTCTTTGGTTCGATCCCAGTTCGCGCCAAGTGAATTTTGTGGTGGACAAACACCGTGTGTGGGATTTTCTTGGGGTTCTGCCGTTTCCTCCCACTTTCTTCACTCCACCATTTCATTCATTTCTCATTATTACCGTCTACTTTAGCCCAGCCGACATAACGTGGGACGTAAAACTCGAAGATTTAATTTCATTTTTAATCTATTATTAGAAAGAGTAAACATGGTGCAAAATATCGCATCGATATCTAGAACCTAATGAAATTATGAGTTTAAGGTTTTACTTCCTGATGAAAACCTCTCAATGAGTAAAATTATAGGAACTCTGTTTTAATAATAATTTCCGAAGGGACCATTTTTAGTGTAACAATTTTTACATTTTCATATATATATATATATATATATATATATATATATTAAAACTCCTAACAAAATTTCGTTAGAAACTTATTTTTGCGAGATTGCAATACTATATATAATGTACAGAAAACTAATTTCGATAAACACATTCCTTAGCGATTATATTAAACCAGTATATCGATATAAATTTATTCTGACAAATCTCGGTATATACACTAAATACATTAAATTGAATTAATAATTTACTTTTAAGTATAATCTTCTTATTAGCTTTGCACGATTCCTGATTCACAAAGTAAACTCATAAATTGGCTTTTTTTGAAGTTAATACTAATTTTTATATGTGAGCTTAGACATACCATTTAATAACAACTGATGCAGTAAATCTATTTCCAATCATTTGATTTGCACATAATAAATAACTAACTCAGACGGACCCAAATACAAATTTACCTAACGATTTTAAAAATAACAACAAAATAGACTACAAAACCTCCTGCTCTTGCTTTTGCCTTTCCTAGTGTTGATACACTCTAGTATTGCGAATAAACAGAAGCTGAACCTAAATCGTGAAAGATTTATATGAATTACTGTATCGATAAAACTTTCTTAACGTAGTTATTAATTTAGGTTTTTATTTCCTTCTATTTCTTAATTTTCTTTGAATTTTGAAAATTTCAATAATTACATAAGAATTGTAAAATAACAATGATTATTAAAAAACTGTTATAATGAAAATTTAAAATGAAACAGTAAATATCTATTCTTCGGTACTTTGTTCCCATAATGTTCGGCAGGTAATACTAAATCTTCTGCTTTCAAGGGCTCCAACCTGTCATGTTATGTCACTGTCTTGTACGATACAGCATTCATGCTGCAATTTTTCATATAAACTTATGGACTGTGAGCTGTCTCTCCATACTCCTTGCTCCGTTGCTACATAATTTGATGCACCAATGATGTCTGTTTTTACTCCTAACCTCCCTTCTCCACAATTACAGAAGAAAGACTTCTTCTAGCTCTTTACTAGTGGGTAACGTTCCCATTATAGCCCATTATAGAAACATGAAATATGATTGAATATCTAAAAAGAAGAATGAAAAGTATACTGGATTTAAAATGGTACAATTTCGCTAAGTATGGCATTACTGCTACTGAGACGTTTTGCCCAATGTCTCTTTGCTAGCATTGATCTAAAATTGATATGACGGAACCTGTTGTTTGTACTTTACTTCAGTATAGGAGTGCCTGTTTTCCATACGTTCTCCTGCATCTTATCTTTCAACTACAATAAGTACTCCCTTCAACTTCGATTCATTGCACACAACATAAACGTGTGTCTACAGTAATTTGGGCCAGTAGCGTAGAGTGCTATGAGACATTGAGACACTGTCTACCCTTTCAAATTAAAAGAACATAGCTTTAGAACAGAGCTGTCCAAATGGCGGCCCGCGGGCCGCATGCGGCCCGCCAAACCATTTTCTGCAGCCCACAAATCTCTCACGATTTACGGTTGTTATTACTGATAATATTTTCATTTATATTTATTCATTCTTTTAATGTTTGCACACTTCTTTCTGAATAAGACATCCATTTAGCGCTTCTGTACAACAAAAAGGCGCGGGCATCCACAGCAATACTGCAGTGGTAATGTAACTACAGGGAAAATATCGTTGATGAAAGGGACGATTACTTCAATAACCACTGGTCTAGCTTAGAAAAGCAGACCCTTTCTTCCTCGAACTCTGCCTAGAAGCCATAAGGCGCAAGAAATACACTTCCTTTCACAAACAAATAATAATAATAATAATAATAATAATAATAATAATAATAATAATAATAATAATAATAATAATAATAATAATAATAATAATTAATAATAATGAGTTGCGGCCCTCCACCTTACTAGTAAAGACGGCTATGGCCCTCAGGCTCATTATAATTGGACACCACTGCTTTAGAATTTCCTTACTAATAAGGACTAACATACATTTCATGTTGAAGAAAAATATAAAAAATGAAATGAAATCTTTGAGTTTTACGTCCCACGGTTATGCCGGTTAGGCTAAAGGAGACGGTGATGATGAGAGATGAGTGAAATGGTGGAATGAAGAAAGTGGGAGGAAACGGGAGAACCCCGAGAAAACCCACGAGCACGGTGTTTGTCCACCACAAAGTTCACTTGGCGGGGGCTGGGATCGAACGAAGAAAAATATAGAAATACTAGGGCCAGCGATAGCTTGGTTAATAAGAATAGTAGTAGAGTCTTTCTAAATAATTTTACTTTTCAAAACCCGGGAAAAAAAATTCTATCTCCGTCAAACAGGCTGCAGAGACAACAAGAACTATGTCTCAACGCGGTTGAAACAAATACACTTGAAAAAGCGGCGCGCGCATGCTGCATAGTGATGACCAAAACCTGGATCTTTCCATTGCAAGAAACAACCGTAAATACTTCTTGCAGAAGGTCGCACAATATATCGCGAGTCGATAAAACGTTTAAGATAATAGATTCCTACTGTTTAATGTAGATTTATGCTGGAGTGAAAAGTAAGTGCTTCCATGTGAAGAAACCTTAGTAAAAACAGTTTTTCTTGTTTACAGTGACATCTATCACGAACCGAAAAAAATGTTTCAGATAAAATTTATTTAGCTTTTCCCATAGAATCCCAATCTGCAATAAAAATGGGGATCCTCATTTATGTTTCCAGTTTCCCCCACCCCATCCTCACGAGTAGGTGCGAGAGTGCTAATTTTATCGCAGTTGAATTTCCCCGTACGATATATTAATGTTTTCTAGAGTGTGCTAATTTATGACAGAAGAACTTACCCATCCAAAATAGATTTTTATTTCGAACTTTTTTTTTTATTTCGTGTTTATTTTTCCATATATTTTGCAGTCTCAAGTTAAAAACTTCACCCTGTATAAAATTCAGTTTTGACTACATGAGTGACATTTAAGCAGATAAAGAAATCAGTGCGATGAAACAATTAAATTTCCAGTTTGTTTTAAAGAACAAAGAAAAATAATATCCAATAAATAAATGGGTTAAAATCAGGTATGCCGCAGGTATTCAACGAAGCTACTACTTGCAGGTAAATTTACAAATTTCTCCGAATTCGTTTTGAAATTATCTGCCTTTGTCACCGAGTTTGATTCACAGTGGGATAGCATGAAAAGTTTAATTTTACAATCATTCACTTTCTTTATTCCCTCGTTTAGTCTAAAGGGCATAACTGTTGTACGTTAAACTAAAAAAAGAAAATTAATTTCATTTCAAATTAGATGTTACATGCAATCCGATTGCCAAACGTTCAAATACATTGTTGACAAGTTGTAATAAATGCCGCTAGTAATAAGTGAAGCTAGTACAAGACTACATTTTGCAATTCCCTTTTTTGCATATATTATGCTTTTGAATTTACTCAAAGCACACACTATACCGCATTTACTATACCAATGTCTTTTTCTGCTGTTCACACAGAAATAATTTGCGATATTTATATTTATCACGACATAACTGAATTATATGTAAAACTCTTTCCAATGTAATAGATTTTATAATAGCAAAATATAATATCTTAGCACGAACAGTAACTAAAATAAAAAGTTGGGTCTTCTATTTCCACCTAATAATGCAAACATGTTAAAACTGCAGTATGTATATTTGTATGTCTTGATATTAAAATATGTATTTGTAAGATACATATAATTGCGATATATTATCGGTGAGTGCCTGTATAAATTGCAGCTTGTAAGCTTTGAATTTCAAGCTATAGGAAACATCCCACACTGTCGAGAGGGTCAATTTTAAGTCAACGGCTCCCCTGCCAAATTGATTTTGTGGGTCTCCACTGGAATGATTGCCAGACTCTAGCCACATCTTTGAACGTGACGGAAAGGCTGTGCTGTTTCCTCTACATAGGCAGCGTCTCTCGATGAACTGTATGTGTCAAAGCGAGAGTTCTTGTTAGTTGCATGTATCCCATCACGTCACCGGAAGTGTCGTTTGAAGTATTATAACAGACGTTGTTTTGCCCTATTTTGTTGCGAAAAATGCCTTCTTTTTGTCGCTTTACGTCATCTTGACGAATCTTTGTGTAAGCATAGGACAAGTATTTCAAATATATCTAGTTGCAGTCGGTATCTCCACACCTAGAAAGGAATAGTAAAGAAGGCATTTAAGATCATTTTCGATATCTTGTAGATTATTTACAAGAAGAAGTAGTGTCTAAGGAAAAAATAATGCCAGGGACACTTGCTTCTAGTTAAACAAGAGAGTTGCAAGCAGCTAATTCCTTCCTCCCGTTTTTTTATTAATCCACATAACGAGGGAAGAATAAAATAAAACAAACAAACAAACAAACAAACACACACACCTACCTCTACCTCTACCTGTTTGTCCACCCTACACAAGGCGTATAGGAAAACCGAGTATGCGTTCGTATCTACTTTAGTATTGAACCTACTTTCCTGATACCTTTCCAAAATTTGCGTCGACGATAGAGCTACGTTCCCAGAGGCATCAGAATGCAATATCTCGAACTTGACTGGACGCGTAGAAGTGAGTACCCAAATCAACTGGGCATTTGCAAAACGAGTAACTTTAACAAACAAAGACACTAACAAACAAACATGAATATTGTGTGTAAAATGTGAGTTCAGAGAGTAAATGTGAGCAGTGCGATTAGAGAAACTGCTTTAAACACTAGTTAACTTTGTAGCAAATGAAACACATGGATTAATGCTGTTGACTTTCTTGGGTCCTCCAATTTCCATCCACATTTCCTTTCCCCAATTATTTTATAATCATTCACTCTCATTAATCACACGTCTATTATAAGCTATAGAGTATAACCAAGGGATGTAAAACTAGAAATTTCATTTCATTTCGAATGGAACAGCGCATTGATTCAATCCTCCGGAGAAGTTAGTTTGTGGTGGACAACATCGTTTCCATGGGTTTTCTCGGAGTACTCCCATTTCCTTCCACATTCTCATTCCACTAATTCTTCCATCGTCATTCACTTGCCTTAATCATCGCATCCCTTAACCTAACGGCATAATCGTGGGACGTTAAACTGCAAGATTTAATTTCATTTTGAAATGGAATGGCGAGACTAAAGTAGGGTTATATCTGTTTGTTTGTTCGATGAAGGTTAGTGTTTATTTTCAGCACCGAGGCTGTATGAGACGAAGACTTATAGGTTAAGGTGGAATCCGAACCACTATAATAGTTCAGATTTTATTAATGCTTCCATCAGACCATGCGACCAAAGAGGCACGTGCTTGCTACAAGGCCAGCGGGAGAACAATATTATATGCCTAAAAGAAACACGAAACATGATATATTATTCATACCCGGGTTCGATTCCCGGCGGGAGCTCATGTCGTTTGGATTTCATGTTAATCAGTAGGTCCCGTCTCATATAGCCTCGCTACTGAAAGGGATGTTAAACTCAAAATCAACTTAACTATTCGTACCATCGAATTTAATATTTTTGTTATAACGTCGAAAATGAAATACTAAACTGTAAGAACACTGCAAAACAAGATAGAATATAAAACAATAAAACGAAAAAGGCAGTAAGTTTAAAATTGACAAGGGAGGGATTTTAAAAGGTTAAGACGTTATCATTTTACTTGCATTAACACTTAGCAACAACACACAAATATACTATTATACTATTGAACTAGGTAATATATTATTAGTTACTTACTATACTTGATATACTATTGAACGTCGTAACCTTGTATCACTTAAAATTTTTGTTTCTATGAAATATTATAATATATTTGTCTAATCGAATCAAATTATCTATTTTACTATTTTAGCCGTAGTAACTATGAAACAAACCATAGCTTATGCTAATACCTAATGTTTTCAATTTTAATGCGAATGATTAGCAATAACTGTGTCTTCACTTTTTTGATAACTTTTTTATCTGTTTGTCTTCACATATTTACAGTACTCTTACAGAATTTTTTACTTCGATCTATCCATGAAATCCATACATGTGCTCCCAAAGGATTCAACTGTTAATTTAATGAGAGAATAGTGAGACCATTGGAATCCAAAATTAGTCACCAACAAAACTTGATCCGTGGCTTCTGCATGTGCACCATTGTTCTCTCGGTTTTCTGTCTTACCGGCATGCTTCAAAGACTCACTGCCTTTACGAAGTATTGCGAAACTCAAATGCTACACAATGCTTCATATAAGCATTATATAACTACCTATGAAATTTCGTAGTTGACTTTCTCAACTTCAGGGAACAAAACCTAATTGCAACATTCTTCAATAATAATAATAATAATAATAATAATAATAATAATAATAATAATAATAATAAACTGTAATTTCTCGACTACTGACATTTCCGCTAGCCACTTGATAGACATATACTTTCAGTTGAGTTGATTTTGAGTTCCACATCCCTTTCAGCAGCGAGGCTATATGAGAAGGGACCTACTGATTAAGGTGGAATCCGAACCACGTGAGCTCCCGCCGGGAATCGAACCCGGGTCTCCCACTCCAAAGGCGCGCACGATAACCGCTTAGCCACGAAGAAGCTCATAGACATTTGCTTTAGGTGCAGTTTTCCTTTTTCTATTGCAAAAAAACTCAATTCGGTATATTATTGTCGCAGTGTACTTGTATATACATAAATGTACTACCTCAGTCTCTTGAATCATTACAGGACAAAGTTAACTTCAATTTAGCAGTACCTAGACAAAATCCTATTTTTCAATATAATCCTTCCGGCCCGACATTACATACTTCAATATCAGCATCACAACTAGAGAAAGAAGATCAGAAGTCGTAGAATCTTCACGTCAGCAGAAAACTACTGTTTAAAACGATTTTTCTTCCCTGGCCAATAAAATGGCCGAGCCCTATTTAATAGTAGCACAAACCAGTTTGCATAACCAAAATAGAAAGAGGTATTAAGGGAATAAGCGATGAAACAAAAAGAAAAACCTATTACAACGGTGTGAAATGTAGAGGAAAACAGAGGACACCACAAAACCTCCAACAAAATCCACAACAGAAGATCAATTACTGGACTTCGCAATATGAAGAAAGCGTAGGTATTGTGCTTCTACTTATTTTAAACGTCCAAAAAGCGAGTAGGGCCGACCCTTGTCCGGGAGTCAAAGATCAAGCAATTCTAATGACAGAACAAAGCCCACAAACAATCACTAAATTACACAGACGAACACTGCTAGTAGACACCAAATCCATCATTTCCATCTGGACTTTCGAATATATACTTCCTGAACTTCAATTAATACTACATAAAACGGAGGTTAAAGGGATATGAAATAAAATTATTAACTTCAAATATATAGCAATGGTATCATTCACCGTTGGGAAGCGACATTCTCTCATTATTTTCGTATGAGGAAGAAATTATGTATTCTAATTATTTTTGGTTTAGACTTGCTTAAACGCTTATATGTTACAATTGATTTAACGAAGAATCTTATCTCTCTATTTAAAAATCATAAGAAGCCAACATTACCAGAAAAGATGTAGGAAAACATTTTATCACAACACACGACTCATATACTTAGACAAAGACAAGCTTTTTTTTTTTTTTTAAATCGACAAACACATTAAGTTAGTTCTACTTTTCCACGCATTTATTACGGTGATAGCAAAAGACAGATTAATGATTCTGCATCTTTCTTCGTATCGCTTCTCCATGGCTTCCTTGGCAAATACAAACTATTTAGCAAAGGTTAGACGTAAACAACATGACTGGTAATTTCAAATCGAAATAGTTATCCTGTAACTTTAAGAAAAAATACGCCAGTGGTGGATCTTGTGGCATGCCAGGATTAATCTTTTACAACAATGGAAGTGAGCTGTATAGAAGAAAATAAAAATTGCACAGGAAAAGAGGAAGGTCACAATTCTTTGAAGTATAGATAAAAACTTTTCAAAATTGATGTTTTTGATATTAATCCTAATTTAGACCAGTCGCAGAAACAAGCCATTCACGAGTTATTATACAAATATAAAATGTTTTTATACACTCCGGACGGCATTGGACATTATAGGGGCTACAATCATAAAATAAGAATTCCTAAATCGGCAGTGTTCCAGAACGAATCTCCCTGTTCCAATACATGTTCTAGATCAGGCAGACAAACAAATTCAAGAACTAATTAATGCTAGAATTAATTATACGACCCACAGACGATAATAGTTTCGCCTCGCCACAGATTATTGTCAAGGAACCCAATAGGAACACATTTAGATTTTTTTAATTTACAACAGTTTAAAACATACATTAAATACCTGTAGGTGCCATTCCAGTCAACTGAGTATGTGTTAACCCTTTGGGGATCCTATGGTACAATTTGTACCATATGCACTTTTCATGGTACATTGCGTTATTTCTCTTCTATTTAAGCTTTTTCGTCCGTTTTTTTTTTGTTGTTTTTTTTTGTTTTCCAAGTCCAGAGGCCTTGTAGAAGACATTACGTATGGTTTCAGACCGTCCTGCGTCCAGACATAGGAGGTGATGACGTCATAAGTCAAAAATTTATTTTCTCATTTTCTAAGCCTATGTTCAATATTTTTTGGCGGGCTTATTTTTCTACGTAGAAGATTGAAATTTTGCACAAACATTCAGTCCACCGAGTAGTATTTACCAGATTTTTTGTTCCGATGTCAGTGCCAAAACAGGGGGGGAACCAGAGGGGAAAAGGGGTAAAAATAGGGATTTTTTTACCCCCAAAATCCCGTTTCTCGCCATTTTCCCGCCTCACATACAAGATAGGACCACGTGAGTCATACCGTCTGAAAGGCCGTTCTATTCTGAAGAGAATGACGGTCGAATTATTATTCTAGGGTAATTAGGGACGTCTCAGGGATTTTTTGAAAAATTTACTTCTATATAGGGAAATATGGGGCATTGTCGGTATATATATTTTTGGCGGGCTTATTTTTGAACGTAGAAGATTGAAATTTTGCACAAGCATTCAGTCCACCGAGTACTATTTACCAGATTTTTTGTTCCGATGTCAGTGCTAAAACAGGGGGGAACCAGAGGGGCAAAGGGGTAAAAATAGGGATTTTTTACCCCAAAAATCCCGTTTTTCGTCATTTTCCCGCCAAAAAAACATGATAGGACCACGTGAGTCATACCGTCTGAAAGGCCGTTCCATTCTGAAGAGAACGACGGTCGACTTATTATTCTAGGGTAATTAGGGCCGTCTCAGTGAATTTTTATCCAAATATACTTCTGTATAGGGTAAAAGTGGGGCAAAGTAGGCAAATTTTCTCTGGCAGGCCTATTTTTTCACGTAGAAGATTGAAATTTTGCACAAACATTCAGTCCACCGAGTAGTATTTACCAGAAGTTTTTTTCCGATTTCTGCGTAAAAACAGGGGGGTCCAGAGGGGCAAAAGTTGAAAAAAGGGAAATTTTGCCCCCAAAAATCCCTTTTGTCAGGAATTTCCCGCCTTAGATACATGATGGAGACATATGAATGGTACCGCCTGAAAGACAGTTCTATTTTGAAGAGAATGATTGGCGGATTATAATCCTAGGGTAATTAGGGATGTCTCAGGAATTTTTTTCCCTGAGATCATAGTGTTTTATGGTACTTTGGGGCACTGTGGGAATTTTTGATAAAAATTCTCCCGCCCTTACTATTCAAGATAGAAACTTGAAATTTGGCCCACACATTCAGTATACTAAGTACTATTTCTCAGATTTTTTTAGATGGCTACGATCATACAGGGGGGGTCTAGGGGGGGCCAAAGTTCGAGAAAAAAGTTTTTCCCTCCGAAATTTTCACTTTGACATTTTTTTCCCGCTTCTGGTATATGGTATGAGCACGCAAGTGGTATCATTTGAAAGCCAGCTCTATTCTGAAAAGAATGAGGTATGAACCATGATCCTAGGATAAATAGTGACGATACAGTAGCAGCTTGACTGAAAGTCTAAAAAATAGCCCAAAAAGCCAGGATCCCCAAAGTGTTAAACACTTTGAAAGGCATAAAATACATAACGACTTTAGATCTCTCCTCGAGCTATCACCAAATCTTGCTCCCTTTGAAAAGCCACTGATACATGACCTTCGTCAACCACACAAGAAAATCTTACAAAATTCTCATATGCGTGATGGGTCATAAAACTAGCACGCAAGCTCTCTTAACTGTAACTAGGATGATTTTACATTGATTAATGAAGAAGATCTTTTGCCGATGATATCTTGCTGGGAGGCTACACTTTTCAACAATAGCTATCGAAATTTTATTTTTAATATTAAGAAATGTTTGTGCTTCACCTAAGACAAATTTATTTTACTCAGAGCTGAATGTTCTCGCATATTTAATATCAGACAATTCTATTAAAATCTCTGCAAGAATAGCTAAAAATACAGAATTCAAGATTCCACCAAAAGAGAATTTTGCAAAGTTTTACGGGCATATGTACCTACTTACGGGCACATATCAAGGATTTTGCCACGAAAATAGAACCTTTTTAACAGATGTTTCCAAAGCAATATTAGTATTTTTCAAATAATCTTCTGGATTCTGTTCCTGGTGTGGGGGCTGTAAGACTCCGTACCTCAGGTGTAAGCAACTACTATAAAGCATGCTTCATTAATGAGCACGTGTTTCCGTTCAAAACAATCACCAACAGACGGTGGAAGGAGGATACCAGAAAGACGCGAAGTTGGTTCCGAAGGAAATCAAAGGTGGCCAACCCTCTCCTCACGAACTTCCCCTTCAGAGGACAGCCATAAAAGCCTCAAGCCTCAGCCTCAGCCTCAAGTGGACACAATAAGTTCCAGTGCTGATCGATAACCTTCCTAAACTATTCATGAGATCGTTTTGTGTTACGGAGATTTCCTTAAATCTAACTTCTGAAGCCGTAATAGGCAAAGGAGTATTTCTATAACTACCTACTCCGGAGGCTGCAATAAGCAAAGAGATACAACTATACTATCTCCTGAAACTACGATGAGTAAGAAAGGTGTCCTTTAAATCACCACCCTAGGCCGCTGTGGGATAGCAGATTTTACCTTTTAATCTTAAGCTACTTATAACCATCGATTTCGCTAGAGGCAAAAGCATTACAGCTAAGCCGCATGGTTTGCTACTGTCGTTGCAACCATAACACCGATCAAGGAAGCTAGCAATGATTTATTTCAAATTAATTTACGGTTTTAAGCTTGTTTCAGAGGCATATTGAAACATGTGTCGCATCGATATTGCTCTCAATAGATTTGAGTGCACCGGAATATATTCACTGAACCCTCAGATATTTACAAACCCGACTATCTCTCCGTAAACTTGATTCGTGTTTCAAGATGATACATTAGGACTATCTGTGAAGACCCACATGTTCAATTTCGGCAGGGGTTGAGGAAAAGGGTGATACTTCTTGTTTGTCGTCTGCAGCGAATCCATGTTCTCCACATATGACCGAGATATCAGAATCCTCTCGTCCATCAACTAGTAAAGAACTTCCCACTAGTGAACAGTTATCATTGCCGGAAAATCGCGAGACATTTAGCGTCACGCACCAGAAGAACTGGGTAGACTGCGATAGCATATAAGAGGCAAATTGAAAGAAAAAGTGACTTCAGCAAACGAAGTAGCAAAGTAAGGTCACAAGAAGCTAATGAACCACCACACGGACAATGAGAAAATATTAACAGGAAAGCACCACTATATGCATAATTTGTGGTGAAACGTGCAATGAAGGCTGGATGTAGTGTGAATCCTGCGATGGCTGGGTTCATGAAACCACCTCAATTGTATCAACGGATATCCATTATACATGTTACCACTGTTAGCTTCGTGGCTAGGATTTCTTATTATTTCTTCTAGGTGTAAACAGTGGCGGCTAATGTTAGTGTTGCAGCGTTGCGCAACGACCAAAGTATTTCAAGAAAAAAATATTATCATCAATAGTAGTAAAGAACAGAAAAATACTTTTTAATACTCGCATATATACACTTTAAATAACATATTTTCTACTTCTGTAACTGTTCGTTCCGTCAATCCGTTTTAAAAAGCGAAAAATAATCCGTCACAGAGTCTCTAATTTATATTGCGTTGCAGCGAGGATACAACGACCAGATTCCTTTAGCGCGGCAACTGGAGCAAATGTTAAGTCTCCTTTTCCCTATCTCAGAAGTTAAAGGAACTGGTCGTTTCAGTGCTTCTGCAACACAGCACGGTTTCCAGTGAACGAGAAGGTTTTCCGTGCTAAATAAGATTTCTGAATTTTATTTCACTAGCAATTAACAAATGGGATTTGTTTTTATGCATTCATATTTTTAAATTACAGGACCATACTGAAGCAAATCAATATAATGACAATAAAAAAAAAAAAAAAAAAAAAGTGATTGCAGAATTACAAAATAAGAAAGAAAATATCTAGTAGAGCAGAAAACAAATGAAAGTAGACCCGCATTTACAAGTTAATTCTTAGCTTATATTGATAATGAAGGCTTCTCCCACAGTAATTTGTGATTCAAATATTAATAAGTCAGTATGTAGAATCACCCCCTTCCTCTGTGGATAGTCTAGTATTTTAGTATATACATAAGTATATACTAAAATAAGTATAATTTGTACTCTTGATAATTTCCACATCAAACTGTATGATGGAGAACGCCACATTGAATTTGGGACTAGTTAGCAATGCTCAGGGGCGTAGCCACAGGGGGGGGGGGGAGCAACGGATCCAGACCTAAAAATTTCGAAACTTGACTAACATTTGTAGACTTTCCTAACGAACTATACTTGTTTAACAGAGAAACGATTGATGTAGACTAAATATTTTATTTTACGCCTCATCATGTACTCTCTCTCTCTTCTTAAAAACAATCGTTCGTTCGTTTTTTTTTTTTTTTTTTTTTTTTTTTTTTTTTTTTTTTTTTTTTTTTTTTGCTGCCGTCTTTTTGGATGCAGAATAATATATATTGCATAGACGTATCGAATCCCTCCCAACACATATTTCTGGGTGTAGAACTGGCAGTGCTGTTTGTTCTGATGTTCTTCGACTTTTACCTCCTGTTAGGTATATATGCTGATCCTACATCTGGCGGGTTTCGAGGTTTCCTTTCCAGAACATATGACATTGATAAGCCTTGTTTCGCCTCATGTGGAAGTATATTGTGTTCATCGTGCATTGCGTAACAACCAAGACGGATGATGTGGAATGTAGTTTTTTCTTTTACGCACATGTGTGTGTGTTGATGTATGAATATGTGATATTTGGAATTCATATACCAGTACCTCTTTTGTATCAACTGTTTTGGTTTTAATTTTTAGATTTAATTTTATTGTGTGTGCTTTAATTCTGTAAATAACACAAATTCTGAATGAATTGTATACCGTGACTTCTGTAAATAACTTACAAAAAACATTGACCAGCTTTCAACTGAGGAAAAATTTGCAATTAAGGCTTAGACAAAACAAGCAAAGGACAATTCAGGAGTGTTCGAAAAAAAATCCAGTTTAAATTTACTGGATGTTTTATGGCAGTAATGTTGTTTGCACTAGATACATTTTCTCGATTTATTTTAAATTTTCCTGGATAAACTGTGAATAAAGTGTGTTCAATGGACAATTTTTATAACACTAATCTCTGTTACGAACTCTCTTCAGTCAACGCTGAAGGAGAATTCGGATCACTGTCAGGGACTGAGCTTGCTAGAATGAATCGTTCGCAAAAATCTAGAAAAAATATTTAGTGAATCTAAAAAGCTTCTGAAATTAATATTAACTGTACCTATGGCGTCAGCAAAAGACGAAAAGTATTTTTCTACATGAAAAAGATTGATTGATTGATTTTTGAGTTTAACGTCCCGTTCAGCAGCGAGGCTATATGAGACGTGGACCTACTGATTAACGTGGAATCCGAACCACATGAGCTCCCGCCGGGAATCGAACCCGGGACTCCCACGCCAAAGGCGCGTACGCTAACCGCTTAGCCACGGAGGAGCTCTCTACATAAAAAAGAATGAACACTTTCAAGAAATTGAATGTCCCAAGAAAGGTCATCAGCATTGGTTATGCTTTCCATCGAAAAAGACCTGACAATAAGAATACCAGAGTTTAACCAGCATGTATTAGACAGATTTGCTCCAATTAAAGAGAGGAAAATGAACTTACTAATTAAGGTGATTAATCGGATAAAATGTTCTGCTTTTTTTATTTTTTAAAAACAGAATTTTATTTAATTTCACATGTCACATAGCATTTGCATCTAAAGTTATGCTGATTAGTCAATGAGTACACTTTATATCTTCTGTCTCTTATCGTTCGTACTGCAACACCCGAAACCACAATCCACCGGCCGCCACTGGGTGTAAATATGATGTTTTTCAAACATCTTATGTATTCGTTAGTGCTCGCCAATATTCCAAATATGTGAAATTTAGCGATCTGTATTGCCATTTGTTTATTTCATTATTTTAGCATTTATGTCGATATCTTCAGTTTGTTAATAAAGTTCACATCCCATATTTCAGGCTTATTTTGGGGCAATTTTACATATTTCTACCAAGAGGCAGTTCAATGTGTTAAAATGTCTGGAGCTACCTTCTTTCTCTTAAAGATGTGAACTAATATTCAAATGTTTATCTTGTCAGGTTTACTTTCGGAAAATGATTAGCACTCTTGAGTTAGGTACTAATTTGTGCAAAACAGAAAGTTGGACACCAGTTAATTCCCCTCCTGAAATTGGGGGAGGCAGTGCTCCTTTACACCACACTTCCGTCTTGTTACGCCACTACGAGTTTTATGATTCCTGATGCAGGGACGACCATGTTTTCAAAGATTTTGTATCCATTCAGCACAGGCTGCAAGTATAGAACAGATAATTAGGCCCAAATGAAGATCCATAATACAGTGAGAGCAGCTAGATTCATTTCTTCCACTCTTGAATAAAATTCACAAAGCATGGTTACTTCCCTTTTTATCTATGCGATGTGCATTGTTAAATCAGTGTACAAAAGCATTTTTTCTCGCTACAAGTGAATGTCGCAACAGATCAACGAAAGATAGAAAAATCTACCGAGACAAACTACATAAAATCAATAGGTTTCGTTCTGAAACAATCACAGGAAAATATGGATGTTATCAATGTGGTTGTTTAGCATGTGGAAAACATTTTAAATATCACTGTTCAGCTAGGACCGCACAATGTAGGAATTGCAACGAATAAAATCATTTTGACCAGTATTATCCGAAAGGTATACAAATAGGTACATGAATCAATGAAATACCTGATGAAGATATTCAGAAGGAAGCAAATACGAATGTAGAAGATGAACGAAACTTTAGTAGTTCAATGGTGATTTTATGTTAAGCTCCATTCAGGTAGCCAGGATTTCGTGAAGGGGGGGAGGGGTACGTGACATGAAATACTGTGGTCATCATACCAGGGGCTCGATCATTCTTAACTATTTTACTGGAATATATATTGGTTCGTTTAGCCAGGATTTCGTAACGGGGGAGGGGGGGAACGTGACATCAAATTCTGAAGGCCCAGGAGCTCGATTAATCTAAACTACTTTACTATCAACATATATTGGTTTGTTAGGACAATAAAATGAGGATATGTTAGTAAGTATTTCAATAACAAACTATGAAGAAATCTCGAGTAAATTAATATAAAAAATATTGAAAAAGATTATACAATATTTACGTCCTTCCTCTGTTTATTCAAATATAACAATTTTCCTTCCATTATGACTTCAACTATTATAAAAAGTACATATTCACTATTATAAAAAGTATCTGCGTTCCTTTTTCTGTTGAATCAAATGTTAACAGAACTTTCTTTCCACATAAATTTTTGTTTTTATTATTCCGTCAACTACTGTCTGTTCCAAATGACAGGTTAAAGGAGCAGTAGAAAATTTTTTTTGAAATAACATTTGATACTGCAAGGATGAGATGACGAAAAATTATGATAAAAAATGTCCACACTGTTACAGAACGACAATATGCTTTCCGAACCTTGAAATCTCCCTGACTAGAAATTCTGAAAAATCGGTAACTTTTGTAGAAATTCTAAATTCCCTGACTCTTTCAGGATATCTCACTGACTTCGGCACCATGTATTGCAAGTAATACAAATCTCATAAAAAGAGTAACCAAAAGCTTCCTGTAGTTTATTTTTAACTCTGATTCTTTTTTTCTCATTTCATTTTGTTTTATCCTTTCTTAATTTTTTTCATTTCTGGTCTCGAAGGGGGGTTCCGGACCCCCCCCCCCTTCGCTATGTGCCTGAGGTACTCAATACAGAGAAGAAAATATGTTCACTGGTAATTAATCGAATTTAGTTGGTAAAACGAAATTCAGAGATAAAACACGAGAATCTTGAACCAGAAAATCGATAACAGAGGAATCAGGTCTATAGACGACACATCGACAAACAGGTAGTAGAAACGGAATACCTTAATATAAATCAGGGAATACCAACAGGGAAAGGTCAACAATGATAGAAGGAAAGAACACAAATAATAGAAGTCCAAAACAAATATGATAAACACGTGAGAATAGAAAATAAAATAACGAAAGAAAGAAACAGAAGAAAGCAATACAGAAATGTAGATAGTGGAATAATAAGGATGTGTAAAGATAAAAGAGGTGAAGATATAGAGGAATTAGTCAAGAAAAAAGAAGAAGCAGAGGTTAAGTTAGAAAAAAAGATATGATGGAAGGAAGTCTGAAGATTTAAAAGAAACCGTTGAGACACAGGTGAAGAAGAGAGTCAGAAAGAAAAAGAATGCGTACAAGTTTACTTTTGCGCACCACTAGAAACAATTGTTAAAACATAATTCTTTAAGTAACTTCCTTCTCATTGTCCCCTAAAAGGTTTCCCATGGCGACATGAAAATGTCTCACTTGGCATAGATAAAATACAAGGATGAAGTAATTAAATATTACAGTGCAAAAACATAAACCAACCTGTGCTAGGTGGCCATTAAAACAAGAATGCTATCCACTCGGGTCACGGCAGAATAAAGCTGGGAGCCCGTACGCTTGCGCGGGAATGCGTCCAAAAGGAGCAAGCCCGTCAGCAATCGAGACTATGTGCGCAAGCCAGGATAGTGGAAATGAATGGGTTTTGTCAATGGTACGAATTTCAATAGCATTTGTCATGGTTTCTTACTAGTAACGTTGCACTTGTACACATAAAATACAGGTTTTGTACATTGTGCAAAAATATGCTGCCAGTAGAAAATAATATCTAGTAGTGCCATCTTTCATATACATTCACTTATTATATCCGGCGTAAATCACTTGTAATCATTTTCGACTAGTAACATTAGATTTTAAACCTATAATACAGCGTATTACTTGGTATTTCATTCTGTCGACTGCAGATAGTATTTGTTCGTTATAAACATGCATTTTCATGCAAAGAATTGAATTTTACCTGTAAATAGTTCAAAGTGTCGTACGCCAAAGCTACACGGGCACATAAGAATGAGATACAGGTGAAGACGGGTCAAGACGGAAAAAAGCTGCAAAATGGAGAGAAAAAGGAGAAATTTTTGTATGATTGTTATTAGTAGCCAAAAATACATTAATGAGTGCCATCCGGCGAAGTAGAGGAAGGAAAGAAAACGGGAAAACTTCTGATATAAAACAGTTTAAAATTTGATTGTAGTTGAAAGATAAACTGTTGAATGTTTGTCGATTTCGGCTCTTATTTCCTATTATTTCGTGTGCTTGAGGGAACTCAAACGATGTTTTCCAATATCGTAGCTTTTGATATGTTAATAGTGTTGAGTGAAGTTGGAAGAATTATCGCAAGGCTGCGTGGCTATATGGTCAACGGTTACCAAACAAACGGTTGCTCGTGTATTCTCAAACAGGTGGATCGGAAGAGGAGGCCTGTTTCCTGGCCAGCTCGATCTCCGGACCTGATTCCGCTCGACTTTTTCTTTTGGGGATGTGTCAAAGACCAGGTTTACCAAGATTGTCCTACTACATGTGAGGATATACTGGAGAGGATCCGTAATGAATACCATGAACTAAGTGCAAACTAAGTGTTAAAAGAATTCAACAATGTCCCGGTACATATTCTCATTTGCATCGCCCGTGCTGTACGATGTTTTGAACCTTTATTGTGAGTAATTTTGGTCCAAGTACGATATTTTGGTAAAAATGTTCGGAATTTGCTGTTCACGTTATTTATTTATCCTCAGTTTGTTTATTTGTACTATTCCTGAAAAATTATTTGTGCAATGAGTTCCGAAAAGTGGTTTTAATTAAAATGTAGTCTATAGATAAGTTAAGTAGAACTTTAAGAAGCTCGGCAGAGTGGCAGGAATTTCATAAGTCTTTAGGATCTTTTATTGCTCTGACTTTATATCCAAATTTGCTTCATAAGTAGTTTTCTTAAAATCGAAGTGTGTTTTTCTCTGTTGTAAATTGGTTTCGACCCCGGAATTTAAACTACGTACTGTCCTGAAATATTGTTTTCGTTGATACGTGCAAGAAATATGTCGCAACGTCTGATACTAAATGCTGTAAAGAGTTTTCACCAGCAGAATATTTGATAGAACCTGAGTTATTTGGTGTTCTTTTGGAGTCATTGCCAAGTAAAACTGTTGTTCTGTAGTCGCAATTCAACAACAAATAAGACAGATACCAACAGAAATAAGACAATTTCTTTTTCAATAATACTTCCAAAACAATCGAAAAAGAAAACTTCACATTTTAAATTTTGGAGATGACAGACCGTATAGGTATTCCGCTACGCCACTGAATATGAAAGCATCACCATTTCATTCTTCACATACAATTTAGCAATTCAATTTCTTGTTTAAAGTGTCTACGTGCACCAACAGACGAGGAAATACCTCGGATGTATGTTCAGATAGTAACAATTCCACAAAAAAAAAAAAAAAAAAAAAAAAAAAAAAAAAAAAAAAAAAGATTGTGCCAAACTGGAGAATTTAACGAAAAGCATTTCCTGTAATGAAATGAAATCTTTAAGTTTAACGTCCCACGGTTATGCTGGTTAGGCTAAAGGAGACGGTGATAATGAAAAATGAGTGAAATGGTGGAATGAAGAAAGTGGGAAGAAACGGGAGAATCCCAAGAAAACCCACGAGCACGGTGTTTGTCCACTACAAAGTCCACACGCGTTTCCTGTAAATGTTGTTTCTTTTTCAATAGTATTTTCAAAGAAATCGAAATTGATACAAGTTACAATTGATCCCCGTAGAGGTATTCTCCCTACGCCACTGGATATAGAAGCAACACAATTTAATTCTTCGCATACGATTTGGTCATTCAGTTTCTTGGAAGTGTCTACGTGTACTACGAAAAGAGAATAATGTCTGTGTGGGGTGGGCTCATAGATCTCAAACCGTAGAATATGACGAAAAGTGTTTCCCGTAAAAGTTGTTTCTAATACTTCCAAAGAAAACGAAATTGATACCAGTTTCCATTAAAAAAATTTAAATTAATCCCGTTAATGTATTCCCGCTACGCTACTGGATATGGAGGTATCACCATTATATTCTTCACATACGATTTAGTCATTCATTTTTTGTTTGAAGTGTCTACGTGAACTAAGAACAGAAAAATGCCTGTACCGGGGGGTCTGATAATAGCAATTCAACAAATAATAGACGTAAATCCCAGACCGTAGAATTTAACGAAAAGTGTTTCCCGTTAAAGTTATTTCTTTTTCAATATTACTTCTAAAGAAATCAAAATTGATACTAGTTTCCATTAAAAATTTTGGAGTTGAGTACCGTTGGTGTATTCCCACTACGCCACTGGATATGGAAGTATCACCATTTGATTCTTCATGTAGCATTTGGTCATCCATTTTTTGTTTCCAGTGTCTACGTGCACTACAAGCTGAGAAAAATGCCTAAGACTGGTGGTCTGATGCACCCAATATTATTTATATATATATATATATATATATCCCTTCACCACATTGCACCGTCAAACTTAAATGATAAAAATCATCCCAGGTCCGAACTTCATCCAAGTTGAAAATTTGAATGAGATCGGTTCAGTGGTTCCAAAGTTGTGAAGTTTTACTAGGATATATCTACCCGCTTTGCTGGGTGAAATGAATACTTAAATGCACAATTCCGTATCTCATGTATTTAGTACCGGTGAATATGATGTTTTTGTTTTTAATGACATCAAATTAAACGGCATCGGAAAGATCATTGATCATCTCGGCGACCCCGAAAACCATGAATTCGACACTAATATTAATCGTTTTCGTTTATTTTATAATCTCCCCCTCTCCCAAGTTACGGGGACGAATTTGGTTTCAAACGGGATCGGAAGTGTCATTCTTCATCTCAGCGACCCTAAAAATTACGGATCAGACACTAATATCGGAAACTTTTGACCATCTTTATATATATCTCCCCCCCCTCCCTCTCCCCTACGTTGCATCGTCAAAGTGAATAGCTTAAAGCAATCCCTGCCCCAAAACTCATGTATGTGAAAATTTTATTTAGATCGGTCAGGTGGTTCAAGAATGATGAAGTCACAAAGAAGTCATTTTCATTTTATATATATATATATATATATATATATATATATATATATATATATATATATATATCCCCCTCCCCTCCCCTATGTTGAAAATTTGATCGAGATTGGTTGCGTGGTTCTATTAATTTTTATTCATAAGTTCCCCTCCCCTCCCCCATCCCTAAGACCAACCGTTAAAGTGAAATTACAAAAATGTTTCCAAATTCGAACCTCATGTATCTCGAAAATTTTATTGAGATCGGTCGGATAGTTCAAGATTCATTAACTTACAAAAATAGTCACTTTCAGTCTTATATAAATTGATTTTTACATATCTCCCCCAACTTCTTCTCCCCTACGTTGCTCCGTCAAATTTAAATCATAGAAACGACCCCAGGCCTGAACCTCATCTATGTTGAAAATTTGATCAAGATCGGTCGAGTGATTCGGGAGTTATTAATTTTTATTTATTTTATACCCCCCTCCCCTTCCTCCATCCCTCAGTTCTACCATCAAAATGAATAGCCTAAAACCTGCCCAACCTCGAACCTCATCCATGTTACAAATTTGATCGAGATCGGTCAGGCGGTTCAGCAGATTTATTCACAAACATAGTGATTTTCAAGTATATATATATATATAGATTTATTTTTATATACACACACCTCTCCCTCCCCTCAGTTCTAATGAAATTATTTTAGGCATAGGGTTATTTTTACGTAATATCCATATCCGAGTTCTTACCGTGAATAATTCGTCTGCTTAAACTGCTAATTTTCTTTAACATTTCAACAAATACTTGATTGGCAACAATGGTGAACGAAGCTGCTGGGAGTCTGAATTGCTCTAGTTCCAGCTTGGAACACACACGTAGATGGCACTGCGTCGGAATACACACCGATCGAGAAACGAAATTTTTCAGTCTGAATACACACTTTACACACAGAACTGGCTGTATCCGTATAAACGAGCGGAGTCAAAAGAACTCGCGGGGGGGCCTGTATAAGGGTCATGCACGCGTTAAAAGTAAAAACATTTCGAGCAACCACTAAAAAATACTCGCTTTGCAAAAATTGCTCACAATGCTGCTGTGTAGACCGATCGACCTACAAAGATTGTCGGGTTCACCAACGCACGCACGCACACACACACACACACACAAATATTTTTTTTAAAAAAAAGCTTACAAGCTGTAACTTATACAGGCACTCGCCGAATAACTTTGCACTGTCTTTACTGTGAACATGCTGAGGTTCCTTGAAAATATTTAATAAGTTTACGGTTAAAATCTGTGATGAAACCATCTTCATATCAGCAGAAAAGTTAACAGACATAACGTTTGAATCTGGGGTTTCAAACCCCCTCATCGAATAACTGAGATGTCAGATTCTCCAAAGGTGGGGGTCTTTGCTGCCATATGAAAAAGAAAGATATATAGGTAATCTTTTGTTTGAAGAGGAAAATGTTAAAGCATGAAAATATCTTCACATGTTCTAGATCTGGATGATGCCACAACTTTAAGAGGACAAACATTATTCCGTTTTACAAGAAGATGGAGGTCCATCTTATTTCCATTAAGGCGTGAGAGTGTAACTTAATGAACATCGTCGTACTTGGATAGGTCATAC